>NC_068295.1:35128502-35454573 GCF_025860055.1 Xyrauchen texanus
AAGAGACTGCAGTATACCCAATAGACTCTTCACGCATCACGCATCACGAGCCGGCAGCACTTCACTTTCGGTTAATCACGTGAGTAAATGCACCCGCTTTGCTTCGGTCAGGCTGCGCGGATGACAGACTACATTCTGTGTTTCTTTTTGCTTTCAGAACAACACGTGATGTAATGAGGAAAACACCAATATTAATCCTTGAGATTTCCAACCCAGCATACAGGTACACCATCCTTAAACCAGTCACACTCTAAATTACATTAAATGATTAAAAGACACATCTTTCTTTTCAAGTCTATTCAATATATAAATTAAACCTGGAAATAAAGTTTTAGGATTTTGCAGGTGTGATTCACCAAAAAGGGATAAATACTGTAGTTGATTGACTTGTGATGGGGCATCGGCAATTGACCAGGAAAAAATCTAAATGGCACTCCATGTCAAAAAGGTTGCCGACCCCTGATTTAGACACTCATACCACATGCTGTCTCAGTTACATTTCTCCCTATTTTCTGCTGCTGAGGGTCGTGACAGGGTCGGTCCAGCTCCAGGAAGTTGAGTGTGGAGGAACCAGCAGGGCAGCTGAACTCCTGCTGTCTGTATGGGCCACTGAGGTCAAAGGTCAAAGGAGACACAATGGGAAGCACTCAGTGCTGACATATAGCTACTAAGTGCCCCTCAAATCTCAGGCATAAGAGACAGGTCTCCCATCCATCAACACTTCACTCACAATTTCTCAAACGTCTATAGAGAGGCATGGTAGCAAGCTAACCCAAAGTCACTTTAATGTAAGTCAGTTCACTTGACAATTATGCCCAAAAAGTTTTTAGATTTTTTTGCAACACCTGCCAATGGGGTGAATTGAGAAAATGTACCATTCATAAATATGATTTACAAGCCAAGAAATTTCAATATGTATTATTTTATTGTCAAATATATCCTAATTTTGGTTGCGTAATGGCAAGGAAGTGTCGCCATTTTTACAACAATAAAGTTCTCCAAAGAGTTCCAAGCTAAACGTTTTTGTTTAAAGGGTTACTTCATCCAAAAATGAAAATTATCTTATAATTTACTCACCCTCATGCCATCCCAGATGTGTATGAATTTCTTTAATCAGCAGAACACAAACAAAGATTTTTAGAAGAATATTTCATCTCTGTAGGTTCATATAATGTTAGTGAATGGTGACCAAATCTCCAAAAGCTTTAAAAAGGAGATAAAGACAGCATAAAAGTAATCCATATGACTCCAGTTGTTTAATCAGCCTTCTGAAGTAATCCAGTTGGTTTTGGGTGAGAACAGACCAAAATATAACACATTTTTCACAGTATATTTTTACAGCAGTCTCCTTGGTGATCATGACTTCAAGCTCAATTACGCTTCCTAGTGCCACCTAGCGCTCTGTGCATGAATCGAAAGCTATGAAGTGTAATCGAGATTGAAATCATGATCATGCCTAGAGACTCCAATGGCAAGATATACTGTGAAAAATATGTTATATTTTGGTCTGTTCTCACCCAAAACCAACAGCCCGGGTCAGGTTGCAGACCTCTAGTTGTAATTTCTCCAATTAATTTTTCATCGACTGGTCCATTGTATACAAATGACAAAGCCAACCCACTGTAGAAGCTTCCTGAGGTTATGTTCAAAGTCAGAGTCAGATTTTCATCTTCTCTTTTGTTATTTGTTTCTAAATTCAGGGGTGGCAAAGGGTTCCAGTGCCTCTGACCCAGCTAACTATGTTTGGTCTCCCTAGCCATCAAAGAGGGAGCTGGAAAATAAACATTTCCTCTCTAATCCCCAAACACTTCCCTAAATGTTTCAACAGCATTGTGTGCAGGTTCTTTGAGCAGAGCTTGTCATGAGAGTGACTAGTGGGAGGTTTTAACGTATGGCCTCTGATAAAGATATCAGCATGAGCACTGGCATGCTCTGGGCTCTTTTAGTTGATGTGTGTTAATATAAAGAGAAACCAAACCCCAGCTTCAGTATTTGGTCATTGAATGGGCTGTGGACAGTTCATAAGCGTGCCTTCTCAGGCTGAGACTACTTGACAACTGAAAAAGTATCATAACTGTCTTTTTAGCTACCGTTTCATCTACTGTCTCTTTGTGGTTCTAAATAGGATGACTTAGCAGGAAAACTGATGATCCCTGTCATTGCAAGTTAATTTGATGATTCTTTTATTTCATAATGTTCAAGAATGAATGCAAATAGATGAAGGATATTGTGGATATGTACTGATTTTAAATCAGTGAGCCTGACAGCTGAAACACATTTACATGTTTTATTTAACTGTTCATACACTGGGAATCGTGAAACTGGGACTGCCCAGCTAACCCAGGTAATTTAGTCACCCTAATACAGTGCAGTATGAATGCATGTAGCCGCGCTGCCCCCTCTTTCCACTTCAAAGCTCAGAGGCATATGAATGCTTAACTTCTGTGGAGAAACCCAATCTCGCATGGCAGTGGGGGATCTAGGAGGTCTGACTTCACCCACTTCTACCTCCCTGAATAGCAGGATGCTAAACAGTAAAGGTCCGCTGCCCTCTATCCAAAGTACTTAAAAGAAACCCACAGGTGGACAGGCCATAACACTCAGGGGAAAATTCACAAAAAAGCTGGTCCACTTTTGCAAATTCATTGCAAAAACTTGCATCTCGTTCACTAATCACCTGCAATCTACACACACTGAGCCCATTTTAGGAATACTATAGTCCTAATAAAGTGCCAGATGTGGTCTTCTGCTGTTGTAGCACATCCGCCTCAAGGTTCGACATGTTGTGCATTCTGAGATGCTATTCTGCTTACTACAACTGTAAAGAGTGTGCCATGTTGGAGTGTGAATCCTTAGTATTCATAAAAAGTAGGTGAGAAATACCCAGATGGCCTTCTTCATCTGGCGAGATTCTGAAGTGTGCATCCACTGGCCCCATTACTATCATAATGCCACAGGAGCAGCAGAGATGTTTCTTTCAAAATGAAGTTGGGTGGCTCTTTTCAATTGTAAGTGCTTTATAAACCAAGAAAGTTGTTCCTTGTGCTTAAATTGTGCTTGCTTTTGTAACAAAACCAGAGATGATTGCTGTCACTAGTCATATATTCTGGTCACGGCACAGTGCCCACGTTCCAAGATGAAGTGTTGTCAAGGATCACCAGGGGCGAGGAGAGAGGTCCCAAATGGTGAACAAAGGGCTTTTACTAACAAAATAACAAAAAAAACTACCAGGGAGAAAACACAGTCCAGGGCAACAAGAACATTGACGGGTTGGGCTAGATCAGGAAAACCAACAAACATTCACAGAATAGGAAAACACTACTGACAGGAACCTGACTGGGAAACAACCACACAGTCAAGATATCAAGACCAAATTACATCTATACAATAGACAACGAACTGGCATGAGACACAGCTGCAAGGGGGATTAAATAAGGAAGCAAACGCGGAGGGAATCAAGGGAGGCAGGTGGAACTAATAACAAGATAACAGGGCAAACAAGGGGGCGGTGTTATCACTCAAGTCAGAGGAGTGGTGTGGCAATGAGAAACGAAAAAAAAAAAACACACACTCACACAAACAATAGACATGAGTGCGTGCTGCCAGGATGACACAAAGCATCCTGCACTCATGCTAAAAAAACAACAACACAAGAAAACGCATGACAAAAACACAAGCCATGTAGTCTCACACAAGACACAGACCAGACAAGACAAGACATCACAACACACAAGACAGAACACAAGTGCAAGTCCTCCCAAGGGGACAGATTTCAGACGTCCCCAACATGAAACAAGACAAAACAAACACTTAACATCAAACACAATAAACAGGAGGGAGGGAGGAGTGGGGAAAATGTCCAGGGTGGAGCTAGCAGGACAGTCCAGGGCAGAGCCAGTGGAACCATCCAGGGAAGAGCTGGCGGGACAGAGAAGGGCAGAGCCGATGGAACCATCCAGAACAGGGCCAGTGAGACTGTCCAGGGTGGAGCTGACAGGACAAACCAAGCGGGAGGTTTTTAGAAATGGTCAGCGTCTGGTTGCCAGGGGAAAAACCGCGACAAGGAAACTGCCACTAGGGACTTGACAGACAGGAATACAGAAAAATAGAGTTGACTAGGCAACAGGAACAGCCACAGGGAAAGGTTCAGGGTCAGCAGCAACCGTAGGGGAGAAGAGCGCTGGCAGGGGAACGACCTCCATGGCTGAAAAAGCTGGCAGCAGCAGGGGAACGGCATCCGTGGCCAAGGGCACTGGCAACGACTCAGGAGCAAAAAAAATGTCCTTTAGCTCAACTTCGCTGAAGCCCAGCTTGTCCGCCGCTTTTAAGAAATCACAAGCGAAGTCTCTGACATTGCCCTACCCTTCACTGAGGGAGTAGAGCTGGTCGAACTGGGCCAGCCACTGGTTGCTGGAGCTTTGCTGGGTGGGAGACTAAAAGAAGGAGATACCTGAAGTGTGTCTGCAATGTACTATATTCATACAACTCACCTGCATCCCTAAAGTACATACATTTTCAAGGCAGAGATGTACATTCTTCATCAAAAGCAGTACATACTCTGACAGTACGTGAATTTGAATGCAGCAATTGTCTTTTTTTTAGCACAAGCATGTTTCCTTTCTATGTAAATTAGGTTACTTTTAGATTTAAACTCTTTGCACAATCAACGCAAATCAATTGAATTAATTTCATTTAAAAGAGATGTTCGGAAATGCCATGTAAACTGTGTTCAGCACATGTGGGAATGCTTGTACCATTATCTGGTTTGCATAATTACTTTAGCAAACCGGGTGCTAAAACAACACAGACAGCATGTCCAAATAAACAATGCTATAAGCAGATGTAATTTATTTTTTGTGAATTCACACCTCATACTTGTTTTTCTCACTTTCCTTCTTTTTCTCATTTAATCCTTTATTTTTCCATTTTATACATTCTGTCAAAACTCTTACTGAATTTCCTCTTAATTAAACTTTAATGAAAGAAGATTTCGGTGGTGATTTCCATTTGTGAACTGGAATTTCACAACAGTATGCCAGTTAAGCAACTGCTGTGAGTTTTCCAACAAATCTGTCATATCACTGCTATAGCCATCAGCCATTTTTTTTTAATTCTTGAAACGAAATGGATGCTTTGCTGCTGCCACTTGGGATCAGCAGCTCTTAAGAGTAATGGTCCCTTAGCTGTGAGTTTTTCTTCATGAGTCGATGGTATTTTTTCCTCCTTCAAATTCAATTTGGGGCTCATTGGATCCAGCTGAGTCGTCCAACCATGAGGCTTTTTTCAAGGCAGCCAGAGGATGAGCTTTACCAGACAACCTGGCATCAGCCTGTCTACACACATTACTCAAGAAAAATGGGTCACAATGTGTATGCTGACATGCCTGCAACTGAAAATACCGCAATCAATTTCTTGGTGACTGTGTCCAAATTCCCATACTTTCATAGTATGTACAATCCTTAAATTGATGAAGAATTTACTCCTCAACCAGTGATAAAGCATGTGCTGGAGGATTTAGGATTATATTTACACTATATAAAGCCCCACGCTGTTGCATAGGTAGTGTTTTATTTTTAAACTCCTTTCATTCAATATTTAGCTAATTAATTCAGAATATTGTCATTTTCTATAATAAACACACAGTGTAAAGTTATACAAAGTAACCAAAACCTGCTTGAAAAATAGACAAAGCATATATTATATATTATTATATTTATTATAATATCTATTTATTGAAAGCACATTTGGTAACACTTTATTTTACGTAGTCCTTGATACAGAGTAATTACTTAGTTAATTACTTAGTAATAAACGTTGTAATTACATGTACCAAAATGTAATTAACATGTAACTAAGTTATGGTACAGCCTGTACTTACAGATTGTAATTACACACATGTAATAGGCAGCTACTGTTACACATATGTAACAAGCCGAGTCTGTTACATACGTGTTACAAACTTGGTACACTATAATTATGTAAGAAAGTACTTAGTACCACACAATGTAACAAGAAGTACTTAAATATATTAGGCTACTAAGGTCTGCAGTTACACATGGCAAATGTGTACGTTTTGTAGCATTACATGTATGTAACATAAAATAAAGTGTATCAAGATTGTACTTGAGTGCAATTCATGTGTATCTACATACCTTATCCATCTTAAATAACCCACTAGTTCACCGCTAAAATACATGCATTAGCTTCTTTATTACATTAAAATTACAGAAAATTACACAGGTATAAGCCACGTACAATAAAGTGTATCAAGACTGTACTTAAGTGGACTTCATGTGTATCTACATACCTTGTCCATATGTACCTTAGTTTGAATTAACTCTCTAGTTCACAGCTTAAATACATGCATTAGCTTCCTAAGTAACACTTTATTTTACTAAGTAATTACTCTGTATCAAGGACTACGTAAAATAAAGTGTTACCAAATGTGCTTTCAATAAATAGATTAGGAAGCTAATGGAATTAGAATTAGGAAGCTAATGCATGTATTTAAGCTGTGAACTAGAGAGTTAATTCAAACTAAGGTACATATGGACAAGGTATGTAGATACACATGAAGTCCACTTAAGTACAGTCTTGATACACTTTATTGTACGTGGCTTATACCTGTGTAATTTTCTGTAATTTTAATGTAATAAAGAAGCTAATGCATGTATTTTAGCGGTGAACTAGTGGGTTATTTAAGATGGATAAGGTATGTAGATACACATGAATTGCACTCAAGTACAATCTTGATACACTTTATTTTATGTTACATACATGTAATGCTACAAAACGTACACATTTGCCATGTGTAACTGCAGACCTTAGTAGCCTAATATATTTTAGTACTTCTTGTTACATTGTGTGGTACTAAGTACTTTCTTACATAATTACAGTGTACCAAGTTTGTAACACGTATGTAACAGACTCGGCTTGTTACATATGTGTAACAGTAGCTGCCTATTACATGTGTGTAATTACAATCTGTAAGTACAGGCTGTACCATAACTTAGTTACATGTTAATTACATTTTGGTACATGTAATTACAACGTTTATTACTAAGTAATTAACTAAGTAATTACTCTGTATCAAGGACTACGTAAAATAAAGTGTTACCGCACATTTCATCTGTCCTAAATTTCCTTTTCTGTTCTTCATTTATTAACCAAAATTATAGAACATTAAATCGCAACCTCTATAGATTTAAGTCATATCTAACACCACAAAATCATATTACTGCAAATAATTCTACATTTTGCTTGGTCATTAGTGGAGTGAAAAAACTTCTGATATTTCTCTGTCTCTGTTATTTACTTGAGAGAAAGATTTGTTCAGATTCATTCACTAATTCAATAAGTGAAGATGGGGCTTATTTATTCTGGGAATTGACTGGAACAATTTACCTAATTTTATTTTCGTTTTTTTACTAATGATATACACACATATTTGTTCTGCTCATGTTTCATGCATAAGGTCCAATGCCTGTAAATCACACCTTTATGCCAATCGGTGGCAACAATTGAACATATTTCGACTGAGTCATTAAAACATTACTAAAACACAAAGTCGTTCACAACCGAAACAAGTCTAATTATACTTAATAAAAATGTGTGTTTAAGAATCTACTAATAGCCTTTAGCAGAGCGTTAAAGCATCATATACGTTTTCCCTACAAATGAAACAAAGTCTAGCTATTTATAATTTTGTGAACTGCTGTGCATGTGTGACAAGGCAGTCAAGTAAATCAAAACACAGAGACCCTAGCACAGAGCATAACAAAACATGCAAAGACTAACAAACTATCTGGGGAAAACAAGGGCTTAAATATACAAGGGAACAAACAAGGGAACGAGGAACACCTGGGGAAACAATCAGGGAATGAAAAATAATCAGGGAGAAAACCAATCATAAAATGAAACTACAAAGAACTACAAAAGCCTAACAGGAACTAAACAAGAACTTCAACATAAAAGCACAAAAACAAAAGACAACAGGGAATATGACAGCATGACTATGAAGCTATACAAAAAAAGACAACAGTTTTGGCCAAAGAATAATTATACATTTAAATTACGTCCTTTTATTGTAATGTCATTTGTCACTTTTAATCCAGCACATTTCTTTGCTTGTTACACAAGATTAACCAAACTAAACAAACAACATGCCTCCTCTCCTTCAGTCAGTTAACAGATCATGCTATTCCTCTCTTGTTTACAAACAAAATTATGGATAAATTAGTACAGTGGTTTAAACCAATGATATTCTCCTACAGTACTTAGTCCACTCTCAAATGCTTTTGGCATGCCCTATAGTCAGTCTTTACAAACAGGAATCAAAGATAGCGAATACAAGCAGTGAGACTATATTGGCTGGGCTCACCAGGGATAGGATGTAAAGTTTGGACATCCAGGAGGGGCTCGGAGTAAAGCAGCTGCTCCTCCGTGTTGAAAGTAGCCAGTTGAGGTGGTTTGGGCATCTGGTCAGGACTGGATGCCTTCTTGCAGGGGTGTATGTCCAGCTGGGAGTTGACCCCTGGGAAGACTCGGAACATGCTGGAGGGATTATATCTTTCAGCTGCCCCCAGGATGAGCTGGAGGAAGGGGCCAGGGAAAAGGGATATGGGCTGCATTGCTTAGTCTACTGCCACCATGACCTGGATAAGCAGCAGAAGATGGATGGATGGATGGATGGATGGATGGATGGATATAAATGCATTCCGGGTTTTTACAAACTAACAACTGCAAAAACTATTTACTCTGGTGCTGTTATATAAGTACAATTTAAGTATAAGGAACAACTGTATAAGAAACAACTTGGTACCTGTAGCACTCTTGAAAAGAACCAATTGGCTCACAGTTCTCTGCCATTTTTTTCCACTACTTTTTGAATCGAACAGCTCTTCTGCTCCCATGGCCTTAAGCAAAGTGTCCATTTGTTGCACTCTTCAAAATCATCTTCATTACCCATGTCATCTGGGTATCGTTCGGCTAATGTATTATGAATACTGAGTATTTGGACATTCTTCTCAATTGAAATACTAGATTTTGAATACTGTTGATTGGGGAAGTACACATTTCCTGCACAAAATTCCCATTCATTTAGTTGACTTGCCTCGTTGACTGTATTGACTCATGCATTCTTCTCTCTACTGACATCTAAAGTCTTGTCTTCCTGTCTCAAATCCTTCTGAAATGAATACGTTATTAGATTAGAACGTGTCTGGTTGTGTCCTGACACCTTGCCTGATATATCCATATTTCAAGCTGGACAAAAAATGCAAACCTGATATTCTGTAGATATACTGAGTTTTTTTAAGGAACTTTCTCTGAAAATATCTGCAGATACCATCTTAGAGACGGATGGTTTGTGTCTAAAATATGGCCCGCTGTAACTTTATCATAATCCTACCTTCAGTACACACTCAAAGAAGCAATCGCTCACAACCAAGGGGTCAGGGTTTGGCTGTTTAGCTTCTGCAGTTGGCCCTTGCTGTAACTACACCATTATGTTGGCCAAAAGCATCTTTCTCGATGGACATTCTAAAGTAGTTGTGAATTATCTGCTGTTTAATTTAACAAGTATATAAATCACAGAAATTTAATTAGGTAATCTTTGATGTTTTACTAGTAAACATATTTCTTAGAGGGCTCTTATGCTAATCTCATATTATTTGAGAATTGGTGTTTTCATTATTTAAAAATGAATAGTTGGCTGCTCTCTCATCCAGGTGCAAAAGATCATGAAGTTTAAAACTGAATTAGATATTGTGTTTTATTGCCTTTAAAAGACATGAAATGCTTCCATATCCAAGAAATACGTTAGCACTTAATGAATCAACGAGAGTTCTTTAAGAGATTTTCCGTTAGGTTTTATTCCGGTTAGTATAAGGGAGGTTGTTGCCAAGGTTAGGTGTTGGCCTGATTTAACCTTACATAATATATGTAACATATAACATATGGGATATGACTTGAATCTACCAGAATCACTTTAAAGTAATTTAAAGCATGTCTGGAACCTTTTCAGCATAAGATTGTTATATATTCTATTATACTGTAAAGCTCTGGTGTTTTTGTTGTTGTTGTTGTTGTTGTTGTTTTACATCAGCATGAACCACCATTTGCAACCCATTTTACTTCCATAATCTTATGCATTTTTGAGTGGAAATAGGATATATAAAAAAAGTTTTTTTTTTAAATCCACAATAAGATAAAAAAAAAAAATGCAATAAAATAAATAGGGTTAAATAAGATTTTATGTTGCCTTTAAAGAAATAGTTCAACCAAAAATGATAACGCAGTCTCAAACTCATATGACATTCTTTCTACTGCAGAACACAAACAAAGATGTCTTGAAGGATTATATGAGGTGTTTTTGTCCATACAATTTAAATCAATGGGGTCCAAAACTTTGTGTAAGAACTTCCGGTTATATCTGATTAACACGCATTGGAGAGCTGGGCGGAAGTGAAGCATTTTAGTTAAAAGTTAAAACAGACTGAATTTTTGCTTTGTTTCTCACCCAAAACTATCATATATCTTCAGAAGACATGAATTAAACAATTTGAGTTGAATGGCATTTATACTGCCTTTATTACCTTTTCTATCTTGAACATTTTGGACACCATGCACTGACTTTTATTGTATTGACAAAAGCACCCCATACATCCTTAAAAAATATTAGTTTGTGTTCCGCAGAAGAAAGAAAGTCATACAGGTTTGAGACGGTTTGAGGTGAGTAAATGTTGAGAGAATGATACATTTCTGGGTGAACAATCCTTTTAAAGGAACTTCCACAGTAGACAGATTTCAACTACAAGGATAATCATGCCCATAATTATTCAAGGTGCATGAGATCCATGCACATCTCTGATTCATGGAGTACACCACTGTGTTCGAAAGATAATAATAAGCAAGGACACACAATGTCTGGACCAACAATGCTTTGGCCTGCCTTGCTTGGTACAATCTTTTTCTCCCATGACTGTATACATCTGAAAGTTTAAATGAACAAAGGAGCACATTGTCTTCAAGCATTATATTTTTTTACTTGGACTAGCACTACCAATTTTCCAAAAGTGAAGGAAGACAGAGAAAATTGCACCAAAGTACTTCTTTTGACATTCACCCTTTTTCCAATACTGAAGACAAAGAGAAGTTTTTTTTTACTGTGAAACGGCGTCATACTCCGCTGGAGATGTGTGACTGGCTCCAGTCTCTGTCTCTGCTTCTAATTTCACTCTGCTTCTCTTTTCAAATACAGAATTATAGTTCTCTCTTTGTCTTTCTCTGTGCTGTTTTTTGTGTGCATATCACTTCTCTTCATCTGATTCTGGTATGTATCTTTCTCTTAACTCTCTGTATTCTATCTTTACATTCAAAAATTGAGTTTTGCTGCTTATTTAATTTAGGAAATTAAAATTAGTTAATACAACAAAATTCTTGAACATTTTGTCATTACTTAATTTGTATGTTATCAATTTAAATGTAAAAAATGGAACTTTATTGTTTACATTGGAAGTACATAATAATGCATACAAATCTACATAATAATTGGCAATAACTGTACAGTATTCAAATCCAGATCCAAACCGACACAGACATATTGTAAAATTATGATTTATTAATGTAACATCAGCTGCCAATATTATGTATTATGGTATTTCATTATTTCTTGTTGTATTTCAGAAGCATAACTTAAGATCTTCACATTTTATTGCATCTAGTAGGCAGAGCTAAATGATTTATGTTTGTACAAGACTACAACAAATAACCACAAAGGTCTTATTTAATTGCATGGATTAGTTTTCCTCAACTAAATAAAGTTCACTGAGCGTTTAGGTTTCTGAGTGTACAGACACAAATCTTGGATAATATGATCCTGCCACAGAGATGGATCAGAGATCAGCCCTGTTGCTATGGCAGTGCCATGTTTGAATGAACACAGGAGGCTTTTTCCCACCAGTCTGTCACATGACCCCTGAACTCTTGACCTTGGGTCACCGACATGGCTTCACCTCTACTGCCAAAGTCTTGACAGTGTGACTCCATATTATAAACAAACATAACCGCTAGCATGACACTAACAAATGTCAGTTTCTGGGATTGTGAAATCATTCTGCCTTTGTTTAGATAATTTTATATACACAATTTAAAAAAATTTGACCTCTAAAATGGAAGTTAATAGGCTGGAAATCTAATTTGAGGTTAGAATATGTTTTGGCATTTGCTGGTGCTGGGAGTAATGGACAAAGTATTGAGTCAAAGCACATCAAAGGCAATAAGACTATCTATGAATGGATCTGTCCTTTAAAATCGCTTTGCTTCAGAAAAATGATCTTTACTTTTGTAATCTCACGATAGAGCATATACAAAAAAATTCAACCTTTTGATGATATTCGCAACAGTTAAGAGGAGATTGTGAAGTGCAATACAGAGCCTCAGACTTTGGTCATTCAGCTTTCTCAATAAGAGCAGTCAATATTTGGAATAAGTTACCAACTAACATAAGACAATGTCCAACTATAGCACAATTCAAGTTACACCTCAACATATGGTTAAAGACAAGCCAAATTTGAGAACATTGAATAATATGTAATCTGGTAATCTGTAATCATAATCTTGAGCAGTTTTTAATATAGTATCTTATGTATTGTTAATCATGTAGAATCATGTAATGTTAATTATTATTGTTATTAGTACTGTATTTGTACTTTGTGTGTAATGTTTTTGTCTGCCGTATATAAAATAAACTCCTATATAAAATTTAAAAAAATATGTATTTGCTCTGAAACAAGTTATTTATTTATCAGTAAAAGGAATCATAATTTCAACCAAACATATATAATATAAATAGTAATATTTATGATGATGCAAAAAAATTGTTAATAAGAGTTTGGTATCAGTTCACTTTACTGGACAGTTTGAACTTATTAAAAGTGTTTTTTTCTGCTACTGAATTTAAATCAGAGATGCTTTTAAAACATACTCAAGCATAATGTACACAAACTGCATAAAGATCATTGTGATACACCAGCAATATACCGGTTTATATCACCAGCAAAATCATCACAAATATCACTTCCTCAATTCAGAACACGCTGCTCTGTAGAAGATTATATGGACTGAACATCTGGCTGTAAAAGAAACTTTATCCTTCTACATAGCAGCAAAACTTACATGAAGTTCTTGTTCCAACTAGCACTTTAGTAAAAGTCAGCTAACCACAAGTTTTCTTCTTTGACTCTGCCACAATTTGAAATTAGAAGAAACCTGTAGCTCACCAAAATTATAGGGTAAGATTATGACTTTTAAACATGTATTTAGATGTTCACAAAAGGCCACATTAGTCCTGAGTGTTGTTAAACTAACAAGTTTTCACATTAGCATAAAATACCATGCATAGCACCAATTTTGTTGTTTGAACCCTTCAGAGTTTACAGTAGTTAAGTTGCGATCACACTAAACTTTGTGCTCCGTGCACTTCCATTCGTTAATTCATTCCATTCCTGAAGTTTGGTAAAGCTCCATACAGTACTTCAAATCTGAATGGTTTGGATTGTAGCGGGACAGTGGTGCATATCAGTAGTTCCCAACCAAGGGGGCCAAAGGGGGGTGTGGAACTTCAGATGCTTTGAGGCAGTCAAAGATAGATAAAATGCACTATACTAGTAAGATAGCATGTCAGGGTCCTTACCTAACTCAACAAGATATAAGCAAAATATCAATATAAACATTAAAAAACTGTCCAAAGACCTCGACACCATGGCAACTGTAGCAAAACCTCATTAAATATCACTCTACCAAACAGGGTTGCATTTCTCAAAAGTATCGCAAGCTTAAGTTGATCGTAGAGACCATTGGCGCCAATCGTTTCTACGATCTACTTAGGCTTACAATGCTTTTGAGAAATACTGCCCAGAGTATCTTTGCACAACTACATGAAGATGAAGCACACCAGTTTCTTGTAAGTTTCATTTTGCATGGAATTTCTGCTAATTCATAACCACCAACTGCAAAACCTCATGTTAATGCTTTATAACATGAAGAAGCTGCAGGGCACTGTGTTGGTAATCACTGAAATTATATAACAGTAGATCCCCTTCTGTCACTCACTCGATATTGTGTCTATGAAAAGACACTAGGGGTCGCTTCTGGGAGCGCCATTCATCTCTGATCTTTTGAGAAAAGGCCAATGAAAATTGGTGAGTGGAATTTGCATGCCACTCCCCCAGATATACAGGTATAAAAGGAGGGAAAATGCAGCAACTGATTCAGATTTTTTCTTAGGAGCCGAGCGCAGTACCGCCGCTCCCGATAAGCAGGCTACACAGTCTGCTTAGGGCATCAACTCCCTAGGGGGGCACCATCTTACCCTAGGAGGGCACCAGAAAGTCCACCGGCTGCCCTTACTCACACGTTATACGTTATTCAAGGACCCGGAAGAAGTTGCGGACCACAGATGATCGCTTCTCACTCATGGGTCAATTGGGAAAAGAGCAACCTCTTCCCAGATCAGAGCATCTCTTTTCTCGAGATGGAGTTAGACACAGTCTACATGAAGGTCGGTGCTGAATTGCCTGCGTACGTTCAGGCAAAACATGTCGGTCCCACTGAAATCTTTTCAGAGGCTCCTGGCGGCCATCCTCAGTGGCGGTCATGTCGCTCGGGTTGATGTGTATGAGACCGCTTCTGCACTGGCAAATATGAGTTCCGCCCAGTGAGCCTACTTGCACAGACAAGTAGTCTGTGCAAGGTCAAGGAGGACAAGGAGCAGGTCATCCAAGTTCATCCACCAGAACCTGGTTCTCAGACCTCATGCTCCTCGTGACAGCCCCTCTCTGGCAAATTCCCTTGAGGAAGGACCTTTTTTTCTCAGGGACGGGGCACCATCTGGTACCCGTGACCAGACCTCTGGAACCTCCACATCTGGCCCTTTGATGGTAAGACTTAAGTGGCTTATTGCCTATGGTGGTAGACATGATCACTCAGGACAGGGCCCCCTCAATGAGGCACCTGTATGACCTGAAGTGGCATCTGTTCACTAAGTGGTGTTCTTCCTAACACAAAAACCCCAGAGATTCGTCAGATCAGTGCTTTCCATCCTGCAGGAGAGATTGGAGGGGTGACTGTCCCCCTCCACCTTGAAGGTGTATGTGGCCACTATATCGGCACATCATGATGTAGAGGATGGTAAGTATTTGGGGAAGCATGACTTGATCATCAGGTTCCTGGAGGCGCGCCTCGTTCCCTCGTGGTACCTCTCCATGTTCCTTCGGGGCCTACGGGGAGCTCCATTTGAGCCTCTAGTCAGCTGAGTTAAACTTTCTCTGTCAGCGAATTGTGCCTGCAGTTCGGTACGTATTACTCTCACGTCATCTTGAGACCCCGACTGGGCTATGTGCCCAAGATTACCACGACTCCATTCAAGGAGGCAGATGTAGCCTTAGCATTGCTGTGTCCGGAGCATGCTTTGCACATCTATTTGGATCATACGCAGCGCTTTAGAAGCTCCGAGCAGCTCTTTGTCTGCTTTGTTGGACAGCGGAAGGGAAGCACTGTCTCCAAACAGAGGATCGCTCACTGGGTCATTGATGCCATTGCCATGGCATATCACGCCCAGCACGTGCCGCCCCCTGCTGGGCTGCATGCCCATTCTCCCAGGGGCGTAGTGGCCTCTTGGGCTTTGACCAATGGCTCCTCTTTAGCGGACATCGTTAGAGCAGCAGGCTGGGCTACACCTAACACCTTTGTGAGGATATACAACCTCAGGGTTGAGCCTGTTTCATCCCATCTGTTATCAGGTGACACAAACAGATAAGTTCGGGACAACTTGAGGTGAAGATGTGCTCTCCTTTCCCAGTCGTGTTTGCAAAAAAAATGTGTCAACCATGAGATTATGTAAAAATTCCAAAAGCTATCTTATATGTACAAAGGTGGATCCTCATTAGAATGTTGGGAACCACTGGATTAAAGAGTACTTTTTCACAATTTGAATGTATTATTTCATAATGTATTATTTATTCAAATCTGAAACCCTAGACTGTGACATCATATCCTGATCATCATACTCTCTGCAGGGTCTTAAAGGAATATTCTGGGTTCAATACAAGTTATGCTCAATCGACAGTATTTGTGGCATAATATTAACACAAAAAATATAAAAAAAAAAGAAAAAAAAAAGGAAAAATCATGGTTCCAGTGAGGCACTAACAATGTAAGTGAGTGGGGTCAATCAATAAACATTAAAATACTCAATGTTTCAAAAATATAGCCACAAATCATAAACATTATTTGTGTTAACATGATTTTAGTGTGATAAAATCACTTACTAACCTTTTCTGGGTAAAGTTATAGCCAATTTTTCAACTTCATTGCCATGAAGATGTAGTACACAAACCCTAAAATAACTATAAAAATGACAATTTAAACAACTTCACTGCTCAAACAATTTATTTCAGTGCTTTTATAAAATTATAAGCTCAAAATTTCTGCCTTTAAACCCTCAAATAATTGGCCCAAATCGCTTCCATTGTACATGCCTCACTGTAGCCTTGATTTTGGCTTTTTTTTTAAGAAAAGGATGTTATGCCACAAATGCTGTCGCTGAGCTGATCTTGTATTGAACCTGGAATATTTCTTTAAGTAATTTTGCATGTTCAAAAAATCTATTCGACAACCAGCCTTGTCTCCTACATTTTTGCTAAATGTTTTTTTGTCACGGTCCTGTAACTGTCAGTCTGTGTTTTTGTCTGAAAGGACCGTGGCATTATCGTCCCATGTCTGTCTTGTGTTTCGTTGTCTGACTTTGTATGATCGCATGGTTTCGGTTGTGGGCTATGCCATGCGCTCTTCGGTCTGTCTTGTTTCATGTCGGGAGCACGGTCTGTATCCTGACTTCCTGTCTTGTTTGGTTTCGGTCTGTGTCAGGATCCGGACACTCGTGCTCCATGTCTGTCTGTTATTGACGTGGGTGCATCGTGCTTATGTCATCTTTGCAACATGCACTCACATCAATAGTTTGTCTATCCCTTGCGAACACGGGTCGCTGTCTTCAGGTTGTGCTGAGGTTCGGTCACTTCGGTCTAAGGTGTCGGGTATGTGTGTGTGGCCGAACACTCGCACAGGTGTCCTATCTTGTTTTTGTTGCCAGTTGCATGCATCGCCTGAGAGAATGCGTGGCATCACTTTGTTTGCCGTTGCTATGCATTCTCTCATCTTGTTTTTTGAATGACATATTGCATATTGCTTCATTGTCTTTGCAATGTGCGCTCATTCGGGTGTTTTGATATGCATGTGGCTTTGTTTTGTTTCTGTATCCTTGTTATTATTAGTTAATTTAATTCACCTGTCCCTTGTTAACCCATTTGATTTCTCTCCCTATTTTAGTCTCCTCATGTTTGCTGTCCAGTGTGTTTGTTTGTTTATTCTAGTCAGTCTGTTGGTCAGTCTAGCTTCCTGTCCTGTTCATCCCAGGTCCGCTCGGTCCTGTTCCCTGCTGCCTTCTGCCTCATCTCTCATTTGCTTTTTATGACAATGTTAATTAGGTTTGGGTTTAAGGTTTAGGGTAGTGAGGTAGGATTTGTTGATTTAAAACTCAATAGAGCATTAACCTTAAAAACCTCATCTGTTTGGGAGAACATTTAAGATACTTTAAGGGCCACACATTAGACATTTCACCTCCGATTTGCTGCATTACATGCAGTAAACCACATTATATAATTTTGCAAATAATGTTGCCACAGTCACATAACATTCAAGAGATCAAACTGTTGAAAACAGTCACTATTTTTGGTCTGGTGACACATGTGGAACTGAAATGATACACTTTACCTTTAAATTCTAGTGTTTCTGCCCCTTAAAAGAAAATAAATGTTTTCAGAAGCCACTTTATGTGGTAATTATTCTTATCTTGCGTTTATTCTTAATTATATGGAATGGAACAACTGATTTGTTTATCGCTACTTAAACTGCAGTCGCTATTTACCAAAAATTGAATAAACAGTTGTCACTTGGACAGTACTACAATCTTGTGATTTGTTGACCAGGGGGACCAGTGAAAATTGCATTTGTGTGGGGAACTAGTTTGTCCTGCTATCATTACTCTAACAGAAGTCTAAGCCAACAAAAATACATGATTTTCTTTGTGATAATTATTGTAATTTTGTTTTTGGCTGAAGGCCTCTGTCCAGGAAGATTTCCAACTGGATCACTAGGAACAATAGGTCACTACAAAACAGCTGCTTCAGTTTGAAAACACTCCACTGAATCTAAATGAGTGCATTCTATCTACAAGTCAGTCATCTTTCATTGCAATGAGAAATTGCAGAGGGACTGTGCTAACGGATTA
This sequence comes from Xyrauchen texanus, assembly GCF_025860055.1. Taxonomy (NCBI): domain Eukaryota; kingdom Metazoa; phylum Chordata; class Actinopteri; order Cypriniformes; family Catostomidae; genus Xyrauchen; species Xyrauchen texanus. The sequence goes on from NC_068295.1 coordinate 35,146,849, forward strand.
CTCTCTCCTGGTATCATAAACCTCTTTGGACATTTTTTGTGAATCACTCACACTTTTTCTTTCACATGGATGCAAACTCTCACATTATTATTTTCTGGCTCCCATATGGGTCTGCCATTGACCCAGAGAGAAAGACCTGGAGTTGACATTGCCTCCCGTGGTCTCCCCACCCAAACCCACATCCTAATTTCCCCTGGGTTTCTGCTGAACATCTCCATCACACACATGCAGGACTCCATGGCTGTGAGCCTTCCAGCATTGCAGAGCTCCTCCAGGGTTCATATACGGTACTGCCTCCAAAAAAGGCTTGAAGGGGTGTCTCTGCTGACCCCATTAGGTCGCCTGGAGCCCAGACAAACCACAAAAAACAGGCCCCTAACGAAAAATGAATTTTACAGTTACTGTGGCCGCCCTATACAGGGGACAAAGACTGTGTGCGTGTGTTCCCACCACAGGTCATGGACCAAAGCAAAGCAAGATTACTGGTTTGTAAGTCTTTGGTGATAGTACAGTAAATGGTAAATGGAGATTAGCAATTAAACCTTAAGGTCTGAGTCATACTAGTGTGTTCGGCACAGAGCAGACTGTGTCACAACCACAAGGATTTTACAGTTTTTCCATAGTTAATTTGTGTAATTGTTTTTATTCTTTCTCATATCCAAGCCTAATAAGCAGTCAACTTTAAGCTATTTTAAGTAGATTTCTTAAAAAAGCCCCATCATTTTTTGGGTGAACTATTATCTACATAACAGATTGGTCTTGAAAAGACCTTGATGACAATAAAAAGAAATCCAGTGAGTGTGTGAACATGTGTGTGTGATTGTCTGTGTGTTTCTAACAGATGGAACTTCGTTGTCATTTTCAGCAGCTCTGACAGCACAGTAGAGATTTTTACAGACTGCAGAGGAGGAATATGTGACAGTTTTATATTGAGTCTCAGCCTCTTCTGTGTACACTTGTGTAATAAGACCATTTCCCCCCTCTTCCCTCAAACTGTGATGTGCCCACTGCATTATTCCACTATTTATATGCCACTTATAAAAAGGGATCAATTATCCATTATTTATACATTTGAAAATAAATAAATACAGTGGCAAGAAAAAGTATGTGAACCTTTGGAATTAGCTGGTTTTCTGCATTAATTGGTCATACAATTTGAACTCATCTTCATCAGGGTCACAAGTATAGACAAACACAATGTGCTTAAGCTAACAACACACACAACATTATAATATTTAATGTCTTTATTGAACATCCCATTAAACATACATTAAACAAAGTGAACCCTTGGATCTGATAACTGGTCAATCCTTCTTTGGCAGCAATAACTTCAACAATTATTTTGCGGTAGCTGCTTATTAGACCTGCAAAAAAATGTTTGGACAATTCTTCCTTACAGAACTGCTTCAGTCTGGTGTGAATGTGTCTCTTGAGGTCATTCCAATCTCTATTGGGTTATGGTCTAGGTTCTGACTTAGTCACTCCAAAAGGTGGATTTCCTTTTTTTAAGCCATTCTGTAGTGGATTTACTTCGATATTTGGGTTCATTGTCCTGCTTCATCACTCAAATTTTACTGAGCTTTAGCTTGTGCATAGCCACCCTGATATTATCCTGTGGGATATCTTGATAAACTTGGGAATTAATTTTACCCTCAATGATGTCAAGTGGTCCAGGCCCCGAAACAGCAAAGCAGCCCCAAATCATGATGCCCCCTCCTCCGTAATTCACCATTGGTGTGATGTTTTCATGTTGATATGTGGTGGCCTTTTTTACACCATACATAGTGCTGCATGTTCTTCCCAAACAATTTAACCTCAGTTTCATCAGTCCACAAAACATTTTCCCAGTAGCGTTGTAAAGTGTCTTTGGCAAAGTCTAGGTGCACTGCAATGTTTTTGTTGGAAAGCATTGGCTTCCTTCATTGTGTCCTACCATAGACACCATGGCTGTTTAATATTTTCTGTATAGTAGACTCATGAACAGAGATGTTAACCAGTTCCAAGGAATATTTCAAGTCCTTAGCTATCACTCTAGGGTTCTTTTTTATCTCATGAAACATTCTGAAGGGTGCCCTTTGAGTCATCTTGGCTGGATGGCCACTTCTAGGGACAGTAGCCACAGTGCTAAATCATCTCCATTTATAGACATTTTGTCTAACTGTGGACAGTTGAAAATCTAAACTCTTCAAGATAACTTTGTAACCCTTTCTTGCTTTATGCAAAGTAACAATTCTTGATCACAAGTCTTCTAAGATCTCTTTTTTGCAAGGCATGGTCCACGTCAGCAGATGCTTCTTGAGAATAGCAAACTCAAAATGTTTGAGTGCTTTTTATAAGTCAATGTAGCTCTAACCCACACCCCCAATATTGGTTTTTTAACCTTGTTGCCAACTCCTGACTCCAATTAGCTTTTGTTGTCATATTTAGCCTAGGGGGTTCAATAAAGACACAAAATTGTGTCTTTATACGAGGACAAAAAAGTGTGTTGCTATCTTAAGCACATTGTGACTTTAATAAGATAAGATCTAATAGCTAATAATACCTAATGCTAAAGGATTCACATACTTTTTCTTGCCACTTGAAGGAGAAAGTGTACTAGTTTTACTAATGTTTTTATCTGAATGAGATGTGCATGTTTGTCTGTGGTTTTGCTATACACAGTATTAGTAGGTTTAGTCCAAAAGAAAACATTGTGTGTATGAAGGTTTGTTTGTAAAGTACATTTATAAATGGATGTATATGAATGACTTTAGCTATCTATTAGAGAGTATATTAGCTCTGTTCAGTAATCAGTATTAAACTCTGTCGGTTGAGGTTGTGGTTCTCTAGTAAAACTCCACAGGGCCCAGCATAGCTGATTACTCCTGTGGGAAAGGGCGGGTGGGCAGCACACAAACAGCAGCACAGAACAAGCAGACCGGAGACACCGGTTCACTCAGCACCCGCAAACATCTGGACTTGCCCCCCGTCCAGATGTGCTGTGGCCCCGTCATAACCACTAACCCAGTAAGGAGAGAATTTAGCTCATAATAGTAATCCATTAACTCAGATAATGGATACTGCACTGACAGAATTAGGTTTCTACTAGGATATAAACATATCTGTCAAACAGCAGGATATATCAAGGACATTTAATTGGGAAGGGAAGGTGGAGAAATATAACGAGCAGGCCCACATGTAATCTAATTCGATTATGCTTTCAGCAAGTACGCTGAAGCTCTGTCTAACAGATTTTACCATGTTAAAATGCATTCCACAGAATTCTACAGATTTTCACCCTAAAATCATAACAGAAAAAAATGAAAACAAGTCAGCTGATCCTGTTTAGGACTGGTAATGAGGAATGGAAGTGAAGAAGGAAAATGAGAGAGGAGAGAGAGAGAGAGAGAGAGAGAGAGAGAGAGAGAGAGAGCCACCTCACAGTGAAGCAGTAAATCCGCCTTCCTTGTTCACGTCCCTATAATTTAAGCCAAATGAGAATTTTGTGGCTCCCTATTAGCTTTTTATTTCAGTCTACAAACAGAGAAGGGGGAATACCTCCACTCAGCTGTAAACACAACTACCTCCACTGCTTAAACACACATCAGACTGTCTGTTTAATGTGAGAAACACTTGCTCCTTACATCCTTATAGAAGTCGACAGCCTTTTGCATGTTTAAAATTCCATCCAATATTAGATTTCACGCACAGGTTAAAACGTCATCCCCTGGAATTCACCCTGTTCCCACAGCCATTGAATTGCTCACTGGTGCTACTGAACCTGGCCGAATTACTCCAGCTATAACTTTAGTAGCAGACTAATTTGGTGGATGACTCTGTGCAGGGCGTGGGTCTGGTTACATGGGGCGAGCGTGTTTGTGAAAAGTAGTCTGGAATAAGGGGACTGGGGGGCTTAAGATTTATGAGAAGGATTTAAAAGGCACAAATCACTACAGTCCTTGGTAATGGTTCCTCCAAAGTCTCATTCATTACTAAGAAACCTGAAGGACTTTGTTGGCTTGGGTCAAAGACATCCAAGACCATTAAAAATCCATTGTCGATTAACCATTAGAATTGATTTAGATGTTTTAACGTCCAGTTTTAGGACTCCAGCAATCCTTTGAAATAACTTTTTGTCTTTTAAGAGTGTTTTTTAAAATGCTTTCTCATTTACTAGCTTAATATGCAGTGAAATCTATAAGTAAGCCATTGTGTGTTGACATCCTGAAGTGTGTAAACACTGTGGCTCTGTGGTGCTGTCAATAAATGACTCTGTATTCTTTGCTTGAGCATCCCAAACATCTTGAGACAGCTACATTAGGCATCAGCCAGTGGTGTGAGTTTGGGGTGGGACTATCTTTTATAAAAAGCAGATGGGGGAGTGTTTGGAGAACCATTTTTTTTAAAGAGTCATTATTCTTGCAATTCCATTTGGTGACAGTAATGGTGTAGGCATGTAAATACCTGAAAATGTTTGACAGTTCAGGCATGAATCTCTGAATACCGCAAGCTGATAGGTCCTTTGATGTGTAATAGGGTAGCCAATCAACTTGTGTACTCTCTCTTTGCTTAATATTTAAATAGCTCAGTTTCATGTGTGTTAATTAAGAACTTTTATTTTCTTTTTAAATTAAAAATTGTATAAAATAGCAATGCTTTTTACAGCAATCATTAGTTGAATACATGAATACATTATTGTGATTAATTTCAAATGAATAAATCGCTCATATTAATAAATACATCAACAAATACATAATGTGAAAGAGTCAATAAATGCATATGCAAATGAAATAGCAGACACCTTCATTGCTCCACACGTCAATGCTGGGATAGAAACTTGTAAAAAAAAATTATCTTTTATATAGAGAGTATTTTTCTTTCATACTGACAACCAGTCCTTCAAGGAAGAACAACGTCCCATGGAAACAAAACGTATGTAATGAACGCTAAACTAAACTGAAGGCTTCACTAAAATATTTGCACAATCCTCTATGATGTCTTCACCATCCATCACTATGTATTTTGGTGTATTTGAGTGGCAGCCCCTCTCTGTAATGAGGTTGTGGGGTCCAACAGCATCTGTCTAAATAGAAATACACAATCAGGTTCAGAGTCAGTGTTTCAGTATTTGTGGACAATGTAAGTGAGCCTTTCACAATGTGAAAAAGAAAAAATGAAATAAACAGGTGTGATAGTTTATTTTTATTTATTTATTCATTTAGTGACTGGGCAAAAGTTTTATGCATAAACCCAAGTAAATAATTGAAACATTCCAAAATTCTATATTGAACACAAATTCAGAGTTTATCACTCACATGCTTATGTAGAGAAGCGGAGACAAGTATCCTCACTGAACACAGCTGGAAGACCTAATGTAGCTGCATTTTAACTGTAAACCTATGACACAAAGAAATGACTTTGTATGCATTAATTACAGTCTATAAATTAATGGAATAGTGCACTCAAAAATAACAATTCTTTCATTATTCAGTGACCCTGATGCCATCCCAGATGTGTATGACTGTCTTTCTTCAGCAGAACACAAATGAAGATTTTTACATTAAATATAATAAATAAAGATATTGGCAGTTATATTCAAAAACCAAAAGGGTGGGAATAAAGAACCCGTAATGCCCAACGCAAAGATCAATTTCAGCACAAAAGGATTCTTCAGGAAGATTTGGTTCTAAATTGAACTATTGACCCTGTGTTAATGCCAATGGTATACATTTTGCCAAAGTTGTGTATTTTGGGGGAATTTTGATATTTCAACCTCAGTTCCTAAAATACATCTATAATACACTGTGCATACAAAATAGTTACACACAGGAACTCAGGACAAATATGTCCAAAACCGCAATATTTGATCCCAGTGCTAGTTAAGCATAAAATCATGAATTTAATTTGTTTATGTGGTTTACGAGGACAATTTTTTAGGTTACAAACTGGTAATTATAAGGGTATTATGCTATAAATGTGGATTATGAGGACATTTCTAGTGTACCCATAATTTAAATAGCTTAAAAAACATATTAGATTATGTTTTATTGAAAATGTAAAAATGCAGAAAGTCTTTTGTGAGGGTTAGGTTTAGGGGTTGTGTTAGGTTTAGGGGTTGTGTTAGGGTTAGGGGATAGAATCTATAGTTTATACGGTATAAAAATCATTATGTATATGGAAAGTCCTCATAATGATAGGTACACCAACGTGTGTGTGTGTGTGTGTGTGTGTGTGTGTGTGTGTGTGTGTGTGTGTGTGTGTGTGTGTGTGTGTGTGTGTGTGTGTGTGTGTGTGTGTGTGTGTGTGTGTGTGAGCTTGTATTTATCACTTTGTGGGGACCAAATGTCCCCATAAGGATAGTAAAACCCGAAATTTTTGAACTTGTGGGGACATTTTGTCGGTCCCCATGAGGAAAACAGCTTATAAATCATACTAAATTATGTTTTATTGAAAATGTAAAAATGCAGAAAGTTTTCTGTGAGGGTTAGGTTTAGGGGTAGGGTTAGGTTTAGGGGATAGAATATAAAGTTTGTACAGTATAAAAACCATTATGTTTATGGAAAGTCCCCATTAAACATGGAAACACAACATGTGTGTGTGTGTGTGTGTGTGTGTGTGTGTGTGTGTGTGTGTGTGTGTGTGTGTGTGTGTGTGTGTGTGTGTGTGTGTATGTCTTTTACCCATCGTTTTTTAGAGTGCATGTTTGAGGCAGTATGTCTTGTGTTTTTTCTAGTTGTGCAACAGCAGCATGTCCACATACTTAACTCAATATGTCTGTGTATGTTCTAGCAGTAGTATAGGCCCTGATATACTTCTGGAGAAGTTCTTCTTCGTTCTTTGTTCAGGGGTAAAAAGAAGTTCTAAAAAGCTGAGCAACAGTTTATTATTTTCGAACATTCGGACACCCACCACTCCGCTGTGGGGCGTTTAAATACAAGGACTCCACATGTAAAACCTCAACTAATGGGACATTAATGTGTTATCAAGGACTTTATGCCTCATTCTATGACCATAATTTACATGATGTCAGTAAAAGAAGCTGTTTTAACCACTTGATGATGATTTAAAGTCATAAATGCAGTTGATGATGTTTACTTTGTCTTGATTACTTTCTGAATTCATGACGCTAATGCGTTAATAAGTAGCCATAAAATGTGCCGATTACACCCTGTTATTGTCATTTATGATGGTACTGATACTACTGCAAAGATACAGTATGTGTATAAAAGATTGTTACTGGGCAAAATAGACAAAAGAATGATCATGGGCATACATTACTATGGGCAGATGTGTGAATGGCTTTTGCTGCACATGGCACATGAGTGAATGGGCACTTACGAGTATTTAAGTAGATTTTATTTCTTTTGTAGACAAAAAAAAATAGGTATATAGGGAAATGTAGGTAAATTTGCAGCAGCTCACTAATAACTCTGCATGCCGGTGTGTTAATGTTGACTGAACTTGACTGACTGAACAACATAAACAGAATTAGCTGTCTGCTTCAAAGTAGGTGGAGCTTCAGGTCACACCTACCAATTACTTTGACCAATGGCAGTAAGGTGTTTAGCTGCCGGTTAGAAGTTTTCCTAAAAGTTTGCACAGGTGAGCAAAACGAACCAGCTAAACGAACTCACAAACACCTTTTTTGGCCAGATTTTGTTCTAAATGACATCACACCAGTTCGTTCTTTGATTTCATATGAGGTATATTGGGGCCTTTAGTCTCCGTACATGCACTGCAGCAGCAGCGTAGCAGGTCTACTCCACCAAAACCAGTATGCTATTAATAATTCATACACACATTAACATAATAAATCTTTGTTGACTGAACTTTCATTTCTGGTTGTTTCCCACCAAAAACTACATAAGTGGCATGAGCAGCATTAACTGTTTTTATGATACATTTGTGTACTTGTTTTAAGCTTTTAAGTGAGTCAATATGAACTGCCAATGTATGGAAAAGATGGAAAGAGACATTGTTCAAAATTGAGCCGTTTTAAATATCTGGGTATGGAATGCGGAAGTAAATAATAACAGGTTAATCTTTTATAGTGGTGGGAGACCACAGCAAATATATTTTTTGCTTTTCTGTTTTCTCCAACAGCAAAATAGAAACTCCACTATTACTTTTCCAAAACGTTCCAAAAGAAGACAAAAAATAGAGCGATGGATTACGGTTACAACAGTCAGAAGAGATAAAGGTACCAAATGTACAGTCACTCCCACAGCAGCTGTATTAGAAACCTCATCATAGCTATAGTAACTACTTTTTTTTACTTTTTTTTCTCTTCTTCTTCTTTTAACCAATTCCACGGGAATATAATACAAAGTTATGAATTTACACAAAATATTTAAAAAATTGCAAATAAAAAGTTTGCTAGATTTATACCGATAATTAGGGCGAGAAAACTTAATTACAGTGTATTCCTCTTTTTTTGTTCTGCAAAAGAATCAAAAAGTAATACAGTTTAATTTTTATTTTGGAACAACACGATGATGTGTAAATGATGACCAGATTTTCATTTTGGGGTGAACCAACAGTCTTATTGGCAATCCATCTCTAAGCAGTTAGAAGCCTGTTAGATAAGGGTCTCTCTCTCTCTTTCTCTCTCTCTCTCTCTCTGTGGGTGTTTATGTATTTTGCCCTTTTCCCAAGTAGTTCCACAGTTTGGTAGACAGCATAGCTGTATGATTTATTCTCTGTTAAACAGTAACAATAAAATCGTATTACCCAGCAGAAAACTCACTACACAGAAATATAGCACAGAAATGCCTGATTTATGGTATAATTAGATTCATAACTTCAGGCTTTCTGCCAATGCTTTCTCCAAAACAATTATAGACACAAAAGTGTGCCAAAATGAACACAAATCTACACACATTACATCCAAAATCTAAAAGACAGATAAGATAGCCATTGATATTATCACTTAAAACTTAGACCTTTTAAATAAGTGAAGCCAGAGTAGAACTACCCCTCCACTAACTAACATCTTATGGAGTCTTTTGTTCCTTACAGTCACAGTCGCCTTTGGCTTGCTTAATTTGGGCTTAAAGACTGAAGCATTAAGCATGGTTTTCAATGAAACAGCTCAGTGGGAACGTTTAGACATTTAAGACATTATAAACACTATAGTATAATTTTCTGTAAAGCTGCTTTGATATGATGTGTTGTGAAAAGCGTTATACAAATATAAATTACTTTACATTTATCAAGCATTTATTGGCTTCAAACACAGCTCATGCAATCACTATATACATTTTATATAGCCTCTTTTGGGTCATTTTGGGTATTGGGTGGTCTGCCTTCTTGTTATTGCATACCTACACAAGTGGCTTGAGTCCCTCAATGGTATTTACAGTAAAATAATAATGGAAAGCAGTTGACATAGGATAGAACATTTTGGTAAGTATGTCATAATAGATATGCATTATACCCACTAATAATATGCAATTAAAGTTAATTTATGAGAAATGTTCTAAAGCAATAAAGGAATGGATCATTTCAGAGGTTATGTCAGCATTCGCAAAACCACAATGAGTGATTAGACTCACGGGCAATTTTAAAAGGTAAACAGTAAGATATTGTTCACTGTACTGTGATAAAACTGAGGTTTAGATGTTTTTAGTGGCTGTAGCTATAATTCTCTGCATTTGTATGTGAATCCTCTCTTAGAAAGAATCATGGTATCCTGTATGAATAGGCCAAATTATATTATGGCAGCTGTAAATCTGGACATGCCAGTGGAGAGCTTTGGAATGAAAATATTTCTATATGACACAAAAATAATTTTCAACAGTCCCTCTTGTGCCGGGTTACAATGGCTCTTTAGACTTGTTTCGCATACATATTTCATATAGACAAGCACAATGGTGGTCAGACTTACACACTAACAAGACAGAATAGAGTTGCTGATTTCCTTCAGAAAAATGGAAATATTGCACAGGAAGGGAGGAGGATTTAATGAAGATATAAACTAGGTTTTTACTTTTTTTTAAGAATATGTGAGTGGTGCTTGTCTGTGCAGTTTCCTGGTATTAGAGTGTTACATGGGGATGCCAGGAGGCTGTTTTTTGAGTTTGACATCGATTTGGCGCCTAAGACAGCTGTAACAGCATTTTTGTTTTATTGTTTTTTTTTTTTTCGGTTACGTGCAGGTTTAAAGGAAATAAATGTACGTACTGACATTTTTAAAAAGTGAATGCATAAAAATAAACAGTAGAAACACATGTTTGTGTATGATTAAGATAAGCTGTGTTCATGGTTTTTAACATTTTCTTTTTCTCCTTTAACTTTTTTGCACTGTGTTATCATTCAGTAATTTACAGACATAATGATTGATGAATCAATCACTGAGCACTTTATTAGGAACATAATGCCAACATGGTATTCTGCTGTTGTAGCCAATTCAACATGTTTTGCATTCTGAGATGCTATTCTGTTCACTACAATTGTACAGAGTGGTTATCTGAGTTACCATAGCCTATCTGTCTGCTCGAACCAGTCTGGCCATTCTTCATTGACCTCTCTCATCAACAAGGCGTTTCGTCCACAGAACTGCTGCTCACTGGATGTTTTTGTTTTTGGGACCATTCAGAGTAAATTCTAAAGACTGTTGTACATGAAAATCCCAGGAGATCAGCAGTTACAGAAATACTCAAACCAGCCCATCTGACAACAAAAATCATGACACAGTCCCTTTTTCCCTTTTCTGATGGTTGATGTGAATATTAAATGAAGCTCCTGTCCCGTATCTACATGATTGTATTATTGCACTGCTGCCACATGATTGGCTGATTAGATAATTGCATGAATAAGTGTACAGGTGTTCCTTATAAAGTGTTCAGTGAGTTTATGTCCTCATGAAATCTCCCTTGAAATATGAACACAAGTGTTCAAAAGAGATGACCAGGTGTGACGGTGATTTGTCTTGCGTGTACCCTTGAGATCGGATCACCCAAAATGCATTTTAATAGCAGGTTAACACAGGGCCTCAGTCAGGACGAATGATCGTGTAGTTGATACACCAAGTCTGCGATGTCTGCAGATGAGAATGTACAATTGTTTCTTGTGTGTACATGTGTAGACCATATACATGTGTCATTAGTGAATGCAGCATTCACTCTACACTGTCGAGCCATAAAGCTCACATCCAAAAGCTGCTTTTTTAAAAATGTGACAGCCTGCTTGTGTGTGCATTGTACTTACAGATACAACATGTATTTATTTAATTGTAAGGGTCTATGTTACGTTCTCTTCTGGAGCTTGCCAGTGTCTATTGTAGTGTGTGTTTACATTCCAAGTCTGAGCCACTACAGATCCCAGTCACTTTCCCAGAATGTGGAACGAGCCAGAGCGAGCTGTTCACATAAACTCTGGGTGATGATAGAACTTTGAGTCTACAGTGTGTAGACTCACCATAGGCACACGTGCGCTGATATACACTCTCGCACTGTTAAGACAAGAAAAACACAAGTCAAACCGTCATACAAACAAAGCATCCGGAGGTGCTACACACAGCCCACACACAACAAAAATAGCACATCTGGGGTGTAAATGACCCATGCCTGTGTGTGTGCGTGTGTGTGTTTGCTTTAAAACTTTTACCGGCTCAGTATCATATTCAAAACCCCCCAAAACTTTTAAGAGAGTCTATTAAGAGAGCTTCACTTCATTCCACTAACAAAAAGTGCCAACAAGGTACCATTGTAATCCTGTTTTTTTTTTGTACATGTACCATTGTAGTATCATGTTATTCTTTGAAATACCTTGGATTACCATGTGAATACCATTGTACATGATATCCAAGTGCTATGGTATTACCATGGTACTTTGCACCATATTTGACACATATTTGCACCATATATTATATTAGTATTATTACTATTAAATACTATTAGTATTTTAATTGAACTCACAAATGAGTGTGTTATGTTTAGGTTCGAGGGCAATAGAGGAGTCAGGAGGCAGCAAACATTCAGTGCGAGTCTTTTATTTTCTTGCTTTCACTCTTTTGTGTACAGCTTTGTTGTTTTTCCACTCTGAAGTACACGCCACTGCTGAACACTCGGCCTCTCTCTGCTGTTTCTTCCCCACTCTGATGTTCTGCCGTACCTTATCAGGTCTCCCTCCACCATTACTATAATGAGAGACAGGTTTTTGAGTAATCATAATCCAGGAGAGGAGTTATACTGCTCTCCCTGTCTCGCAGACAGATACATGACCACTATGCCACATATCCCCACCGCTGACTCAGGTCATGGCAATATCCGGCCTGCCAACTCCCCCCGCATTCCTGGAGAGAAAGTCAGCCACAACCATCTGCGCCCCCAGTCTGTGGGTCACTTCGAACTTAAAGGGCTGAAGTGCAGATACCAACTGGTGATCAACGTGTTAGTATCCTTCTTGCGGTGGAGCCATTGGTAAAGGCCAGCCCAGCAAGTAGTGGCAGAGGGTAAGAACAGCAGTCTATAATCGCAAGACAATCCTACTCGATGGTACTGTACTTTGTCTCCCTGAAGGAGAGCTTACGACTAATAAACAGCACCTCCTGCGATAGCACCACCCCCAGCCCTCTGTCAGATGCATCCGTCTGCAAAATAAGGGGCGAGAGATGTAAAATGTAAAACTGGCATCCACAAAGTGTGATCTCTACCTTAAGGAAAGCCTGTCGGCACGATTCTGTCCACTGGACCGGATCGGGGGTCCCCTTTTTAGTAAGGTCAGTCAGCGGGCTGGTGACATCAGAATAACTAGGGACAAACCTCTGGTAATAGCTAGCCAGTCCCAGAAACTGCCATACTTCTTTTAGGTCTTAGGCGTAGGGCAGGCCACGATCACTGTGCTTTTGTCTGTGGACCCACCTGCCCATGACCCAAGTGGAACCCCTGATACCTAACTTCCACCCGCCCAACTGCGCACTTCTTTGGGTCTGTCACAGCACTCTCAGGACAAACCTCAGATCCTGCATATGCCATCGCCAGTCACTAATATAAATAATAATTCCGTCTAGATATGCAACGGCATATGCCGCATGCGGTGTGAGAGTCTTGTCCATGAGGATAAGAAAAAAAAACTGAACGGAAGAGTCACGAATTTGTGTAATCTGAACGGAGTGGAAAAAGCTATTTTTTCTCTGAATATTGGAGGTATTTCCTTTGGAAACCCCACTCGGGAGATTATTTTGAAGAGTGCCTCCGCAACACCGTAGAGGCACTGCTTCCGGATATCATGTTGCATAGTCCACCAGAACTAACACAAAGTGATGGCCACATGCAGTTCACTCTAATGGCCTGACGAATGTCCATGCCAATTCTCTCAAAGGGGAATTTGATCAACAGCAGATGGCGCAATGGTGCTTTTGGGGTGGTTGGTGGATTCACCAACTGACATTCACGGCATGCTGTACGCCATTTGCATATGTCACCTTAAATGCCCGGCCAAAAGAAACGGGCCATTATATGGTTCAAAGTCTTTTCGTGACCTAAGTGGCCAGCCATTGGGTTATAGTGTGCCACCTGAGAGAGTGTTTCCCGGTGACTAATACACTTGACAACTAATAGCTGCGTTGTATTTTCTTTGATCTGTGTGTCTTGCATCACTCGATACAACTGCTCTTTAATAATGGAAAAGTACGGATATGTGAGCATGACATTAGGCTGGAGCTGTTGACTATCAACTACTTTCACCTGGTCAAAGGCGTGCTTGAGGGACTCGTCACGCGACTGCTCCAGATGGAAATCCCCCTCAGGGAAGCCCCCCCCAAGTATGGGTATTCACTCGTCCATGTCATCCTGATGCGTAGCAGACGTCGATGGCCCCGGAACCACCTCTCCAACCATTGCATCACATGTCACATACCGCGAAACCACTTTGCAGGACCCATCCACACACATTACCCTCAATACGTTTCTAAAATCAGACCAATCGGTTCCCAGAATTAGTGGATGGTGAGGCAGGGAATTAACCACGGCCTCAACTCTATGCCTTTTTCCCCTGAATCGTATCTCAGTGGTAACCACTGGATACTTGTGAATATCATGCACACACCTCACCCTCACCGGTTTATTCTTACCCAATGCCCCACCTTGCACCAACTGTTGGTGGACAGAGGTTTCTTTCCTTCAACACTCATGGGGCAGTTTAGACAATCTGGGGAGGATAGCAGAGAGAGACAGTTGGAGTAGGAGGGACAGAGAAGGGGCTCCTCCCCACTTCCAGGGAGCAAAACCGGGCGGGAATGGGGGGGCGGGTGAGACACAGTGGGCAGAGAGAGAGGGAAGAGGGAGAAGAATTTGCCAACAGGTTGAGAAATATAAACTTGTTTTGCAATTTTTTTTTCTTGCCCCATTGGCAAACAGTTTTTTCTTGTTATAAGCATAAACAAAACAAAATTTTGTTAGATTTCCCTGTCAAGACAAAATGTCATGTCATTTTGCTTCTCAATTTAATTTATTTTGTTTAAAGAATATTTTAAAATTTTTATGGAAATCAAGAGAAAAAGTAAGAAACATTTCTGTGTGTCTGTGTGTGTGTGTGTGTGTGTGTGTGTGTGTGTGTGTGTGTGTGTGTGTGTGTGTGTGTGTGTGTGTCAACTTGGAATAATGGAGTCATATGGACTTCTTAACTGGTGCTTTTTGCCATATTCTTCCATTTATTTATAAAAAAAAATTTGAAGCTCAAAAGCTGTCTTTGCTAATCGCTGTCTAACATCTCCTTTTGTGTTTCAAGGAAGAAAGAAAGTAATAAATGTTTGGAATGACATGAGGGTAAGTAAATTATGACAGTGTCCCTTTAAAGTTTTTTAATAGCTTTTGAAACTCATGCTGCTTTGAGCCATATAGTGGAATGGTGCTAGCGCGAGAGAAGAATGGAGAGAAGGGATGGTTAAAAAGAGGGAAAGTGGTGAAAGGAAGAAAAAGCCCTCCACATGAAAGCACATAGTTAATTTGTGTCCTGAGCAGCCATTATGGGTTAGGATTTATGTACTATTTATGTTTTTTGGGAAGAATTAAGATTCCAGTATGGCTAAGACTCACCACAAAATCCACATCCCAATACTTCACACAAACACACATACTGTATATAGAGAAGCACAATTAGGACTCACACTACTGCAAACATTAATTTCAAGCTGACAAGAGTGTTTGCGCACACACACACACACACACACACACACACACACACACACACACACACACACATGTTGGTCTACCTATCATTATGAGGACTTTCCATAGACATAATGAATTTTATAGTGTACAAACTATAGATTCTATCCTCTAAACCTAACACAACCCCTAAACCTAACCCTCACAGAAAACCTTCTGCATTTTTACATTTTCAATAAAACATTGTTTAGTATGATTTTTAAGCGATTTGAATTAAGGGGACACTAGAAATGTCCTCATAAATCACATTTATAGCATAATAACCTTGTAATTACCAGTTTGTAACTTACAAAATTGTCCTTGTAAATCACAAAACACACACACACACACACACACACACACACACACACACACACAGCCTAAATTCTTTGGATTTAGACATTATTTACACAAGACATAACAATGACACACAAAGGTGCATGATATGCTATTACTGCAACGCAGTGTCCAATCCAGATGCACCACAATGAAGTGACATGCAATAAAAGCCATCTTGTCTATGTAAATATGTGTTTTTTGTCTTAACCAGATGTGTGGTGTGTTGTGCTGGGTAGCCATGGACACTGTCAAATCAAATAGATTCAAAATCCTCCTCATAACTGTACAGTACATTAAAGCTGAAGGGAGTAATTTCTGTGCCACATAATTTCTAAAAATAAAAAACATTTTCAAATAAGTTTCTGTATGCCATTGGTTGGACAAAAATATAGTGCTGCCCCAAACTCACGCCACTGGTTGAACTAACGTTGCTACACTCACTGAGTACTTTAGTAGGAACACAATGTTCCTAATTAAAATCTAGATGTTGTCTTCTGATTTTGAAGCCCATCTGCCTCAAGGTTCGACATGTTGTGCATTCAGAGATGCTATTCTGCTCACTACAATTGTACAGAGTGGTTATCTGAGTTACCATAGCCTTTCTGTCAGCTCGAACCAGTCTGGCCATTCTCTGTTGACCTCTCTCATCAAAGAGTATCCATCTGAAGATCTGCTGCTCTCACTGGATGTTTTTTGTTGTTTGCACTGTGGTGATGTGGATGTCTGTGGAGCGTGAGGCTGGGAGAGAAAGAATGGTAAGGATTGACACCTGTGGGAAATTATCTCTAACAGCTGTTCTGTGTTACAGTGAGAGATGGAGAGAGATAAGAGGGCATGCATGCATGCATGTGTGTGTTCATGTTGTTCTGAAAAGCAAACAGTGGTGAAAATACTTAAAAATACTTAAAATCCCAGGAGATCAGCTTTACAGAAATACTTAAACCAGTTCGTCTGGTTCGTCTTTGATGTCATGTGTTCATCATTGAGACTGAAGTTCTGTGTTTCATTTCGAACACTATCCACTAAAGCACATAGTTCTCCATTTCCTGTTAAGATTGTGTTTGATTATTTTTAGCATGAATTGAGCATCACTTTATTCGTAGCAATAGTTGCAGTGTACAACAGTGCCACAACTTTAACAAGGAAATTCGTCATTGATAAGTTTAAACCAATAAGACACTTGTGGCTGTGTTAAAGTGATTTTACCATGGTATACATTACTGTTGTGCCATATTGATTTTATAAAAAGTATTATAAAAGACACCAAAGTTCAATAAATGAGGTCTCTCAATATGTGTTTTTCAAAGTTTCAAACCGCATTTAACTTGATGCAGGGTCGTAAAAATACAGAATTTAATATGTAAATGGCGCAAGCTGATTTGTTTTTTGAACTTGTTATCTGTTAGCAAATGAGCTCACTCACATGTGAAATATCAAGCCTATCAGCTCACATGTCATCAGATGATAGATCCTTTGACATGTAATCGGGTAGCCAATCAACTGCGTAATCTCTCTTTGCCTAACAGGTACATTTTTACAGTTTCGCAAGTGAGCTGGATACACTGCAGCACACTATGAGAATTTATTTTCTCTGAAACCCTCCTCCTCCCCAGCTCCAAATGTCTTGATTTGCAACATGGGGATTTTATTTATGTTTAACTGCACAAGAGCATGCCATACATGCTTGATGCAGCATTGTTTGTGTTTTTCAAGTTCCGCAGCAGCATGTACAAATGCTTAACTCAGTACAGTATGTCTGTATGTTCTAGCAGTAGCAAGTCTCCATACTTGCTCTGCAGCCAGGGCTGAACTGGGAAGAGAAATCGGCCCGGTATTTTACATGGCAACTGGCCCAAAAGTTGTTGAGTGCGGGGGCAGCGGCATTTTTGAGTGTGTGTGTGGGGGGCAGCGGCATTTTGTGGTCCATTCTGCATAATGCGGCGGCTCATTTTTGCTTATCGCGGCCCATTCGGCATGTTTCGCGGCTGATCCACTGGCCCGCTCGGTTCTACCGCTGCCTAGTCCACCGGCCCCAAAGTACAGCGGCACACCGGGAAAATGCACGGTATGCCAGATTGCCAGTCCAGCCCTTTCTGCAGCAGTAGCGTAGCAATTCTAGTCTGCCAAGACCTATCAATATGTCATACCCACTTTAAGATGCTAAATATTTTAGAAAGTTGTCATGACTGAGTTAGTTAAACTTGATGCAACCACAGTGAGACAGTAAATATATCATCCATCTGACACGTTTGTAGACCAATAAAAAAAGGCTTATGTTCAATGACATGGAAATAAAGCAAACAATATATAGCTTTCTAAAGCAAATTTGTGTATAGTCTAATCACTAGTCTTCCACAATATTGTTATATCTTGGAATGATCTGAATTATTATACAGGTATTTATTATATTTAATTATGCTGATTATTATATTTTGAATTTCTTTCTAAATTCTTTACTAGGGGGCCTCATCAAATATTAATGTATGCAATTAATTAGATTACAGTAACGGGGGTTAATATGGGCAAGGACGAGGGGAGAACCGGCTTGTCAATATAAATAATAATTTAATGAAAACTTAAACCAAAACACACAAACATAAACACACACATGACGGGCATGCCTGTAATATTCTCTCTCTTGAACCGTCGTGACCGGTCGCCTTCATCCCTCGCGTGCCCCATCAGGCCGATTGGGGACCGGGCGTGCAACATTCTAGCCTGACCCGCCCCCCTCCGCTCCACAATTACTTAATCGTCATCTCAAGTTACTAATTCAATTAAACAATTTTTTATTGATTGACAGCCCTAATAATAATTTTGTTAATAATAATAATTTATGGTTGCCAAATAACGTTAAATATAACACTATTTATATTACTACTTGTATTAAATACTGCACAAAAATACTCACAAATACAGTATAACAGATACCGAAAGCACTTGCAAAAAGGTATTACCATATGATACCAAGGTATTATTGAAGTTATATGGATATGATAAACTTGCATGCCATACCATGGTATACTGTGTATATACAGCACTTTTTGTAAGGGAAGGGAAGCAGTGAAGAAATGTTTAAAAATGCTTGGGATTGTGAATGCATCTAACTTAAATGGTTTCTTTAAATGAAAATGAAAAAATATACATATAATATGCTAATTTCCATGCTTCTAAACCAAATATTAAATGTATTAGTAGCATGTGTTTGCATTGACTCTGTGTGTGCCAACAATCACCGTCCCCACATATTAAAATGTATCTTGGGCCAGGTGAGGTGCAGGGGAATGACTCATAATGGGTCATATAATGCTCTTCTTGGTTTGAATTCATTGTTAATTTAGTAAGTGATGCAACATCTAGAAATTGAGAGGGGGAAAGGGCCTGGGGTTTTTGATAAACACTCCTGAAGGTATTTACTGTAGATGCCGTCAGTCTGGCATGGGTTTCCCTGGCATCTCTGTGTGGCACACTCATGTCTGCTCCACTGTTATATTATGTCCTGCTCAAGCTGGCCAGCACTCTTGCCAATATCCTTGAGCTTCTGTCTCTGGAAAGTAGTATCAGCCATGAGTTCCTGAGGAAAAAGGGGGAAATTTATTCAAATTAGAGTTGGAGTTCTCAAGTTTGGACTCGGACTCGGACCAGAGTCCGAGTCACGAGTCCAATTTTAATGGACTTGGACTTGTCACAGACTCGGATGCATTTTTACTCGGACTTGACTTGGAAAAGAGCCTTTGGGACTCGGGAGTCCAGCCGAGTCCATGACATTTGTGATGCAGTTAAAAAAATAAATAAATAACAAAACAGAAATTAATAAACACATCTCTGTCTGCATGCAGTTGTATTAGCCTCTGAAGTCTTAGACATAGCCAGAGTTGTTTCACTATGTTTAAGCAAACACACACACACACACACACACATACACACAGGCACACTCATCAGTCATCCAATGTGCTTGAATGTTACTACAGAGACTACTGTATAACATCGACTACCAAGGTGGATGGCATGAAGAAAACATAAAGATGGGTATGTATCCAATTTAATATAAAGTAAACAAGGCAGTTTCACATGACACAGGACATAACAGCTGGTACAATTGCGTGTGCAGTTTGTGCAGCCAAGATGGTGCTCGCATTGTGGTTTCATCGTGGATAAAAACTTAAAATCAAGAACTTTATTGAGTCAAGCTACCCACATCATGTCTCTCATAGTTTACTAAAAACAGCATATCAAAATAAAAATACACAATAGTAGTATTAATATTGGATATTAAGTCTTTTTAAGCATAAAGTATCTACACATGTAGGCTTCTGTAGTCTCTTGTGGTCCACGCAATGTCAGCTTGAACTGGTCTATAATAGATTGATGAATTAACTATAACTTTTTAAATAGTCGGGGGGGAAAAGTGTTATTTCTAAAGCAGATAGCAACTCTAAAGAGAATAAACAGCACCTATTTATTATTGACTGACTATTTTCAAAGTATTGACGAGTTGCTTAAAAAACATTCTTTTACAGCATTTGTCCATTATTCAAAAATTCAATAAAATATTACAATATTTTGGGCAGTGAAATGTTTTGTTTATAATTTAATTATAGACTATAAAATACAAGTATTATTCGATCCCAGGTAATTTTAAATCACTGTGTAACTTAGGCACGTCTTTATTTGGCCTATATATCTGACACTTTTGAAGGACAATTCTGTTAAATTTATTTAAATTTAAATTCTGTTAAAAAAATTTTAATTTAAAATTATTATTCTCCATGTTTTCGGGTTAAAGAAGTGCTCAATGAAAATGTCTTTGGTTGGTATTTAAAGATTTCAGACTGATTGCAGACCGCTCAAGCAAATATCAATTATTATAAAAAAAAATGTAATCTTCTGCAGCAGCTGGAGTGAAATGCAAGCGGATGCATCAGGGATTTAGGTACACGAGCAGCATGCAAAACTTCCCTGCATTTTGCGGTTTCCACAAATAAATTCGAAAATCATGTCCGTGACGACATGGCCCTAATTTATCAGTGGGCTTTTCTAGTGTTTTTGGATGTAGCATTTGCAAGTCAAATCATGAGACGTAACATCTCAGTGAGTGCTAATTACTACTGTATTGATTTAGTTGTATGTACTGTATTTTCCCAAATCAGTCAGAAGATTCAGAAAAAGATTCAGAAAGAAATCTCAGTATAGACTATTATTTTTTAGATAGGGATCATTTATATAAAATGTAATTAAATTTAATTGAGAAATTGAAAATGAAGTAGAAATAAAAACGAAATAAAAATTTGAAACATAATAACCTTGGTTGTAAATCTTTGAAGTTTGTTCAGCAGGATACTAATCATAAAATATATATACTGTATGAAATGCAACAAAGGTGTTTTTGTTTCTGTTGACAAATTTATATGACAAAATTTTGTCTTGGTAGTGAAGTTTAACTCTTTCCCCGCCAGCGTTTAAAAAAAAGTTGCCAGCCACCGCCAGGGTTTTTGACGATTTTCGCTAAACTCTAATGGCCCGCAGAATATTTTCTTCCATGAATATATGAAGATGCTATATATCACAATAAAGATCTGAGCCTCTGCTTTTAGGCAAAAAAAACTATTTTATTTTATCTTCATTTGTTCTTTTTTATTGCGACTTGAACAGAGGTAGGTTTTGTCAAAAAACAACATTTCAGACAAAAAGCTGAGAAAAAGGCATGTTTATGTCTGATATTTTGAGCTTCTCAGTACTCCACTTCTTCATGTTTGAGACGATCGCAGTCTGTTTCTTTGATCAAAGAGTTGCGTACTCTTTCAAAACATGCGCAGGGGTCTTCCTTACCGTATAACACCTAAAACACGGAAACCCGGAAAATTCCGTGTTTGGCGGGGAAGCGTTTATTCATAAAACACGGAAAATTCTGTGTTTGGCGGGGAAAGAGTTAAAATAAACTTAAAATATTGATGTTGAGTTTACGGTTACAATTTTAATACAGATTCATGAACAGATTCATTCGGACTCGACTCGGACTCCGACTCGGCCCCTTTTGAACTGGGACTCGACTCGGACTTCCTTGTTCAAAGACTCGGACTTGACTCGGACTCGACTAAGGTGGACTCGAACCCAACACTACTTCATATACGTGTATTTAGGGGTGCCTGCTAAATAAATAATCACTATTACTATGGTGCCTGCTTAGGGTTAGAGATTTTTCAACACCTTTGAGCAAGTAAGAAACCACCTACAGTAGCAATCACTCAGAACACTTTAGAAACCACTTCCCAACGCCCTAGCAACCAGACAGAACACCTTTGCAACCGCACAGTAACACACTCAAAACCGTTCAGAACAGCATAGCAACTGCTTAGAAACCATGACAACTACCCACAACACCTAGCTTTTTGAAAGCACGTAGGAAGCAAACTATTCATGAGAAAAGCTATATATATTCTGCTTCATTTTCTGTTAGATAATCGGTACTCATTACCTTTGGACGAACAGAAATTCTGATCACAAAGTCCAAAAAGTGCAAAGTAGACCAGAATTCATGCCGACAGTCAGAAGTCTGGCTGCATGTGACTATCATTGCAATAACCAAACACATTCCTTCAGCATATTCTAGTGTTCTCTGAATGTACAGTATCTCGCATAATTCTTTCTCCGAGTCTCGGAATTCACTCCACATCCTCTCCAGACAGTGAATTTCCAGCATTCTCTTCCTCTTTTCCTCATCTCCACATTTCTGTTCCCATTTCTCTTGGCAGATGACTGAACACTCAGACATCTGCTGATGATATAATGCAGCTATTCGGGTCCAAATCCAACAAAATAAAAGCAAAAGTGCTCAAGCTGAATGTCTTTTCTCCTCAATGGTATCATGAAAGACCAGGCTGTATGCCCTGTAAAACCGCACTTCAGTCATTTTCATTGCTCTACAAATATTGCTGATGATGTGAGATAGATGTAGGATCCCGAGATGCTTTTTCCAGTAAGTGGAGTGATCCTGAACAAAACACATGATTATGTTCGGTACACTGCCTTCAATGCCGTATTAACCAATACAAATGAAGCATCCAGTAGTAGCTGGTGCTTTTAATGAGTGGGGAATTATTGATGTCACTTATCAATGGCAAAAAGTTAATTCAGATATTCTTATTTTTTCTGATGTCTGCAATGTTGCTCCTAAAAGCACTTCATGTATGGCTGTGCTTTTACATTTAAAACATTTGTTTAAATTATTGATAGTTTGTTGCAAAGTCCCACCCATTTAAGAGCAACTCCCAATCATCACCCAATCAGTCGGGCTTCCAAGCGGGAAAAAAATACATTGATAGAAATCCCACTTTCCAATGAACAGATTATTGCTTTATCCAATGCAATTAGTGCTCAGGATGTGAAGCAGGGCAGACCCTAAAATAATGTATTAAGAGCCTCTTATACAATAGCCATGAATCCACAGAATCATGCAGCTAAAAGCTGGTCATATGAACGTGATAGTGCGCTAATGTTTCATTATTTATTTATTTTTTGTAAAAATACTCAAATGCTCCAAGGAAAGTATTACAGCATTTTGCTAAATTATATTATGTGGTTCCTCACAAGTATAGTGGCAATTCCAAGTTGAAATGCCCAGTGTGGCGCTAAAAGCATGTTGCATTTTCTCCCAAAGAGATGATGTGTTTAAGGTTAATGTTCTATTGAGTTTTCAATCAGTAAAACCGACCTGCCTATAGTGGCTGCAGCAAAGCCATTATCAATGTCGGTGTCTGTATCTGTTGCTTTGGCAAAATTATCTGTATTCGGATATTATTGGTTTTTCAGAGAATGTATTTTTAACATGTGTATTTTGTCTTACTGTACTGGCAGAGTTTTTATAGTCAAGTGAAAAAATCTACCAGTGCTGAAGAAGTAATCCAAAGTATTTAGAATACATCATTGACCTTGAGTAATCTAACGGAATACTTTGCAAATTACATTTTACAGCATGTATTCTGTAATCTGTAGTGGAATACATTTCAAAAGTAACCCTCCCAACCCTGCCAATAGTAATTACATTTATTTTCAATTGATTAATTTATGTAATTAATTTATGTAAAATTAATTTATGTATTAATTATCCCTTGGGCCCACCACCCATTGGAGAAACCGCAGGAGTCGGGTGCGCTGCCATAAGGCCGTGGGCCTCGACGGACCAGACCCGGGCAGCAAAGGCTTGCTCTGGGGATGTGGAATGTCACCTCACTGGGGGGGAAGGAGCCGGAACTAGTGAGGGAGGTGGAGCGTTACCAGTTGGATCTGGTGGGGCTTACATCGACGCACAGTTTTGGATCTGGATCCGTACTCCTGGATAGGGGATGGACTCTATTCTTCTCTGGAGTTTCCCAGGGTGTGAGGTGACGGGCGGGTGTGGGGATACTCACAAGTCCCCGGCTGAGCGCCACTACGTTGTAGTTTACCCCGTGGATCTAGAGGGTCGCCTCCCTACGCCTATGGGTTGTGGGGGGGGAAACTCTGACTGTTGTCTGTGCATATGCACCGAACAGCAGTTCAGAGTATTCGGCCTTCTTGGAGACCCTGAATGGAGTCCTGAATAGGGCCCCTGTAGGGGACTCCATAGTGATGCTGGGTGACTTCAACGCACACATGAGAAATGACAGGGACACCTGGAAAGGCGTGATTGGGAGGAACGGCCTCCCTGATCTGAACTCAAGTGGATGTTTGTTATTAGACTTCTGTGCTAGTCATGGATTATCTATAACAAACACCATGTTCGAACATAAGGATGCTCATAAGTGTACGTGGTACCAGAGCACCCTAGGCCGAAGGTCGATGATCAATTTTGTAATTGTGTCGTCGGATCTGAGGCCATATGTTTTGGACACTCGGGTGAAGAGAGGGGCAGAGCTGTCAACCGATCACCATCTGGTGGTGAGTTGGGTCAGGGGGTGGGGAAAGACTCTGGACAGACCTGGGAAGCCCAAGCGAGTAGTGCGGGTGAACTGGGAACGTTTGGAGGAGGGCCCTGTCCACGAGATCTTCAACTCACACCTCCGGCGGAGCTTTTCAGGCATCCCTGCGGAGGTTGGGGACATTGAACCGGAGTGGCCAATTTTCAAAGCTTCCATTGCCGAAGCTGCAGTGGAGAGCTGCGGCCTCAAGGTTTTAGGTGCCACAAGGGGTGGTAACCCTCAAACACCGTGGTGGACACTGGTGGTCAGGGAAGCCGTCCGACTGAAGAAAGAGGCCTTCCGGGATTTGTTGTCCGGGAGGTCTCCGGAGGCAGTTGCAAGGTACCGACAGGCCCGAAGGGCTGCGGCCTCGGCCGTGAGGGAGGCAAAGCAGTGGGTGTGGGAAAAGTTCGGAGAAGCCATGGAGAAGGACTTTCGGTCTGCGCCAAAGTGCTTCTGGAAAACCGTCCACCACCTTAGGAGGGGGAAATGGGGAACCATCCAAGCTGTATACAGCAAAGATGGGACGCTGTTGACCTCAACCGAGGAGGTTATTGGGCGGTGGAAGGAACACTTTGAAGAACTCCTAAATCCCAACACGCCCTCTATGGTAGAGGCAGAGCCGGAGGCTGATGGGGGATCAGATTCTATTTCCCTGGGGGAGGTCACTGAGGTAGTCAAACAACTCTGCAGTGGCAAAGCCCCGGGGATTGATGAGATCCGACCATAAATGCTGAAAGCTTTGGATGTGGAGGGGTGTCATGGATGACACGCCTCTTCAACATTGCGTGGAAATCTGGGACAGCGCCTAAGGAGTGGCAGAACGGGGTGGTGGTTCCCTCTTCAAAAGGGGGATCAGAGAGTGTGTGCCAACTACAGGGGTATCACACTTCTCAGCCTCCCTGGTAAAGTTTACTCCAAGGTGCTGGAGAGGAGGGTTCGGCCGATTGTCGAACCTCGGATTGAAGAGGAACAATGCGGTTTTGTCCTGGCCGTGGAACGTCGGACCAGATCTTTACTCTCGCAAGGATCCTGGAGGGGGCCTGGGAGTATGCCCATCCAGTCTACATGTGTTTTGTGGATCTGGAGAAGGCGTATGACCGGGTCCCCCGGAGAGACTGTGGGAGGTGCTGCGGAGTATGGGGTGGGGGGTCCCATCTTAGGGTGATCCAATCCCTGTACGCCCAAAGCGAGAGCTGTGTCTGGGTCCTCGCACGAAGTCGAAGTTCATTCCATGTGGGGGTTGGTCTCCGCCAAGGCTGCGCTTTGTCACCAATCCTGTTTGTGATATTCATGGACAGGATATCGAGGCGTAGTCGGGGTGGGGAAGGTGTGCGGTTTGGTGGGCTGGGGATCTCATAGCTGCTTTTTGCAGATGATGTTGTCTTCATGTCATCATCATTCCGTGACCTTCAGCTCTCACTGGATCGCTTGGCAGTCGAGTGTGAAGCAGCTGGGATGAGGATTAGCACCTCTAAATCTGAGGCCATGGTTCTCAGCAGGAAACCGATGGAGTGCGTGCTCCAGGTAGGGAATGAGGTTTTGCCCCAAATGAAGGAGTTCAAGTACCTCGGGGTCTTGTTCACGAGTGAGGGGACAATGGAGCGGGAGGTTGGCCGGAGAATCGGGGCAGCGGGGCGTATTGCACTCGCTCTATCACAACCGTTAGTCATGAAAAGAGAGCTGAGCCGAAGGCAAAGCTCTCGACCTACCGGTCAATTTTTGTTCCTACCCTCACCTATGGTCATGAAGGTTGGGTCATGACCGAAAGAACTAGGTCGCGAGTACAATCGGCCAAAATGGGCTTCCTCAGAAGGGTGGCGGGCTTCTCCCTTAGAGATAGGGTGAGGAGCTCAGTCATCCGTGAGGAGCTCGGAGTAGAGCCGCTGCTCCATTGCGTCGAAAGGAGCCAGTTGAGGTGGTTTGGGCATCTGGTAAGGATGCCCCCTGGCCGCCTCCTTAGGGAGGTGTTTCAGTCACGTCCAGCTAGGAGGCTGCCTCGGGGAAGACCCAGGACTAGGTGGAGAGATTACATCTCCACACTGGCCTGGGAACGCCTCGGGGTCCCCCAGTCAGAGCTGGTTAATGTGGCTCGGGATAGGGAAGTTTGGGGCCCCCTGCTGGATCAGCTGCCCCCGCGACCCGACTTCGGATAAGCGGTTGAAGATGGATGGATGGATGGATAATTTATGTATTTTTTCCTCAATACAAATCTGGATAAGCCCTATCATCTAATTGTGGTACTGTATTGTTACTTGTGGTAACAAATGTTTGGAATTTCGCGAATGTGCAATTTTTGCATTCACAATGCATGTGAACCTCAAAACAGCGCATCAGGAGTCAAGGGAGTGAACACACAAACCATGTTGCCTATTAATTACATTAACTCACCTTTTTATGGTTTAATAATCACAAATGACCATCCCGCAATTTTGATGTTATTTTGATTAATTGTGCAGCCCTGAAATATTGTGAAATTAATCTTATGATGTGCTCTTTAGGAAATCAACAGGCCAAATAAAAAGTGCATTAAAATCATTGTGATTTTCACAATATTGCTTAATTGTATCTCGCCTGCAAAATATCTGCATTGATATCCCAGCCTTATACAGCGTTATCCAACAGTCTGTGATTTTTATTTTCTTTTTTTCTCCCCAATTTGGAATGGCCAATTCCCGATGCAATTTAAGTCCTCGTGGTGGTGTAGTGACTAGCCTCAATCCGGGTGGTGGAGGATGAATCTCAGTTACCTCAGTGTCTGAGACCGTCAATCCGCACATCTTATCATGTGGCTTGTTGAGCACGTTACCAGGGAGACCTAGCGCGTGTGGAGGCTCCACGATATTCTCTGCGGCATCCGTGCACAACTCACCATGCACCCCACTGAGAGCAAACCACATTATAGCGACCACGAGGAGGTTACCCCATGTGACTCTACCCTCCCTAGCAACCGGGCCAACTTGGTGGCTTAGGAGACATGACTGGAGTCACTCAGCACGTCCTGGGATTCTTGCAAACTCCAGGGTTGTTAGTCAGCATCTTTACTCGCTTAGCCACCCAGGCCTCCCTAAAGTCTGTGCTTTTTTACTTTGCAGGTGACTCTGTTTGTTTAGTTTAAGAAGAGAATCACTTATAGTGATCAGAAACTTTACCCCTCCCTCACCTCGCATGCTACGTGTTGCCTAAGTTGAGTGAAATACAGAAGCATGTTCTCGTATTTCTTGCTCAGAACATTTTAAACATTAACAGACATTTCTAAAAGTAGAAAAAGTATATGATATAGTACTGTACCCATATCTTAGTTAATGTAACTAGGACTAGACTGTAGTCTAGGCTCACCATTGCATTGTATTTTGAGATATGGAAATATTACTCTGTCCCTGTGCTCGTTGAATAATTATTTGAATGAATAGTTTTTTTCTACTCTTCGGTAGAATTCGTTATCTGTTTTGAAGTCATTATTCATGCCTTTTCAAATAAGGTATTCAGCCTAAAACTTAAACCATAACCTAACATAAAAGTGTATTAAAAACCAAATGTGAAATTAAAAAACAGATGAGGTTTTTAAGGTTAATGCTCTATCAAATCTTAAATTGACAAAACCTTGTGTCCCTATCCTAAAACTTAAACATAAACCTAACCATTAGTGTCATGAAGTGCAAACATGAGAAAAAAAATGCAATTGCTGAAGCAACCACGTCATTTTGTTCTGCTTCTGTGACACTTTCGTCTCACCTGTCGGTGTAAAAATCAGTTTGCAGAAACAAGAGTAAAGTAATGTGATTCAATGAGACCAGGTAAATATGTAAGATAGATAAATCTGTACATAGATAAATGTCATTGCCACAATTTCGATGAAAATTTAGGAGAAGCTGATCTTCCTGTGCAGTCTAAAAGCAATCGCTACTGGAAGCATCTGACTGAGATGTTCATACATCAGCCGTGTTAAAGAGAAAATGACTGAAGATGAATCGCTAAATCGAGTGTGTACCCATAAGATTCGTTCTCCCTCACCTCCTGCAACAAAGAGAAGCATTGTGAGGCATGTGCAAAATAGAATCCTGAAGTCCCCCCCACGCCCTCTGGCTGGTCTCAGTGCAGTTGAATTGCGAGTGCTCCACTGGGACTATGCTTGTTTGCTTTTCTGGGATCAGTTAAAATCATGCATGTAATAAGCAGAAAATGGCTTTTTAGCCTGCATGTAGGAAGTGGAGCCCAATGAACCATTATCCCTTATTAAAGACAGAGCCCAGAGTTCCAGAGGAGACAGGAGGACACAGCCGCCCCATGATCGAGGGACTGCTCTATATCCCTATCTATCTAACTACTATCCCTTAAAGACCCAAAGAAATCAACATAAAAAAATAGTTTTATGTCCATGTCTGTCAGCTTTAACCTTCTCGAACCCTGTGTGACTGATTTGTGCATTTTCCATTTACCTTTTTGATTTGTAACTAGTAGCACCTAATAAACAAGAAAATATATTTATATTTGAACATTAACAGATTTTTAAATGCGGCATATCAAATGAAATTAGAGACTCTCCTCTTTATTTGCTGAAAGCTAATTTTGTCAGCATTTAGAATTACACAAACATATATTGTAGATGGCCTTAACCTCGTATGACCCCACGTCAACATGCAAGGACGTTGTATTTTGACTTTGTTATAAACAAAGCATAATTTAAATGAATAAGAACTGACTGAATACTGTTTACAAGACTCTAGATAAAATATATATATATAGCGGGTGGCTGTGGCTCAGGTGGTAGAGTGGATCGGCTGCTAATCGCAGAGTTGGTGGTTTGATTCCCAGCCCACACAACTCCACATGCCCATGTGTCCTTGGGCAAGACTCTGAACCCAAGTTGCTCCCAATGGCAGGCTAGCTCTGTTGTCATTGGTGTGTGAGTGTGAATGTGTGTGTGTGAATGAGTGATTGGGACACAGTGTAAAGTACTTTGGTAACCTCTAAGGTTAAAAAAAAAAAAAGCACTATATAAGTGCAGACCATATATATATATATATACATATATATATTTGCTTGTTTATTAGGTGCTACTAGTTACAAATCAGTCACGTGGGATTTTTAAATAAAGAAATGTATTATGTTTCCAGGAGTGTTGGTTATTCATGTTTTTGAGACATTACAGACATCACAATTGATTTTCTATAAAGCTGAATAAATAATTCTGTTAATAATAAATAAATAATTCTAAGTTAAAAAATACATGTTTTTTCGACTTTTAGGAAATGCGATAAGAGATTCCACATATGTGGACATCATGTTCATCAGCGTGCTGACACATGAAACAACAGATTTTGGTGGCATATCAAATGAAATTAGCACCAAACAGGTTTCAGTGAAAAAACTTAAAGAGATTTCTTACCAGAGGCACTTTTGTTGGCACTTCAGGAGCTCCAGCACTTCAAGAAAATCAACGTCAAGTTGTTGTGTCACGTGACTTGGTGAGGCAGAAGTTTAACCCTTTAAAAGACAGTCTAGAGTCTTGTGAACTGTATTCAGTCAGTTTTTATTTATTTAAATTATGCATTGTGTATAGCGAAGTCAAAATACAACATCCACGCATGTGAACGCGGGGTCATAAGAGGTTAAGGCCATCTACAGTATATGATTGTGTACTTCTAAACATTGACAAAATTAGCTTAACATCTTTACTGCCCCCACATATGACTCATGTGATATATTTCATGATTTCTAAATTAATACGAAAGTTTTGTGTGGGTAACAGACCTATAGACCGAAATTGCACATGTTGTCAGCCACTGACTGTGTCTTGTGAGACAATTTTATTCCTTCAGGTGGGCGCTTGGCGCTCTGAAAAACGGATCCTCCATGCATTCGCAAGTAAATCTCAGACTGTCTTATATCTCTTTGAGGGCATTTTACACTGCTTAGTTACTTTTAATTAAAACTGATAATCGCAAGGTTCATACCTATGAATGCCGTACCTTGATAATTGAGATACCTTGATAATTGTAAGGTATCTCATTCTATCTCAAAGTATGTCAAAATATATAAATAAGGACAGATGCATGATTGGGGGGACAAATCACCCCCTCCTCAGCAATCATGTTTGCGAGCATATTTAGGGTTATCTCTGTTAAGGTTCCTAGCACAAGTCCCCTACAGGATAAATGTTTGCACTGAGATAGGAATCCACTTTACAGCAGGACACTGTCAACTGAGCAAATGATTGGCAGCCTAATAATCTCTCTTTTGATAAGTCGTATTAGGAATGCTTGTTACCCTCTGGGTAACATTCTTCCACCCTGATTTGACAGATTTTCAATAAAGGTGTCCAGCATGAATGGAAATAGAAAGTTGTTTTTGGATAGAGTCATAGTTAATTTGGCTGTAATGCTTTAAAAATTGTGAAATTGTAATTGGATTAGCCTAAAAAGATTGTCCTATTTCTTGCTAAAAGTATCAAAGACATATGCATGTAAATTGTTTTTAAAATAACCTACAGTGCTCAGAAATGGGGTACAATTTTCAATCAATAGTGATAAAGGCATAAAAAAAGTTTAGAGTCATGTGACAACAATGTAACATACCACTGTATATTTGGCATTCTATTTAAAAAAAATAGAAGGTAGTATTCAATGTGCCTACTATACGGTAAGGGACACTGTGTACTGTGTACCATCAGTGGAGTAAAAATGTAAAGTTAGAGGGAAAAATGCAACCTCCGAATCATGCTAGTCACTGATAATGCAAACACAATTTTTTCCTGGTCACAACACGAGATGGGAACCCAGGTCTCCCATGTTGCTGACACAAGGTGCTCCTTGTCATGCCATGAGGAAAGATAAACATGCTGAAGCCGATGCAAAAATGTCTGATGGGAGATGCTGCTTGTCAGTGAGTCGGCATAATGTGGTCAATCCTGGAGCACTGGAACTTTCGGAAACAATATGCCGACTTCTCATGTGATCATGTTGACATAACGCAAGTATGCGCTGCATTCTCAGCATCACCACAAGGGCACTGTGGCAGGCATTAGCATACACTGTCTACTTATATGGACCGCTTTCTCACTTAGGTCAACTAATGTCATGGTGGAGAAACATTTTGAAGAGATTCTTGCTGAGCATAAGATAAAAGTCAGTGTTTTTAAACATGTCTTGTTTAAATGGCACAGACATTTAAAGTTTACTCTATTGCCCACTTAAGTACTGAGGCTTGTTGCCACCGGAGCATCACAAGAATGCACTTTATGTTTGTTCAGACATACAGCATGCTTGCAATGTGTTGCACAAACATATGCATCTGAACTTGTACACTTACTAAAAGTCTCTGAGCTACTCTCACGCTACTGAAAAAGGCAGTTAAATTAGTAAAATTGCTACTTTTAGTTCGATACTACCCAAAACTGCTGCCAAACACACGGACGCTGTATGGATGACAGGTTTGAGATAAGACTGCCCTGCGCTGCTGCTCATTAGAATTTAATAAATGTAGAGGTCAGCCCACAAGACTGAACACATAATCTGTGCTGCTGCTGTCGCAATGAGTCCTTTTTTCTCTTTATTAACCACTGTGCTGAACTCACACAAACACACACAAGCATACACATTTGTGATTCAACAAAATGACTTTCCCAGTACACTGCAAATAATAATAAATAAAAATAATCAGCATTTTTTTATTGTTTTCCAGGAAATATGGTAATTTACAATAAAGTTCTCTACATTAACATTAGCAAATGCATTAGGTACCATGAACTAACAATGGATAAACCTAAAATAATAAACATATGAATAAACAATCTTTTTATTGCATTTATTAATCTTGGATAATGTTGATTTATATATATATATATATATATATATATATATATATATATATATATATATATATATATATAGATAGATAGATATATATATATATATATATATATATATATATATATATATAGATAGATATATTTATATTAATGTTAATTTATTGTTAGTTCATGTTAGTTCTAAGTGCATTCACTATTGTTAACTTATACAACTTTTAATGTTAAAATGCATTAGTATATGTGGAAATTAATTTGAACAAAGATGCATAAATTCTGTAACAATACTGTTATTAGTTCAAGTGAACTATTGCATTAACAAATATTAATGTGTAAAAAACCTTAATGTAAAGTGTTACAGTAATCATATCTAATTATCATAACAACAAAATATGTTTCTTTGAGATGCAAAATTATGTTTAAATACTAAAAACAAGAAAAAAAAATTGGCAGTGGGTGCAAAATACAAAAATATATTTTTTGGAAAACCAGCCTTTTTATTTTAGCGGTTGTGCTTTTCAAGTACGTCTAGATATTTTTACTGGAAAACAAGACAAAGGTACTTATCAAGAAAGTAATGGCATTTTTAAAGATTTCACAGTCAAATGTTATTCCATGATTTTCCATGTGCATATGTGTGTGTACGTAAAATGTTAGCATCAGCCCACGAGAGACAATATGTAAGGATGCTTTGGTAGATTTTGATTTATCCAAATATCCAGAGAAGAACTTGGCTTCAAACACTGTACATCTTTGTTTCATTAAAAGCTGGGGGAAAAGAATACATATCTACATACTCTAAGCACAAATCTATGAAAACACACATGCTCCATTAATTCATGTAATTCAACCCCCATTGCTTGTTCTAGAGATTCCCTTTCTGGCGTCGCAATTCATTGGGGACAAAGGTGAAGAGTCAAAGTTCAAGAGTGACCATGTTTCCTGCCCAAGTCAAACTGAACCAAAGCACAAGTCTTCTAAGTTTAGTTCTCTTTTCGACAATGCACAGATGAGCTCTGTCAGTTTTATTGCCATCCACTTTGCACCTAAGGCCATACATTCAGTTGCAGACTACTATCTCTCATTTGGTCTCTCTTGAGGGTTTTCAGTGCCTGTTCTCATCACTTCAGTCTAAGCTCTACTGCTTGTCTCATCTCTGCTCCTTTGTGTCTCCTCCAAGTCTCGTCTGACTGCACACGGAATCTTGGAATGGAGACAAAGAATATAATCTGAGGCCCAAAGGTGGCTCCCCTTCCAAGGCCCCTTCTGGCAATAGAGAGATTCTCCAAGCAGGAGTGCAACTCAGAATGTAACAAATCTCTTGGAAGGCACTCAAGTGCAACACTGAGGTCTCCTCTAGTTTCAGCTACAGATAAGGAGTCTGGAAGCTTAAAAAGACATCTTTCCCAAACTTTTTGTCTTCTTTATCAAGACTGATGTCTTTTACTGTTTTATTATTTACACAAAGTGTTAGGTTAGAGAGAACACTGCTGTCAAACGAAGTGTCATCTGCAAACAAACGCTAGAATTATTTTCAGAACTAGCTTATTTTTTCGAAGCCATATTTCCAATTATTTTTATCCAACTGGTCTCAAGGTCATTCTAGCAGAGTAACCACAGGTTTAATTCAACACATCAGCTATGGGCAAGTTCCACTAACATTTGACAACTAGGAAGTGTCCAAATGAACAACTAAAGCAACACAGTTCTAGAGCTGACAGAAGGTCTTCTGTGGCACAAGTCAAAGAAAATATAAATGATAGTTATGGGAAGAATGTCTCAGGAAAGCACCTGCAATGGACACGAGCGCTGGAACTGGACCTTGGAGCAGTGGAAGAAGATCGCCTGGTCTGATGTGTCCCATTTACTTTTACATCACGTGGATGGTTGTGTACTTGTGCACCGTGTTTATCTGGGGAAGTGATGGCACCAGGATGCACTGTGGGAAGATGACAAGCCGGTGGAGGGAGTGTTCTGCTCTGTGAAATTTTCTGCTAGGAAACACTGGGTCAGGCCATTCATGTGGATGTCAGTTTGACACATGCCACCTTCCTAAACATTGTTTCAGACCAGGTACACCCCTGGCAATGGTATTCCTTGATGGCAGTGACCTCTTTTTTGCCCTGCCACACTGCACACATTGTTCGGAAAGGATTTAAAGAACATAGTAAAGAGATCAAGTTGTTACTTTGACCTCCAAATATTCCAGATCTCAGTCCAACTGAGCATCTGTGGGATATGCTGGACCAACAAGTGTGATCGACGGCAGCTCCACCTTGCAACACACAAGACTTGAAAGATCTGCTGCTAATGTCTTGGTGCCAGATACCACAGGACACCTTCACCTTCGCCTTTTTGGTGGCACTTGAAGGACCAACAGCATATTAAGGCAGTTGATCATAATGCTTTGGCTCATCAGTGTATATACAGTATATATATATATATATATATATACACACAGTATACATACATGCACAGTATATAATAAAAAATGTAATTTTTTATATAAAATGATCTCATAATTATAAAAAATCATTACAGAAGTAGTGTATTATACTGCTTTTATGCTGATTTAATTAAAAAACATTATAATACAAACATTGTAAAACAGCCAACAACTACACAAGTTACAATTCTCAATAGCATTTTAGGATGGAGCAAAAAATTACTTCAGGCTTAACTTCTGCAGTTTGTTTTCATATCATCTCAAAGTATTTAATGATATCAAAGTAACTCCCCTCAGGCCATAGCTTCATGTCATCTACCCACTCCTTAAACTTTAATGGATGAGGCACTGTCAGAATATTGTCAAAGATGGATTTGTGAGTGTCACAGATGGTATGGAAATCCATTATACTATATATATTGTTGCAGCTGTATGGGAATAGCAGGAGACAGAAGAATGGGGCATTGCCTCTGATCAGGACGGCAAACAAGGAATGTGCTTTCAGTCTATACTGACCTTGTGTGGGAGCACTTCATCCTCCTTACAAGGAGCCTTTTCATCACATAAACTGATTCGCTCATATCTGTGCCTCCTTAATTCTTGGAGTGCAAATTTATGGGTGAGAGTATTCACAAGTTGAAAATGTATGTGACCGTATCCTAGTCTATACAAGGGTCCTAATAGGAGTGTATATGTGTGTATGTAGAGAATGTGTGCTGTGGCAGCCCCAAATTAGAGAGTCCTGGACAGCAAAGTTCAGGCTCTATTAACCGTTTTAATCCAGCACCTTTTACCCTGACATTAAATTGCCTGACAGGCCCACTTTCAGCACAGCACTTTTGGCCACCTCTGAGAGCAGCTCATTGTCAGAAACAAGGCGAGAGGTGCTCTTTTCTGTTATATGTGTTCTCATTTCCTCAAATAAACTTATTCTTGGCTCACCTTCATGATTTGGCACTCTCAGAACCATTTATCAAATCCATGTAAATTAAAAACCCTTTTGGCATTTCAGAGTTTTGCTTTTTTATGTTCTCCAATTGTTTTCATTTGCTCCAAGAGTCTGTACTTAGTTCTCGAAATGTTACTCTAAAGATATGTGGTGTATGGGTGCGTATTACTGTAAAGGCTCATGGATATAAGCCATAACGTCCATCCAGCAGCATAAATTCTTTGAAAAAACTTCTTGCTTGAGTCAGATAATCCCGTCCAAGGCTTAATGGGAAGGTTCACCTAAAATTCTCTCATTCTCTTGCCTCATTTACTTATTCCAATGAGGTACCATGTACAGATTTGGAACAACATGGGGTGAGTAAATGATTTTCATTTTTAGCTTAACTATCCCCTTGTTTTTATGGCTATTTCAAACTTCCCCAACACACACCAATAAACATGGTTGTTGAAGATTAATGTATCTGTGTGTTAACTCTGTTGGTGTTTGTTGGGGCAGTGTGACAAAAGCTAGTTTTCTATCTAAGGTGTGAACTTATGCAACAAAAAAAAATCTGAAACTTTAGAATTTTTGTATGTTGGATTGTGTTCGTGTTTTTTGTGGCATTGTAAATAAGTTTTCAGCCTGTGGTTTACTTCTTCAGGAAGTCACATTCTTAGCCACAAAGGGTAATGTCCACCTCCCCATCCCCCCACCCCGCACACACAACCTCTTAACCTCCTAGTGTTAACCTAATGTCACTCAAGCTACCATTAGCTCGTCAACCCGTTGGAGATTTACATGCATGGGTCACAAGAGGTATGAGCAGGTAGGCCTTGAAACAGATTGACAGGCCAGAGTGACGATTCAATTTGTTCCCAAACGTCAGCCTAGTTTGGCTGGCGGAAATGTGGACTTATGGGCACCAGAGAGCGCTTGGAAACTCACAGTAAAAATATTCATAGGCACAAATACACGCTCTTCTCACATGTGTGCTCATAGTCACACAAACGACAAATCTGAGTCTTTGCTAGACTGGCTGTTCGTTTGTTTTCACTGGACACAAATTTTCCCCAAATTGATGCAATTCTATTGATTAAATAATGGGTCATTTCCTCTCATCAGACTGTCACTCTAAATGCTCAACTCTTTCACATGTATCAGCCAGTCTGGGGGAAGGGCCAACGTCAATCTATAACACAGACAGCTCTTTAACTCCATATGTCTGAACATATCATGTTCTCTTTCTATGAAGTGTCTATTGTAAACATCACATAAAGATACTTTTCTTTTTAGGTTCATACAAATTAACTTGCTAAAATCTGAAAGGGTAAAATGTACATGAGTTCAGTGCAACAGTCACCATCTAGTGGACATATTAACTGTTACTATTAAAATGTATATATTATATTTAAATATTATATGCAAAATAATAAAAAATATGATATATTTTATAATATAGCAGTATTACAGTATATATAGTGTATATAAGTATATATTATATAATATATTATAAGTATATTAGGCCGCACTGTATACAGTGAAAGACCACTAGTGACTACTAGTGTTTTGGTTTTAATTGCATTATTGCATGAATATAATGCACAATTTGTCATTATATATTAATAATATTTTAGCATTGCAATTTGAGTCAATTTGAATTTTGAAAAAAATTAACTTAATTAAATTAAATTAAATGTCCTAGTAGTTGGTATGTCCTATTATTTCAACACCTTCATAAACCCAACATTGACATTGGTGAGGTATTAATTTGTAAAAAAATTTTTAGGAAGCCACTAATTATAAAAATAGTCTTGGTTACTGTTGTAACCTCCATTTCCTGATGGAAGGAATGAGACGTTTTTACAGCGTTGTGGCAAGAGGGACACACTATCTCGTTCCCTCCATCAGGGAATGGAGGTTACATCAGTAACCAAGACATTCCCTATCTGTCACTCACTCAACGTTGTGTCGAAGTAGTGACACTAGGGGTCCCTATAAGAAACGCCACACCTAGCTGTACTGTGTTATGTGGACTGCCAATGCAGGAGCAAGCAAGCCACAGCGAGCGTAATAGCAGGTGCAATCGGTCTGCACGTTGCCTCCCCCAACGCATCAAGAACATCTCATAGTTTCTCACATCCCTGTGGGTGGGGGAGGGGGGTGTATCTACAATGGGAACAGGCCACGCCAGCCAATTTTAAAATCTTACATAGTTATTGGGTGTTGCCCAGCCCGCTGCCCTGCAGATGTCTGCTAGAGAGGCACCATTGTCTAGTGCCCAAGAGGACGCCATACTCTTCGTGGAATGTGCTCGTAATCCCAAAGGTGCAGGCATGCCCTGAGCCTAGTATGCCAATGCAATGGCATCCACGATCCAGTGGGCAAGCCTCTGTTTGTAGACAGCATTCCTTTTCCGCTGTCCACCAAAGCAGACAAAGCTCTGCATGCGATCCAAGTAGATGCGCAAAGCACGCACTGGACACGACAACGACAAGGCTGGGTCTGCCTCCTCCTGGGGCAGCGCTTGCAGGCTTACCGCCTGATCCCTAAAAAGGGGTTGTGGCAAACTTTGGCACATAGCGCAGTCAGGAGGGCAGCCTTCAATGAGACCACCTTTAGCTCAGCTGACTCTAAGGGCTCAAACGGGGATCCCCGCAAGTCCAGAAGGACCATGGAGATAGTTGCCTCATAGTGGGAGCCCTGGCCTGAGTGATCGTGTCTACCACCACTTAGATATTTTGCGTCCCGTCCAGGGGCCAGACACAGAGATTCCAGAGGTCTGGGCGTGGGTGCCAGATGGTGCCCTGTCCCTGAGTGAGGAGGCCCTGCATCAGAGGAACTTGCTAGGGAAGGGCTGTCGTGAGGAGCGTGACATCCAAGAACCAAGTTTGGTTCTTGGATGTCACTCAGAATATGAATGAATAGAAAGTGATAGGTTGTTATAGACAAGGAAAATGAGGAAAGGGTGGGAAGGGGTTGTAAGAATAACTTCAGTGCCTGCTGCAGGGACAAAAACTACCAGCCTGCAAAAATAAATCACACATCTGCTTCCAATGAAGTCCTGACATATTAATACCCTTCTGCTGGTTATGAAATTCTTGTAATGCCCCTCTCCCTCCTTCAAGTCCAGGGCACAACATGCATGTGTCACCAGCCCTCCTCTTCAACTTCCTCTACCTGTTTATCATTAACTCTTTTTTTCTTTCGCTGGAATACTTGATTCTGATTGGTCAATCGCGCCATCCAATGGTCTTCTATTTCTGAATTATGACCATACATCCGAGGATTAAGTGATATCAGACCAATCATAAAGGTATAATGAGTCATCTTGCATACTTCACATATTACACTGTGATATCTACAAGTAAGCTAGTGAAATCATTTCAACTCAGTCAATATTTCATGTCCATTCCATTTATTTTTTATTTAGCAAGTAGTCTTATAATAAGCAGGATAATGAGCTGTCAGATGGTAATATTTGCAATATATACAACAACAGATGCAAACCTGGGATGGTGTTTCTGAAGACTCTGCAGTCCTGCAGCCTCTCGCATATATACATTTTTAACACAAATCAATATTTCATGTTCATTTTTGTATTTATTTGGTAGTTAGCTCCACATCAGGGTCCTGATCACCCCTCCTGGGATTATATTGTCATAATGACCAGCTGGCTGTACATTAATCCTTGCTTTTTAAACAGCGCCCTGGAATCCTTGATTCTGATTGGTCAATCTTTGTTTTTTCTGTTGTGACTGCTAAGCTGCATAATTGACCATTGTCCCATACATCGGTATCCTACAGAGATACATAGTTTCATATATCACCCTGTCAACACTATCTTCTAACATGATAAAAGTATTTAATATTCAATATTTCATGTCCATTTATGGTAAAAAGCCATGCAATAAGCAGAATAAATTTACATTCACCTGATTCTTATGACAAAATTATCCCCTTTAGGGCAATGCAAGACCCCTCCATCCATCTATCCATCCACCCACATGAAGAGTACGTGTAGAAATAATGTATAGATTGAGCTACAGCACAACAATTTTAAAAAGATTATAAAAGAAGGTAGTGATGCCTTTATTTAGAAAAAAGGCTTCTCATTGCTAAATGATTATGGGTAAAGGCATTCCCCCAATCTGTTCTTAGCTCAGTGAATTATCTCCTGGACACCAAGCCAGAGCAATGAACCCACATGTGGCCCTTGTTAAAAAAACATGCAAATGAAACTCAATAACAGGAATAATGGAGACCGCCGCTCTTTGAAGTGAGCGTGAATCCGATCTCTGTAGCTTATTATCCGCAGACAAACTGAAAGAGCCTGTTTATTTATTTGAGGAAGAATGGTGTCCTGCAAGGCAGATGGAGATGTATGCTCTAGTATAGATGAAGGAGGCCATGTAGAACTAAACTCTACTTTCATCCAACTGAACTCAAACCACCCATAGCCAATACAGAGGACTTTTGGTATTTTATTATTTTGTTTACTGTAGTATTGTATTAAGCATGAATAAAGCATTCTCTTTTAATTTTAAAACATGGAGTAATGTGACTTTTCAGACCTAACCCTGAATGGGTTAGTTATAGTTATCCCTACATATTAAGCAAGGAACGGAGTATTTTAACATATACTATACATAATTACTCAATCCCATTTAAGAATTAAAACTGATGTTGTCAAGTATCATGAGTGTTGTCTCGAAGACTTGATTGTTACAGACCTATTCCACAGCATGCCACAAGGTGTCAGTAGATTTCACTCAGACTTAAGAATAAACCTCTTATCTGCTGCAGTCATCACAACCATACTTAAAGTATTGTCTCCTGAATGAAGAGCAGATTACAACAACGTACAGTAGATTTTAAGTGAGAGGACAAGGCCCCATCAAAACAAAGAGACAGTGTTACTGTGTTCCGTGGCATATATAACATCAGACTGTCCCATAATATCATTGACCAACAGAAATAAAGACACTCCTCCATACATACACATAATTACAAACAATAAAACAGGTATACATTCCAACCTCAGTGTAACATGCTTTTCATTCTTTAGGTTTCTGCAGGGGCAACTGCATCGCATGCTTAACATCCAGTGCCTACGTGTCCCTCTAAATGGATCGGACAGTAAATCACTCAAATCCTATCACTCCCTCTAATCTTGTCACATGTGACCACTGCACGCAAATTACAGTGGTGATGCCCAGCCATTCAGTTCTAGTATAAACCCAGCTACATGGCAACTCAACCAATTAGCTCACACATAGCTTACAATACCGAAGGGTCAGTTGATCTTACGAGAGACCCTACAATACTTTGGGTCAAACCATCAAAAGTCCTAATCTTCACCTACTTCCTCTCAGCTAGCATGTAAGGTATTTGATTAGGCTTAAGCAGAGTGGCAAAGGACTTAAAGTTCACTACTTATTATAAGAACTTGTGATTGCTACAAATAGGGTTAGTTACGAACACAGAAAGTTTATTTGTTCCTCATGGTAATTCTGAAATGAGCTAACTTTACTTTGACAAAAGTACATCGGATTGCCTCTGGAGCAAAGTTGGCCTGGACATTTGTACAGTTGGAAGCTTCTGTTGTCCAGTGACTTATTGAACACATGTGCTCTGTTACAAAACTCAGTGAGTGCCTACATAAACAGCATTTTAAGGCATCATAGGCATACACCAGATGTGAACACTGTTCCAAAAGTTCAGGCTAAGATAAACTTAATTAATGCAACCTACTAAGACACCTTAATTTGGCCAAAGCCTAAGGCAGGACTACATGTATCCTTCACGGTGAATGCAAATCCAGAAAGCATTGCGATGAACAAAATACTGATTATAAATAACCCTATTTAATTTTATAACGAAAAGTATCTATAAATATTATTTGGTGCAATTAAAAATGGATAATTTGAAGGTGCACTCAGTAACTTTCTCTTTGTGTCACCTTGGACTTACAATGATGCCTAGCGGCTTGGCTGCAGCATCATTTAAAATAAATAGTTTTCAGATTCAGATGACATTGTAGAAATTTAGTATTCACAGTCTGTCATGATTACTTGAATCAATGAGTGAAAGTGTCAAATAACAGGACGGTTACTGAGATTAAGTGAGTAGTATTCAGCTGGTCATGTGATTCTAACATGGCAGCCCCCATGTGCGGACCCTCTCCATGTAGAATAAAACAGCTTTTATAAGGTTACTGATATGACTGGAGTCTTCATTTTAATGTCAGTGGTCATGATTTGATACATATATTGCAAAATTACAATTTATATCTTAAAGAGTTTTACTGAGTGCACCTTTAACCCAATATATTTGTGTGCTATGTATAATTATGCCCATTGCATGTTTATTTAAATCAACTGTGTGTTTAGTGACGTACATAATTGCTGTGTTGAGCAGTTCAAAACTGTCACTTATGAGCTTCCATGATGTACTGTATAGTATGCTGCCTTTAGATACAGCTGTCTATGTAGGC
Source organism: Xyrauchen texanus (assembly GCF_025860055.1). Taxonomy (NCBI): domain Eukaryota; kingdom Metazoa; phylum Chordata; class Actinopteri; order Cypriniformes; family Catostomidae; genus Xyrauchen; species Xyrauchen texanus. The sequence continues at coordinate 35,188,929 of NC_068295.1, forward strand.
AGTAGGTAGCGAGGCAGTGCACTAGGGGGCGAATTTACGAAAATGATGCAGCACTTTTGCATGCGGTTTTTCAGTGCAAAAACCTGCGGCATATTCAATAACCACAAACAATTACATTTGAGCCAAGTGTGCCGCACAAGCCCTCAAAAGTGAAGCCAAAACGTATCGATCGCCCCCCGGTGACTGGTCCTAGTATAGGTCATAAACCCCGCCTCCCCATGTTATTCAACGAGACGTGAGACCAACTAAACAATTAAATTACACTTCACATATCTTTTTACAAAGATAGTTTCTGTCATTTACTGTAGTTGCTATCACGTTGATGTAATTTCAAGTGTTTGTTTTCAAAATAAGTTTGTTTTTGGTTAGTTATTTGATGCAATAAAAACGGTGCTGTGACATCATGATTGACAGCTGTGATTGACAGGTTCTCACTGAAGCACCAACAGACTTTTTTTCGGGATCTTCGGAGGACTGAGGAGATTGGAGCTTTAAATTTAATATCTAAATTTCTACAATTAATTATTTCACACTTTCATAAATCAAAAGTCAAAAGTGTAGGGGCGTGTGTTTGCGATTGATTCAGCGAGAGTGAGGGCAGGGCCTTGATTTCGCGGCTTTACTTCCTGCTCACTACTGCACAGGTCTGGTCCCGAAATCGCAACTGCGCAGACTCAAGTCCCAAGATGTCAGGGCCATATCGGGACACTGGCGGCTTCAGTTCTCACCAATGGAAAAGAGCGAAGGGGCGTCGTCCATCTTTTTTTACAGTCTATGATTTGAGCAGACACAATAACAGGTGAAATAGCACTGCAAGTTCTTCATGTAAGTCATTGTCATTCCCCTTTGTATGTAAATTAGACATATTATAGATTGCTCTTTATTCCCTAAAATCTGGGCTATTTGCTCATTACAATTACAGCTCACAGAATTTTCTAATGTCTAAGTTAATCATCAATTGATGAAGAAGAACCTTTTGACCAGACATATACAGACGCATCCGTACACACTTTCTGCATTTTAAAGAGACGATTCAGGTACCTACATCAGAGTGATGGTGTACAGTCCCAGCTTGCAAAGTATAACAGATAGCGGTAGCCTTTGTATCCTCCAGAACTTAGCACTCGCTACTGACCCACATAATCAGGAATTGCCAGTGCAAATTGTGTTCTGCGTAGATATTGTGGGCATGTTTGCATTATTGCCAAATTTGATCAGTGAAACATAAAGCAGTAAAGCAACAGAGACAGAGGTGCACAGAAAGAGTGTGTGGATCATATGAGTTATTAACATAGCAGAAACTGTGGTTCCATTTATTCAGGTGTCTACAATGCTATTTTGTTATACAATAATAGCCCCTCTGTGTTGAGATTACAGTGTTATTCTCTTGGATATAAAGTTTTAGAGTGCAAGCCCATCCTTGTTTCACCATAAAGCTTTATAGCTCTTTATACCTCTTTTGGTAGCCTGCAAATCACAAACCTTCTGACAGCCTTAAATTGGAACCAAATGGCACAGCCCTAAATAACCCATAGCCAAAGGCACTAACAATAGCCAGTGGATACACAAGGATGGCTCTAGTAGATCTTGAATGTTCATAGTGATGTTAACACTTTGTTTGCTTACATCCCCTTCAATCATGTAAAAGGAAATCATTTTTGTCCAATCTGTCCACGAAACATGGCAACTCTTCCTAAGAAGGGAAAGCTTGTGTCTAAAGCATTGAAGTTGCAGGAGGCTTGACAAATGGAAGGGATTGTTCGATTACATGTCTGGGTGATAAGAGACTTACAGGACCTGTAGAGCTTCTTGTGCAGTTAGACAATAGGATAAACACATCTGTCTGGTTTCCCTGGCCTGTCAGTGCCCTGTCATTTGCTCGTAGTTGAGATAGAAGCTGATCATAGGGCAAAGGGCAGCCGTATGGCTTAAGAAATTGTCTTTGGTGTGACCTTTTACCCTGATTGCAATCTGGAGAAAGAAGCCTTGGTATGCAAGATGATGCAATAGCAGCCATACAGTAATTCACCAGAATGCTCACCACACACTGGTTATTCTGATAATGTATGGCTTAAGGATTATGTCTAGAAATAAAATATAAATATTGGACTTTGCAAGGCTGTAACCCAATTAATTAGGATTGGGGTAATAGTTCAAGAATCAGCCATTGAAACCTCACCCCACCCCCAAGGAGCATGGAAGGGTAAAATTGAGACATGCCAGTTTCTAATCAGAATGCTACAAGAAACAACATATATTATCTGCCAGTCATAGCATTTAAATCCTATTCAAGTTAAATAATTCTCCAATGTTAACTGCAATAATATTGAACTATCAAGCTTTCCATCTTTTCATTTTGATCAAGGAAATTTAGAATGCTAACAATCAGTGAAACACAAATTATTTTTGCAATGTGAATCTTGCAGCTAAATGCATCAAAACAAAACACGTACCCTCTTGTTCACTCCTCCCCCTTCTTTTACCTTCAGATTGACTCCTGACCAATCAGATGAAGAAAACTATCCAGGCATACTCCACAACCCAGAAATCCACAGCAGGTAAAATAAGAAACTAATGCTGAAGTAACTAACCAATTACAGAGTAAGATAGAGGATTAGAGTCCTCAGCTCATCTGCAAATGGGATCAGCATTGATTAGTGGGGTTTAGAATGACGTAGAGGAACTTGATGCTACAATCACACAGCTCCTTAGCCGGCCACCCCTTTTGCCAGGAAGGGAGCCATTGTCAATAGGCACATAGCCCCCCACCTGGTCTATTTGGGTGGATTTATTGACATTCTATAGGCAGAAGCATCTAGTTTTCCAAAATTATGGACTTTCTAGAATTGCGGGAGGTCAGAATTGGTATGAAGAAAGAAAAACTTGATTCACCACTTTCTGCAGCTCTCCACGATGACGGATTTCTAAACTAACTGTTTCTGGACAACAACGTTTGAGTTCAAGGTCTTCAGGATTTCAGCAAGGCAAAGAAAACAAAGGGTCAAAACATTCAAAAACAGACAATCATATTCGGAAAATAGTCTGATATTATTGTGATTATATCATTGTGACGTATTAGAAATCAAAAACAATAACATGGCTTTGATGCCCATAAAATTTGACTTGGCCAAGCGAGTCAAGCTGGCCCAAGGACTGTGGCTCCTGTACTGGGTCACCGTGATGGCCGGGATTCTCATCTTCAGCATGGGGATATTCTTTAAGATTGAGCTACGCAAGAGAAGTGAGATGATGGATAACAACGAGAGCCATTTTGTGCCCAACCTACTCATCCTTGTGGGACTGGTGGCCTGTGTTGTCAACGCTTTTGGGGGCAAAGTTTGCCATGACTCCCTCGACTCTGTCAAGTTCACCAAATGGAAACCAATGTTGAAGACCTACATGAGCGGATGTGTGGTTTTCTGTCTTGCCCTCTTCGTCACGGCTTTGTTGTGTTTCTTGATGCAGATCTCCCTGCACTTTGCCTTGGCCGAAGGCCTGAAGAATGGCTTGAAGTACTACAAAGACACTGACACGCCAGGACGATGCTTCATGAAGAGAACCCTCGATATGACCCAGATTGAGTTCCGCTGCTGTGGTAACAACAACTACAAGGATTGGTTCGAGATCCAGTGGATTAGCAACCGCTACCTTGATTTCAGCAATGATGAGGTTAAAGAGTGAGTACTATGAGCTTTTTGGACAAGCTAATAAGTAAAAAGTAGGAAATATTAGTGTAAAAATTGGATAAGGAGATGGAGTGGTATCTAAGTGGAATGGATTTAGGAAAACATAATTTAAGTGATTCGAAGTTCAGATATAGTCTTGTGATGCAACTTGATTTCAGATTACAGGGGTATTAGTTAACCCCACTGTCTTTCTAGGGGCTCATTATGATGGATTGACAAATTTTTCAGGAGGTGATAAGAGTGACCATAGATTTAGACAAATCATTCAAAAGTGTAATCCTTAAACTTACATATGGCACTTTATAAGGACAAAGTATGTAATGAAGGCTGTTGTCCAATAGGCTTTGTTTAAAAATATTAAGGCAGCTAAGCGGATAGAGATTGGCTGATTACCACTCTCACTTCCAGAATCTGTATCCCAGAAGACTGTGTGGGTTATGCAATATTATGCAAAAATGTATACCCAGTAATCAAGACAAAAGGGAACACAAAAATTCTCATTTAAAGAAAATTTGCTTTAAGTCTCAAAGTAGACCCCTTTAAATCTAATGTGTTGAATGCAAAAGGGAATCAAAACTAAGAGTATGTTGTAAGAGAGAGTCCAATGTAGATAACTAGCTGTTGGGGTTCATAACGTGGGCATGGGAAGAGGTTGCAGGAATTGGTGGATCAAATCCATTTCCAAAGATGAGATAATGTGTCAGGATCTCATTCCAATGTCCTTCAAAGCTTACTGTCCACCTTAATCATAACACCCCCCTTAACTTGGCCCTTAGTACTGACCTACTACTTGGCTATTATTATTTAACCTTGTCGCTTACCAGTGCAACTCATTCTAGGGATATGTTCATGAATCTAATTGAAATGTGTTCTTATTCTTATCAATTCCCACATTTGTCCAGTCAGAAACAAAGCAATTGGTTTTAGGCCAATCTAAAATCAAAAGTCCTATCTGCCATTTAATATTGGTGCATTTAGTGGCTTGTTGAGTTATTTTCCTAACTCTTGAAGTTGAAAGACTTAAATATGTGATTGCAAGTCTATTGTCATTTGTCATTTCTCAGTCGTGTTCAGAGCAACGTGGAAGGAAAATACCTTATGGAAAGTGTTCCCTTCAGTTGCTGCAACCCCGGCTCTCCTCGCCCCTGTATCCAGCATCTCCTGACCAACAACTCAGCTCACTACAGCTACGACCACCACACTGAGGATCTAAACATCTGGACCAGAGGTTGCCGTGAGGCTCTGGTGTCCTACTATGGGGGCATGATGAACAGTATCGGTGCTTTTGTGCTGCTATTCATTCTTATGGAGGTGGGTAAGGATGATGAAATGGAAACCAAACTGTTGACAATACCAAACCCTTGGCCCTACTTTTACGTAGTTAGTGGTGCTTGCTTTAGCAAGATTTTACAGAATCCCTAACCCAGTTTTTCTTCTTCTGCCAAATATTTGGTGCATAACTCATCCCGCACTGATGTACACCCATGAATGAGTTGTCAATCTGATCTACTTAATGAGTAGTAGTGTGCTAAGGCTTTTATAAGTGAACAACCATACAACCTGGCAGGCAAAAAACTCAGGCAAAAAACACCCACAGACTTAACATTGCAAAGTTATCTCAGTTATCATTTCTCTGGATCAGAATGTCATTGAGACTTGGGGGTGGGCTCATATGACAACCTAGTAACTCCCAGAGCCCCCTAGCAACAGTATAGCAACATGACCCAGCCATTTCTATGCACCAGAACATCGTAGAAACATTGGAGTGGGCTCTTTTGACTCAGATAGTGTACTGAGGCCCTTTGTGGTCCCCTTAAGGACCACTTGGAGCACCTAAGGGCCATTTCCATTTCACAGCACCAAAACATTTAGTGGAGACACAGGGTGGGCTCATTTGATATGGGGCAGTGAACACAAGACATTGGTTGCCCCTGTGAGCCCATTGGAGGCAGCCATATTATGCATCAGAACATCGTAGTGACATGGGGGTGGGCTCATTTGACTTGGGGTAGTGAGGCCCTTGGTGGGACATTGAGGTGCCACGGCAAGCACCAATCATATTTTCTTCAGAATCTTCAAAAAATGTACCTCTTAAGGTGCTAGATACTTAGTTGATGCTAAGAGTGTGCTGCTAGATTGTAAGGTCAGTTGTTGCATTAATTGTAATATAAATATGACTAATTATATCAGAATATTGACTACATTAACACTCTCTGTATGAATGGCATAGGTAAATGTGACAAGCTGTTTGCATGTTGGTAGTTGGAAAATAACATAGACTCATCTTGTTCAAAATAGTGTGCAAATTCAACTTCTCGAACAGACTAAATCTTACAACAAATATGCTCCTATTGCACAAGGTGAAAGTATAGCCAAGGCTTACACAAGTGGAGGTCTCCCTAAGATTAAACTTGCATTACAATGTATGTCACTATGCAGACTGAATATATGCCCCATTTACTCTGGAACATTGGTAACATCAATCACAATTGCCAAAATAGTAACCAGTGACCTCAGTACCTGGATCAGCCCACGTAAGATTGAACAACAAGACACTGAGTTACCAACCCAGATCCTTAAACATTTGTTTGCCAACATGAGCTTTATTTACCAAAATGGAGACTTTTGCTGCTGAAAACCTGGTATACTCACATATTCCTGCTTCCCTCCTACAAACTTGCTTGCAACTAAATATTTCATGCAAAAAATACTCAAGGTGTTCAAGATTACTTGAAAATTACAGGCAGTTGTGTTTGAGCATTATGGAAGATGGCATAGCAAACTTGAAGCTAAACTGTAAGTGATTGCACAAGTTAATGCGACACCAAATGTGCCAGAAGTTAGTTCGAGAGGGTAACTCTTAACTTATGAAAGTCACTTAAGTGCCTAAATTGATATTTCCTGAAAAACAGAACAATAAGTGGCACACGATGATGACACCATGTATGGAGGTATTTAGGGAGGTTTCTAGAGATGCTTTGATTCAAAAGCCTAAAAAACACTACCTGGTTGAATGCCAAAGAAATAATCACTTTAAATGTGAAAAATATGCCATTAGTGTTTTGTCCTCAGTTCTTTCCAGTCAATCTGTAACTGCGTTGCAGGTTGCTGTGACTGCTGGACTGCAGTACCTGAGCACTTCCCTTGAAACCCTGGCAGATCCAGAGAATCCAGAGAGTGAGAGTGAGGGCTGGTTGTTGGAAAAGAGTGTGAAGGAGACGGTTTCTAGCATCATGGCAAAGATCAAGTCGTTGGGTAAAGGCAACCAGGTACAGGAGGAAGAGGCACAGGCAACAGAAAGCTGAGAAAGCCACGCCCCCTACTGCCTCATTGGGACTGAGGCCACTCCCATCTTAGGGAGAAATTTGTAGAAAAATATTCTCCCTTGAAGAGATTTGTATGTATATTCACATAAGATCAAGAATACACAAATACATATTCTACAAACAAAAGTTTTAATGAGATTCCAATTGATATGAATATATAATATGTTCACACAACCATGTAAATATATATTCTGATGTATTTTTAAAAATGCAATATTTTAAGTTTAAGATTCTGATTTTAGTATCTAACCTTACACACAGACCTCACAGTCCAGAATGTTTGTAGTGGTTTGACCAAAGGTTTGACCCATATATTTCTAGTTTATTTTTCGGTTGAGCAGATGTTTAACCCGACAGCTTCACACATCCATTTACATACTACTAGTTTTCCTATATTTTACCATAAAGCGCTTTGGGACACTATAAAAAAAATCTGAAATTACTTCTCTTGAAGAGGTCACACGGCAGCTTTCATCTGGCAGCTGAGGAAAATGTGTTTTTGTAAGTGTCCAGTCACCTCCCAGACCTTAAAGGGATAAAAACAGAGGCGTACCTTGTTTTTCACCCATTGCTGCCTTTAACAGGCCTTAGGTTGTCTGACGACTGTCACAAGCACAAACTTTGATGGAGATCTACTGGACCCTGTAATAATGGGGGAACATTTCTGTAACAACAAACATCGTATTCACCATGTTCACCATTAATGTGTGTCTTTCTCGGGTTAAATATCTGCCTCACAAGTTGAAGAAATGTGAAAACGGGGTTTCTGCCACAACACTTTGCACTGGTAAAGAGTTTGGTATGGTTTTGAGACAGAGAGTTGTTCCCACAATTTGTGACCACAACAAATGTTCATGACCTTTTCAGTCAATCATAATTACTGAATTCATTTTTATAGAGATTGCACTCACAAAGAGCATTTTTTTAGCTGATAAAATATTTTTGAGCTTAGCATTATTAGAAAATATTATATATTCATAATATAACTTCCCAAGACTTTAGATTTTTCATGACCTTTCAAGCCTGGAAATCACAATTTTAAAATGTCCTGATATTAACAGGTTTTCCATGACCAAGGAGTACCACCTTGTAAAATAATTTAGTTTTGCGGTCATGTGTGTTTGTTTGTTGTTTTCTAAGTCTTAACTAAGTCAGACAACCCAATCAGGTGTAATTTATTTTCTTATCTTTTGTGTGCATTTATTGTTTTGACAGGTACCTATTTCTGTACATTTGACTTTGCAGTAATGTCAGTCTTTGTGGATTGAGTGGATCATGTAGGCAACTCCATTTTCTGAGATAAAGATATTCAGTGTTATTCTGTTTTATTTCGTTGTTCTTTTTATTAGTTCTAAAAGAATACTTGAAAAGAAGCAGCACTGTGTTTCAGTTTAACAGGTATTTTCAGAGTTAAGAACTTAAATATGAGGGGAGAAAGTGAAGTAAGGTAATGGCTGTGAAGCTCGTCAGAGGTAAGAGGTGTTTGGACATTTGCTGCACAGCAGGACACAGCTTTACCTGATTGGATGAGGAGGAAATACATTTCTCTAAGTGAGGCTTTCGGAACAAACAGCTCCATCCATCCTCAGAATACCTTTGGGTAGTTGACAAATAACATTGACATTAACATCTTTTTATAACTTTTAATTCACTTTATATATAAAGTATATATTAAAATGTATAGATGTATATGGGAAAGTGTATATATTAGGTACTGTGACTGGTCCAGCAGTGTGACAAATTAATATTTTTTTTATATAAATATGTACTTATATTATCCATACTTTTTTTTTCCATACCATAATTCAGTCATTGAGAATAACGAACTTACAAAACATTTTACGGTACTATTACATTTTCGGGGATGGGGTGGAGGAGGATGCATAACTGTCATGGAAAAAAAGGCTTTATATTAATTTTATATCCCTAATACTAAGTTATAAATGACAGTTAGCAGCACTGCTAATGTCCCTAGTGTGTGCTAATGCTTTGAGGCTAATAGAGTTTGTTGCACAATGAATTGTGATTATCATAACAAATATCAAAGTTTGTTTTTAGAGAAATCATAGTTACATTCATTGATCCAACCATGATGAGGAACCGTCTATGGTTTTTACCCGTTATTATCTTAATACAAATAACACAGTTAAACTGTGGTCACCATGCAATAACTAGTACTTTAGTATAAGTTCTTGGAATTGGGGTTAGCAGGTTGAACGTAATAGTGACTGCTGAATAGTGGTAAACATCTGTCATCTAAATTTTCTTCAGCCCTGAAGTTTATGAACAGTGACTGGTGGATAAGAACAGCTAATCAGCTTTGTGAAGCAGCTTACGTCATCAGGTGAAGCTTTGGGACAGGTGTGTCTCACACAGAGACAGGACACAAGCACACTGGATGGCACCAGGATCTGTCTATGGAAGGTAACCCAATCTCTTATTGCACATGAAGGTGTGCAGAAAGAGCTGTGCTGTAAAAAAAATGCAACTGGAAGCATTTGTAAAACGTTATTAATATACACTTAATTTATGTAGGACTATATTGAAATATTTTGACAGTGTGTGACTGACAACAATCTTGTGTTGTTTTCCCTCACCCATGGTAAAAATCACTGCAACGCATGCCTATAATGTCTTATAAGGGATTGTCTTTATAAATTAGATTACTTTGAGGAGTTCTCAAAAACTTCCAGGTCCACAGTGAGCTCGCTGGACACCAGGAGGCTGGACAGTGGCTTTTACTCTGGATGTAATCCTCTTTAGTCCAGTGTTCCTGGATGAACAAGAGATTTGGACTAAACTAGGACACACCCAAGAAGAGCTGTAGCCAGGTTATTTACTATTAACTGGGTCATATATTCACCTACATAAGCTTAGCTGCTCTGGAACATACCAGCATTTCAAGCCCAATTACCAGTGCACAGGGGCGGGCCCAGCTAACAAAAAAGGTCCCCCAGAACGTCCCTTAAATGGCCACTGCGAACGTTCTCTGATCATCTTCCTGTAGGGTTCTTTAAAAGTCTAAAAAACATTCAGGGGTATGTTCGCAGGACTTCCAGCAGACATTCGGGACCTTTGGGGAATGTTCGCTACCAGTCCTTGAACGTCCGCTCAACATACTTAGAACGTTCTGTTGAATCAACATCATTCACGCAATTGAAAACAAACATAATTCTGATCTAATTGGTTTGCTTTCCTTACGTTGAAACTTTCCATTTTAAAATCCCACATTTTTTTAATGAATATATCAGCCTATATGTAATGATTTATCAAATACACAGCACGTTTAGTTTAATACTTTTTTATTTAGGCAAAATATACATTTAAAAATACAGAAAATCTTTGAAGTTAACTTTTTTCTGCAGTACATAAATCTTAAGACTAAACAGCCTAATATATAAAAATGATGCAATCACAGATGGATGTATATTAATACATTATAGGCTAATGCAAGTTTCAAAGTTACAAATTTAAAGAGTTCACCCCTCCCCCCCAAAAATTTAAACTGTCATCATATACACACACCCTTGTGCTGTTCTGAGCCTGTATGATTTTTTTATTCAGAGAAATGCAAAAGGACATAGAAGGCAGAAGGGACAGAAATTCTCATTCACCATTCACTTTCATTGCATCTTTTTTTCTATAAAAATGAATGGTGACTGAGACTGAATATTTCAATATCTTCCACTAAAGAAAGACATTCTAGTTTGGAACATACCAAGCCCCTTTGAGAGGGAGGGATATCCAGGAGGTCCGAGAACATTATTGTTTGAGCATCTCGGAGGCAGGTACATTTGAGTGTCATCTGCATAACAATGGAAAGACACATCATGTTTCCATGTGGGCAGTATTGTGAGAAGTCCACTGACCTTGTGGTAAATGTTCCTAACTTTTACATGTTATTTTCATGAAAAATACATGCTGACAAATTGCCAATAAGTGGAAAACACTGTATGTTTTTATAAATTAATTTGTTAGGTATTTTTATGCACTTATTCTTTTAAGGGTTTATGATCAGCAGTCTTAGTATTTTTTTCTGGAGTAATTCATGTGCATCAGTAAGTGTGCAGTCAACATTTATTTTCACTGACATCTGTGTTTTAGTCAGCACCATGTATGTTTCACCCATGCATTTACAAACCCTATCTGGTTAGATACAAAAGCTTGCAAAGGTGAAAACTTTTACACTATGAGAAAATCTTTACCATTTAGTGATGCTCTGGCTCAGTGGAGGAGTTTCTCCCTAAAGGTAAAAGGCACTGCATGTCTCTTTCTGAAATGAAGAAATATGTACAACTGATATTAACCAGTATTATTTAGCAGTACTACTATTATATCATCATCAAGTTAATATTTAAGCATTTAGTTAAACCACAAAAGACACTAACTGTTTCTCAACACTATTTATAGGTACAACAGATCAAAATGCATCGAAGTGTATGTTATATTGGTGTATGACAAATAGTTGTAATATAACAAAGTTGAGACCCTTACCTTTGCTATGCTCATTTGGACCTCTGTTGTGGACATTAGTGCTGATAATGCCACAAGGTTTGTCCCTGAAATTAAACTGAGTATCTTTACACTAAGTGCAAATAGCCCATCTTGATGGCAAAGGCCATTTACACTAACTCCGCCCACCATTGCTCAGAGCAAAACTCAAGACAGCCGCGACTCAAAGTCTATGGGATAAAAATTCCATCAAAAGTATTGTGGTCAAGGATCCAAAAATAATAACCGTGAATTAAAATAATAAGTGCAGATAAAAAAATTGTAAGCGCAAAAATAAATAAAAATCACAGATCAATATAAAAAAATCGAACAATATTTAAATATGCTGCAATTTTTTTTTTAAATGTAAGCAAAGTCATCAGAATTTAAAAGAAATTCATGTTTTCCATATGTAATGGCCTACTCGAACAACACATTGTTTCCTAGAGCTGGCAGAGAATCCTCAAAACAGACACAAGCAAGCGTATCTATCAAACACAAATAATATCATATTGAGCAGCAGCTGTCCGAGTTGCACTGGAGTGATGTCACCTCCTCTCTTCGAATGATTGGAGGAGGAGCTGTCGATCAAGAACTACTGGACCAATAGGGACACAAAACGCCCCTTGATTTACATGAAACTACTCGTAGGTTTTGAAAACCAAGCACAGAACATGGAAACAAAATCAAAGAAAAATACAGCGCAAGCGTACAAAAATAATGAAAATATGAGCAAAATTGTCAGCGAGCACAAAAAACAGTAATATAACCAAGGAAAACATGATTTGTTTGCAATTCTGATGAATTTGCTGCATATTTTAAATGCGTTTATATATATTTGATTCATGCTTGTTTTTTTAATCTGCGCTAATTATGTTGATCTGCTCTTATTATTTTGATCTGCGCTTTTTATTTATTTTTGCCCTTATTATTTTTTTTTATCTGCGCTAATTAATTTTTGATTCACGCTTATTATTTTTGGATCAGTGACAGTAATGATTTTGACGGGAATTTATCCCATAAAATTCAACTGCTGATCAAATGATGGCGGCATATTTGGATTTTTTTCAGTGGGGCAGAGACTTTAAACTGGTTAACGGGTTAGACATTTAGTAGATTAAGTGAGTGGAAGTGACTATTTGTGCTCCAATATTCGTATGTCGAGGAGTGAGATTCGAACCAGGATCTCCAGCTTGACAACACATACACATACCGTTGTTACACTCAGAGCTTCTACAATTAGCTCTGAGTGTAACAACGGTATGTGTATGTGTTGTCAAGCTGGAGATCCTGGTTCGAATCTCACTCCTCGACATACTTTTCACCATGTCTCTACTCATAATATTTCCTATAATACTACTTTGTTAGTAATAAATAAAAGAGATTCCTCACAGTGATTTGGTCACAGCTGAAAGAAGGATTTGATCCGGATAAAATTAACCATGGTTTTACTTTAGTTATATTATATTAACCATGTGTTTTGGTGGAAACTATATAGTTCTGATGTACTAACCATGGTGTAAGTAGTGTACTAAACAGGGGTGTAAGAGTATCAGCCACTATTTGCACTAGAGTACAAATAGCATCTAACGCTATTTGCACTTAGTGCAAAGATGTTTTTTGTTGTTTTTTACACTTGGTGAAAATTGCATCTGCTTAAATTAAAACATTAAAACACAGTATTTGAGAAAATAATGACAGTTTTAACATCTATTCATCGTGTGTATAACTTATTTATTATGGTGTTCACATATGAAGATAATCAATAGCAAAACTCAAGAGTTTGTTGATTTGAATGTGAGAACTTGTAAAATAACTTACATTCACAGCAAACGAAGTGAACACTTGTAAAATAAAAATCTGAAGTTGAATGTTGCGATCTGCACTCACAGACAATAATAAAAAACCTGTTTTGAATTCAAAGTTGTAGACAAATAGTCACAAATGTGTAAAATGACATTCACATAAATAGGCCTACAACGACAGACACAAACTTGTATTACATATTTACTTTTGTACTTTAATTCACTTTCACATTACAACCAAAAATCAGCAGTTACTGTCACGATGGAGGAAGGCAGACACGGAATGAGGATCTACGTGCAGGGTTTATTTGATAACAGAGGAAATCAACAGACAGACACAAAAGAAACAACCACGATGGGTAAAAGCGAAACTAAAACACGAAACACATGAACACGGGAATACACGGCTGGAATGGACACGGAGAGATCAGGGACATCACAACAGTGGAAACAACGAACGAAAAGGAAACGCAGGAACGGGCAGGGTTATATAAACACAAGGCAGGATAATTACAAACAAGACACAGGTGAGAACAATGACAATGATTGCAGTGACATGTGAAATGTGGGGCAGACAACAGTGAATCGTAACAAGTTACAACCTCTCAAATCTGACCCCCTTAACTTTTGCAACTACTTTTGTGATAAACCTGTAACAAAACTCACTTGTAAATCAAGATGCGACAGAGCAGGCTAATGGTGTTGGGAGGGGCCAGTGAAGTTGTGACCAATCACAAGAGCTGGAACAACTGACGCCGGACCAATCAAAATGGATCATAGTTCTTACTTGATGGCATCTGAATTAGAGAAATAAGAATGTGCATTTTCTGGTGTTCTTAGTATTCACTAATTTCCCTTATTTAGATCAATTTGTGATTTAAATGAAAGTGCACATGACCACGGTAATCTCAAATAATCATGATTAAAACAAGTCATTGCGGTCAGGCAATTATATATTTTAATAAGTTCTAAATTATATATCCTATTCTTAAGACATCAAGGTGTACTTTCTTACTGCTTGACTTTAAGGATTGATCAGCATGGGCTGGTTGATAAAACAGTTTAAACAGACATTTAACTAGAACTAAGAAATGAATTACTGTCATGTAAAATTCATAAAAAAACATACCTTAGACTACGATTCTTGATCACAGGTCTTCTGAAATCTCTTTTTTTGGTGAGGCATGGTCCATGATCAGCCAATGCTTCTTGTTAATAGCAAACTCTAAATGTTTGAGTGTTTTTTATAAGTCAGAGTAGCTCTAACCCACACCTCCAATATCGTTTCATTATCTGGATGACAGGTTTTTTTCCCAAAAGCACTGTGAATGTTTAATGAGATGTGTTCAATAAAGAATATAATTGTTTGTGAGCTTAGGCACATTGTGTTTTGTCTATATTTGTGACTAATGAATAGGAGATCTCATTCTAGGATTTAGAAAACCAGCTAATTTCAAAGGGTTCACATACTTCTTGCCACTGTATTTGTAATAATTTGAAATATCAGCATTGCACTCTCTAAGAAGCACCTTTTAGTTTCAGCAAGGCTTGTAATGTAACATTAAATAAAAACTGTCAACCATGTTACTTTTCTTTCTTCATACATCTAAAAGTTAAAAATATATAAAAACATTTACTTCACAAATTTCAAATGGTTTCAAAGAATGACATCTTTACCCCTTATAAGAATGGTTAATTGGCTTGTTCATCAACAATGCATTTTACTAGCACAATTAATTTAAACACAAAGTGTACTTTTAATTTTTATTTAATTGTTCAATATAGTACAATATACCCATTTATACAAGAATTCACATATTAATAAGTCAGTCTGTGATGTAATATACAGCTGCAGCCACCGAACGTGTCGCAGGAAATATGCTCACTGCATTAGAAATATCTTATCTCAATTGAGCGAGGTATGAAAACTTGTATTGGAAAGAAGCAATTGTGTGTTTGTATGCGTGCCTGCATTGCTGACAATGAAAATTGTCTCATGGTTAGGACTAAAGCCTCTGGACAAGGCCACTATATAGAAATAATAAACAGTCTAAAAGGAGACTGCAGCTTGAAACTGAATTAAAGACATGCAAATTTCATCCATTACTGCTGTGGTGCAAAAAAAGGTGCAGCAGTATCAAAACAAAATGTCAAAAAAAAAAAAAAAAAAAAGAAAAGAAATCGCAAGACGACACGGCACACACATCATAATCATGTTGAAGAGCCGCTTTCCATAGATCAAGGACAAATACAACAAACACCCAGCAAGAAACACATAAATAACACACCACAAAAGAAACAGTCTTAAATACAGACCAACATAGAAATTCATCAGATTAGAAACCAACCAACCAAACAAACAGTTTTACATAAACACACCCTCTCAAACACATACACACACATTCAAACAAAAAAAGACATACAAAAGGACAAATTCATTTGCTCGCAGATTTTTCCCGCATTGGCTTGACTTCTATTGACATCCAAGAAGCACATTAGGTGGCCTAAATGGATAATTCACCCAAAAATGCCAATTCGGACAGAATTATAATTTTTGGGTGAACTACCCCTTTAATAGAAATGTATTGCAGCATTTGAGATAATGGAGAGAGAGGATGCGGTGTAGCCTGTATGTTGTGATATCTCTGCATACCCACAGCTCAGATGAGTGCTGAGGGACGTTTGTGCTTGACTTGAAGGGGAGCAGCACCATATAATTCCAAAGCGATCTGAAACCAATATATTGTATCAAACTACCTTTGAAAATAATGTACGATTATTCAGAGAAGACAGAAATTAAATAGCATTCCTATGAAGAGTATTTGAGTTGCCAAAGAACTCATATTGTTGAGGTTCTACACCTTGGATATGTAAATTTTTAAATATGTATTTATATTATAAAAAAAAAAAAAAAACATTCTCCCCAAAACAGAAAAGTAAATGAAAAGTAATGCATTCATCCACTGCCAGAAAGATGAAGAAGGGGGTGGAGGAAGAGCAAGAGGCCTTGGTAATGCCTTGGCAACCTCTAGTCCTGCTGTGCGGGTCCCCCTTATGTGTTATGGTTTGGCGTACGTGGAAAAATGGTACACGACTTCACAGGTGCTGCCAGTCAATGCCCACCAAAGTCTGATTGGCCTCTTGGGCATGGCCAATCTCCTCTGTAATGCTGTGCTGATGCCACAGTTTCTGGATCTTTCTGTAGCGCTCTTGGCACAAGTGTAAAGGGTTTCCCATCTAACAGAGACAATAAAACAATTAATCATTCACACCTGTTATGGGTAACTCCATGCTTAAAATATATGCGACGGAGGGTGTGTTTGTTGTACCTGAGCCCTTGGTCGGTTTCACCGTAGTCATCCAGGTATGGGGGAGCGTAAAAACAGCCCTTAGTTTTACCAGACAGGAACAGAACCTGACTCTCACGCACCCTGAAACACAAACACATACAGATTCATGTCATGCTGACAATGATAAAGCAACAAATCACTGAAGGTTGTGACAGTGGCAATGGAGCTCCTAAAACTTTTCATGAAAACTCACTATTCATGTTTCCAGACCGCACAAAAATGTAAATTTTTTGCATGATCGGAGATAAAGTAGCACGATATATGATACCATTGTTGTCAGAAGCGTGCGGGCTAAAGGGATGAGTGTCCGTGACAGAGTGTGCATCAGCCGGGTGCAGTTTCAATCTCTCCTCCTCAGATCGGGACACTTCGCACAACTCATAGAAGAGGTGCTGACCGCACAGAGAAATGCCAGTTTCTGAGTTTGAAGTTATTTACATGATCTGCTTCCATATTATTTGAACTTTAAAGCTATAACTCATTAAATATAAGTCTCCTTTTAGACTGTTTATTATTTCTTTATAGTGGCCTTGTCCTGAGGCTTTAGCTTTAGTTCAAACCATGAGACAGTTTTCATTGTCAGCGATGCAGGTATTATCAGAGGACTCACTGAGCTTTTCAGAGATACCAAATGTTTGAGAGTTTGGCCATGACAACTTCCTCTCCTTGGTCAATAATATGAATTGAAATGTATCAAACAGTTCAATTCAGCACATCAAATACATTTTGAATAAAATATTTTTGCAATAAACTATTTTTTAACATATGTATATGATAAAATTGTGTTATGCACCAAATACTATATTGACATATAACAAAGGGAAAATGTAAAATGTTTTCACAGGGTCTCATAATAGCTTGTAAAGTAAATTAATGAGATTTTATAATGACACAGAAGGCTGCATATATGAAAATACACAGAAATATTACTTCACACTTCAAATATATCTTATAAAAAGTTTTTGTCAGAAGGTTCACTGGTCTGTGATATTTTTTGTGGTAGACATGAATGGAATGGTGATTGAGAGAAAACCCTCAAAATCCTCTTGTATCATATTTGATACATGGATTTCGAATAGATTTTTCAATAATATAAGGTACAAAATGTGAACCAAGCACACGTTGCTTATATTCAGCAAACTCATTTTAAAATATCAGAAACTATATTATATTAATCATTATAGTCACTTTTAATTAATTAAAATCAACAAAGGTTTCACAAATAATTAAAATAAATAAATAAATAAAAAAATTGAACATTTTTGGAAAATAAAAAAAAATATTTTTTCATCAAGAAATGCCCAGAAACATCCACCAGGTTGCAGCAGACATCTAGTACTTTGCAGATAACAGGATTTTCTACAACATTTGTATTATATTAATGATGCATAGGCTTTAGAAAATAGTGTTTCAAATTTGATACAGGCGGCATTATTGGGTTAAATAGAGGTGTGGATGTGGCCTTCGTTCTTAACCAATCAAATCAGCAAGTTGGCACATTAAAGTCAACATGAAATGGCATTCACAACCCTGTTTACTTCTGTATTCTGATTTATACAACAATTCGTTTCGATCCTAGAATCTGATTGGCCAAACTGCGTACCAAGAGTGCTAAAAATACAGTCTTACAGCACTGGGACGTTTCATGGCAAATCCAAACAAAATCTAGAGCCAGAACAAGCATATTGGTTATATCAGTAATTCCTTACATTATTCATAAATCTTTACCAACATTCTTACATATCTGCACAAACCTGAGGAAGATGCCGACTCCAGCTCCGCAAGAAAAAGCGTGCGCTGTGCATGCGCCCACATCCTCCCCCTCAAGCTCAGTCTGACAGCAGTAGCTTTGAGAGCACAGCATTACACCACACACCAGACACAGCGTAGGAGCACGAGACTTATCCCCTCCTGATTTAGGACACCTTCACCAGGATCAAGGGGAGACAGGTTGATCAATTGATTTAAGGGCATGAAACTATGAGACTAGCTGGCCACTCTTATCCAGAGGTCTTAGTTATTAATAGTTTTTATCAATTCGATTTTATTTGAGTGCCAGAGGTGACTCACGTGAAGCTGGAGGCCTGGTTAATAAGGGCGCTGTAGTCTTCTGGTAGCTCTATCAGATGATTGGACTCTCTGGGAAACCTAAGGTAGGTAATGGAGGCAAGAAACAAACAGATGAGCAACTGTGTGACAGCTGCAATGAACTTTGAGGGTTTATAATTAGCACATACCTGATAAGAGCTGCGCTGGTCTGAAGATTGTGCAGCACACCAGGATGGGAGCACCACCTGCAGAGCAGTCAACAGTGATCACACCATTATTCATTCAAGAAACCGCAACAAATGCAGCTAACACAGACCAGATGCAGCTAACCATTATGTCAAGGTTTTTTTTTTTCTTCTTCAGATTTTTATGCCAACATTTTCTGGCCACACCCCAAAAAAATGGATAGGGTTGGGTTTCATTTTAAGGAATGCGCAGACATCTATTCCAAGACTATAAAAAGTAATTCTCGCAATTGACAAAACCACAGTAGTGACATACTTAAAACCAGCAGAATTTGCAACAATATTCAATGCATCATAATTTATAAGGCATAAATAGATATGATTAATGAATGTCAGATGTAGTGACAATGCAGTACTGGCCCAATTGGGCAATTAGCCTCAAATTCTCACACTGGACCAGTGGGGCAATCCTTAATGTTCAGCCCTGGATTGTGATAGAGAAAGAGTGATACCTCTGCAGCAATGGCTTCAATAACTCCTGGTTTTTGTAGTAAAGCTGCAGCAGGTTAGAGGGCAGACACAGATATCCACACAGAGCCTCCCATTCACCTGCACCAAGAGCTGGACACAAAGGCATCATTACAAACAATACATCGAGTATACAGGTGAAACTCGAAAAATTAGAATATCGTGCAAAAGTTCATTAATTTCAGTAATTCAACTTAAAAGGTGAAACTAATATATTATATAGACTCATTACAAGCAAAGTAAGATATTTCAAGCCTTTATTTGATATAATTTTTATGATTATGGCCTACAGCTTATGAAAACCCCAAATTCAGAATCTCAGAAAATTAGAATATTACATGAAATCAATAAAAAAAAGGATTTTAAATACAGAAATGTCGGCCCTCTGAAAAGTATAATCATGCATATGTACTCAGTACTTGGTTTGGGCCCCTTTTGCATTAATTACTGCCTCAATGCGGCGTGGCATGGATGCTATCAGCCTGTGGCACTGCTGAGGTGTTATGGAAGACCAAGATGCTTCAATAGCGGCCTTCAGCTCTTCTGCATTGTTTGGTCTCATGTCTCATCTTTCTCTTGGCAATGCCCCATAGATTCTCTATGGGGTTCAGGTCAGGCGAGTTTGCTGGCCAATCAAGCACAGTAATACCATGGTCATTGAACCAGGTTTTGGTACTTTTGGCAGTGTGGGCAGGTGCCAAGTCCTGCTGGAAAATGAAGTCAGCATCTCCATAAAGCTTGTCTGCTGAAGGAAGCATGAAGTGCTCTAAAATGTCCCGGTAGACGGCTGCGTAATTTTTCTCTCAATGCAAAATTTGCTCTCATCAGAAAAGAGGACTTTGGACCACTGAGCAACAGACCAGTTCTTTTTTTCTTTAGCCCAGGTAAGACGTTTGACATTTGAAGCCCATGTCCAGGACCCGTCTGTGTGTGGTGGCTCTTGATGCAGTAACTCCAGCCTCAGTCCACTCCTTGTGAAGCTCCCCCACACATTTGAATGGCCTTTTCCTGACAATCCTCTCCAGGCTACGGTCATCCCTGCTGCTTGTGCACCTTTTTCTTCCACACTTTTCCCTTCCACTTAACTTTCTATTAATGTGCTTTGATACAGCACTTTGAGAACATCCAACTTCTTTTGCAATTACCTTTTGAGGCTTTCCCTCCTTGTGGAGGGTGTCAATGATGGTTTTCTGCACAACTGTCAGGTCAGCAGTCTTCCCCATGATTGTGAATTCAACTGAACCAGACTGAGAGACCATTTAAAGGCTCAGGAAACCTTTGCAGGTGTTTAGCTGATTAGAGTGTGACACTTTGAGCCTACAATACTGAAACATTTCACAATATTCATCAAAATTATATCAAATAAAGGCTTGAAATATCTTACTTTGCTTGTAATGAGTCTATATAATATATTAGTTTCACCTTTTAAGTTGAATTACTGATATTAATGAACTTTTGCACGATATTCTAATTTTTCGAGTTTCACCTGTAGTTGCACTTTTAGTCAAAAGTTTAAACAATCCCACTCATTGTTTATTATTACTTTTTTGTCCATGTTTCAGGATAATCGTAAAGTTGTTAAACTATGACATAAGAAATGCAAGTATGGGAATTATCCAATGACCCATAAATGGTAAACGGGTCATGTTAGCTCAGCGAGTCAAGATGCTGTCTACCACCCCTGGAGTCGCAAGTTTGAATCCAGGGCATGCTGAGTGACTCCAGCCAGGTCTCCTAACCAACCAACTCGGTGGGGAGCATGGCAAATTGTGTATGGATGCCGCAGAGAATAGCGTGAAGCCTCCATATGTGCTGTCTCCGTGCAAGCAATTTACAAACTGCCAGCTGTAGGTAGTGTTATAAGGGACAGTTGCCCCTGGGGATGTTCACCAAGGCTTGGTGCTACGTGTTCTTCTTACATAATAAAGTAATTTTATCTCAAAATAATATGTATTGACCTGTTGTGCATTTCTTTGGTAAATAACAGTGTAGTAAGCACAATCCGCTCTGCACTGGAGTCCTGATCATGGTTTATTTTGCGATAAAAACGGCTGACTCTAAAAGTTCTGACATATCAAACAAACACAGACAGAAACCCTAGTATTAAATGTGCGACTCACTGGCATTACTATCGTGTTCAATATAGTTGGCACTGCTCCATCGTTTAATATAATTTTTTGTGCAAAGTCTGAATCATAATATTTCTCAAAATAATGTGCTGAGCAAAACATATAAACCCACATTGACGCAGTCAGGAACTTCATTTGAATAAGCCACTCAATCCTAACATTGGGATCCTTCACAATGCTAAATACATTAATGGTAGTACTTTCAGTTTTGAAGTACCCTGGCAGCTCGAATTATCACTGTGATGATTATGTATGTTGTGGAGGCTGGGCTATTCAAATTAACAGTACATTGTGATGTCACTATGTGGCCGATTTTGAAACTAGTCGTTTTTGCAGGGTGGAAAAAATAAATGCTTATTTTGGGCTGGAAAGGAATTTTTGAGTTCTGAAAAACGTACAGTATGTTTTCATAAGACAACGATCTCTTAAATGTTAAAATATCAAGGAAAATTTGGCTCCTCATGTCATGACCCCTTTGCAACTATCCTATATTTAAGAAAAGAATACACAGGCACAATTCACTTGTCTGCAAGCTAATTTCAAGGACAAAAAATGTAAGTGAGCAAGGAGAAGTGAAAGTGGAATTATGCGAGGAAGCAGCACAAGTGATTTCATTTAGATGCAAAAGTGATTTACCGTGTAGCTCAGGTGGTGCTGGAGCTCCATTCAGATAGTGAAAGAACAGAGCTGCTGCTCTCAGGTAAGGCAGGACTCCTGTTTTCACACTGTGCCACAAATGCCAGCCTGAGCTCACCTCACGCAGCCCACTGAAACACACAACATACTTAGAGGCACTCATTTACTCAAAGAACGTTATTTCAAAATCAACTAGTCTTTAGGTTGAATGAAAATAATACACCATAAAACCAAAAGCACAGGGCCCCAGTTTTACTGTATTCCCACCTGCCCAGATGTGTCCGGAGTGTGTTGAAGAGCATACACACACCCTCCTCCTCTTCCCTCTCAGCTCCTCCACTCTGCTGCTCCATCCGCACCTCCTCTGATGATCACACAAGTCAACATACATGAATACGATCATCCAAAACCCACAAGTGAAATCATGGTCATATGAGTGTTTGTAAGTGGGGAGGATGGGGTTCTGACCTGGTTTTGAGGTGAGGAGGATCTGGACCATGTGAGCAACAGTGACCAGGTGCAGGAAATGCAGCTGTGCAGTGTCTGCGCTCAGCCCTGAGGAGTCTAGACAGAGAACCGCTGGATGGGACAGCACCAAACTCACCTGTCACAAAAATAAAGTGAATTCAGAGGACGTGTGGCATCAATGCTTCAGTCATTAATAAATTATTTACAGAGTCTTCACTCCGTAGAAGTTTTCACAAATTTATATTTTTCTGTTTAGAAGTAATTTGTGAACTATTGATGAAAAGCTTAAGGGTGTATAATATTGCTGGAAAAGATCCAGACTAATGTGTGCATGAGGATTCGGAATACAGAATCAGTTTGTGTTGAGAATGTTTCCATTTTGTTTTTTTTACAAATGGAAAAACAATGATTCTCATGATGTTAAATTACTTTTTTTAATTACATTTTGTTGGTGAAGTGTAAATGGTAAAAAAGTATAGAGACTTTACCTTTATCTATATGTACATTTCATACAAGAAAGTGGCTATTAAAATCACAACAGCAAAAAGATTTATAGTTTTACTAACCAGTAGATGGAACATGTCTATATCCAGAATACATGGTATATTCTCCACCTGGGAATCAGGAACAAGGGCTGCATGGAGACATGGAATCATTCATTTGAATCACACACACACACGCACACACACACACACGCATATATAAACTCAGCAAAAAATGAAATGTCCTGTCACTTTCAACTGCTTTTATTTTCAGCAAATTTAAAGTATAAATATTTGTATGAACATAAAAAGATTCAACATCAAAGACAAAAACTGAACAATTTTCACTGCCATGTGACTAACAGAAATGGAATAGTGTGTCCCTGAACAAAGGGGGGGTCAAAATCAGAAGTAGCAGTCGGTATCTGGTGTGGACACCAGCTGCATTAAATACTGCAGTGCATCTACTCCTCGTGGATTCCTCATGGACTGCACCAGATTTGCCAGTTCTTGCTGTGAGATGTTACCCCACTCTTCCACCAAGGCACTTGCAAGTTCCTGGACATATCTGGGGGGAATGGCCCTAGCCCTCACCCTCCAATCCAACAGATCCCAGACATGCTCATTGGGATTGAGATCTGGGCTCTTCGCTGGCAATGGCAGAACACTGACATTCATGTCTTGCAGGAAATCATGCACAGAACGAGCAGTATGGCTGGTGGCATTGTCATGCTCGAGGGTCATGTCAGGATGTGGTAATAAGGGTACCACATGAGGGAAGATGATGTCTTCCTGTATAGATATATATATATCTATATCTATCTCTCTCTCTCTCCGGAGAGTATTCACAGCGCTTCACTTTTTCCACATTTTGTTATGTTACAGCCTTATTCCAAATTTTTTTAAATGAATTATTATGTACATGTGATTTTTTTCATTTTTTATTTTTAATAAATTTGCAAAGATTTCAAAAAACTTCTTTCATGTTGTCATTATGGGGTATTGTTAGTAGAATTTTGAGGAAAATAATGAATTTAATCCATTTTGGAAAAAGGCTGTAACATAACAAAATGTGGAAAAAGTGAAGCGCTGTGAATACTTTCCGAATGCACTAAATATATATATATATATATATATATATATATATATATATATATATATATATATATATATATATATATATAAATTGGAGAAGGAGAGAGAGAGAGCTTATAAGCTTTTTATTGTCCTAATAATAAATACTTTCCACTGAACATGGATTGGTACACATGACAGGCCAAAAAAACCTGCTTCCTTCTGCTCTGACAATGTTCCCCAACTCTGAGGATAGTTTGTTCCAGCAAGATAATGCTCCTTGCCACACAGCTAGGTCAACCATGATGTGGATGGAGGACCAACACAAACTCAAACTAATATATATATATATATATATATATATATATATAAAAAAAATTACCCACCCCTAATATGAATACAGTATGTCATTTCCCATGGTATCTTTTCCATGCCAGAACAACTAGTTGGTGTGGATAAAATAAGCTGTATTGATTCTTACCAGCAAAGAGCCTGATAAAGTGACTCTGTGCAGTGGTATGAGAGGAGACAGTCCAGCAGGCTGAGCCAAACCGAGTCAGAGAGCTCAAACAGTCATCCTACACACAAAACATTAGAGTTACCAAACTAACAAAACCCTGACTAGTGATTCAAGAGACCGCTTTGATAGGACACACTATTAAACTCCATTGAACATTAAAATAAAAAGCCTGAATAATTATAAACTGCATATCTGTTTGATTACCTGTCTGCATGGTAAACTTCCAAACAAAGGCTTCTCTTCATCCACCAGCAATCTCTCTGTGAGAGAAATTAATTACTGTACAGGAAACAGTATCTGGCAGCTTTCATTTAAAGAACATACATCTACATTAAATTCAATAGGGTTCCTACACCTTTTGATCATTGAAATTACAAACATATAACTTTTTCAGACATTTTTAATTACAGCAACAACAACAAAAAAAAGATAACTAGTAAACGCACAAGTTATAGTACACCTATACAAAAACTTGAGATAGCATTCATGTCCAAAGCAAAAATGGTGCAGGGTGGGTTACACAAAGCGTAATACTTATTTGACCCTTAAGTATCAGCAATAGTAACAGCAATGCATGGGTTTTTGATCCTCAGAGATAACCTGGGAGTGTGGACTGACCTATGGACTGAATGGTGTAGCCACAGCTGCCCCAGCACATGATTGGCACACGGGGGTCTTGCTCATTAGGGTGCACCTTCAGACCAACTTTATACATGGTTGTCCCAAACGTGGTCAGCATCTCCTTTATAGTGCTTGAGTACGGATTCCTAACAGATACAAATTAGTTTTATTTGAGTAAGGTTTTTTGTTTCAACAAGCAAACTTTTGGGTTTGAGTAAGATAATTATGGATGTTTCGTGGTCTTACTTTGGAGTATGGTCCAGTTTGAAGCCATAAGAAGAAGGATAGTCTTCAGCATTACCTGTATCAACACTTTCAGCACCTTAAGAAACACACAAAATTTTTCTCTATACACAAATAGAGCCATCTTTCATTTCAGGCAACAATACAATGTATTAAGAACGTTCAAAACAGTTTATTTCAATTTTTTTATCAAAATTGAGTCTAAATAAATGAATTAATACAAATTATAATAAAAAACAAAAACAAAAATATATATATTTTGTAAATAATATTGTATTATTTTTATCAAATAAAATTATTTTATACAGAACAATCCAAAATAAAATATTGGAGTTATTTTTGTAAAAAAAAAAAAAAAATGTGCCATGTAACAGAGCAGCACAGACAATATTGCTTAAATATAGTACAATTACTATTGATTTATTACTATTATTAATAGTAGTAGTTTTAAAGTGACTATTACATAAGTATACAGTGGTGATATAATTCTGTCATACTTTTTTCCATTTCAATTGAGCTTTTATTTTGGCAGAACCTTTTATTTTGGAGTAAAGCCTTTTCTGTTTCTGTGTTTTTGATGGTAGCTTCTCACCTCTGGAAAAGCAGGTCACAACGTGACCCAATATGATTATTTAACCGTGAAAGGCTACAATTTAATTAAATAAAAATGTTATGCTACATAGTGAATTAGCGCTTTGCTCGCTGTCATATCCAACAAGCATAGCGTGCAATGCTCATGACAGTGTTTTCTGTGTATAAACCAAGGAGCTCTAAAAGTTATGAGCAGCTGGTGTTGTCACTAAATCACACCGGCTCCACACATTCACTTTGAAGTGTGCAGCACATGCAAACTGTATATTTATCTAATTAAGACCACGTCCACACTAAAAAGTTTTAATTTGAAAACATATAGGTTTCTCTAAGTTTTAGCATTCCGTCTACACTAAAGGCTCGGTCAAACATAACTTTGCACAGTGAAATTCAGTGGGCGAAGATGGCATGGTGCATGCTGAGAGTGTGTGGAATCAGCAAAAAAATAACTGCCAAGCAGCCTTTTTTTAATGCTGCATTTTATACTCTGGCAGAGTGAAGTTGAAAAGAAATTCGCCACTAAAATGATATCCTTGTCCACTGTGAATATTCAGAGTAGCTGTTTACAAAGCACCACCCATTCAGAGGTCACTACCAAACCAAGCAACTTCCTATTGGTGAATGCAGCGAAAGTTCACCAAACTTGAACTCCACGCGAAATCCCAAAAGGGAAAATATCTGTCATCGCGAGAAATTCACAATCACGTGGATTACTATTTAGATGACTGTATTCCGCCAGTGGAATTTCACCGTGCAAAGGTATGTGTGACCTTAAGATGCCGTTTTTACAGCAAAACCAGGGCTTTTTGAAAATGCTTTCCCAAGTGGATACATTTGAAAACACCGTCAGGGGATTTAAGTGCTTTCAGATGTTTCAGTGTGGATGCGACACTTTTGGAAAACACTTGTGGGCGGAGTGTGTTTTGAAAATGAAAAAAGCATTTTCAAATAGATCCAAATTACTGTTGACGTAGCCTAAATCGCAGCCTTTGCGATTCAATAATCACACTTGGAGATAACATAATTTTAGTTTGTGAGCTGAATGTTTACAAAATAACATTCGTACGTCAGATGGTATGAGCACTTTTTACAAGTAAAAGTACATGAGCGTGGTATCGGACCAGATTCAGATAGCAGTATCTGTATCAAGACATCCCTAATAAATAGAACATCTGGCTGAGCGGTTCAAAGAAGTCAGTTCATTTATAATCACAAAACTGATAGTGCCGTAACTACATTCACAATGTAGTTGTGAATGTAGTTCACAACTACATTGTTTTTTTTTTAACATATGTTTTTTTTAACATATTTCTACTAAAATAATAAATACTTGCTTGGTTAACTCTAAAGATCACTTGAATTTATTCTAGCTGATTGATGTGATATAACTGTGCTTTGCATCCTCAAACAAAAACACTGAGTTAATCCACACCACTGTGTCCTTGAGGTTTGGGGTTACTCACTGTTGGTCTTCCTGTGAGCGGAGTGCAGGGCTTTCATCTGCAAAGAGGTGATGTTCAGCCACTGGCTCAGATCAGGCTGGACACTGGTGCACATACACAAACAAACACACACACTCATTTAAATTCATCTTATACTTTAGATTTAAACATTTAAATCCATCACATAAAAGTAATACCATCTTGACAATTATAACAAGGCATGCGTATAATGTGTTAATAAAAGTACAGTGCACCACATGTTCTGCTGTGTTCAGCATGTAGCATGAAGCAACAGGTTCAGCTCCGAGACTTCTGTTATGAAGCACTGTGCTGCATATGTGTGCAGTGTACAGAAATAAATATACGCAGGTTACATGCTGTGCGCAAGTGTGAAACCAGCCTAAATGTTCATTGCAAATGACTATTAAGTGATTTAGCAGATGCTTTTCTTTAAATTGACTTACAGTACATGTATTACAGGGACAATGCCCTGTAACTGAGGTTAAATGTCTTGCACGAGGGCATAATGTTGAGTTGCCCCTTACAAGATTTGCACCTACAACCTTTTGGCTACCAGCCCAGATCTTTAACCACTAGACACCACCAACTTCTGATTAATAGAAAGGATGTACATTCATAACACATATGCTAAAATATACAGTATTAGGAGCTTAGTGTGATAGTAGGTGTATTAATAGCAGTGCTGAGCTTGTGTGACAGGCTTTTGGGCTCTTTATCACACAAAGGGATCAGAAGGGTTGCGACATCAATAACAGGTGAGAGTATTCCACCTGTTAACTCCACACGTAATCAGCCAATCCGCTCTGCTCATTTAGGCCTACTCAATCACCTGTATGTGGAGTGTTAATCTGCAAGATCACACCTAATACAACATTATTTACTCTGAGCACTTTGTAAAGTTTGTTCAGCATCAGTGTTGGGATTCAAGAAGCCTGTGATGTAACAATTAGGTGACGGCTGAGTCACACTCTACTGTGTTTGTTGAAGTACCTGCAGGTGGTCTTAGTAAGTGGCAGCAGTGGGATGACTGTGTTACTCAGACATTCGCAGAGCGGACACAAGAACTCTCCGTTCTCCACATCATAACTGGTGTGCACACGTAGCCTCTGCTGCCTGCGCTGTTCTTTGGCCTGCACCGCTTCAAAATACCTGCAGGGGGAGACATTGTATATTAAATGCAAAGAATGCAGACATTAACAGCATTCAATGGTTCAGTTCCCAAAGTAAATCACATTCATTCTCTCCACAGAGAAATGTACTTTTAGTCCCTGTCTACACTGGACACAGGCGTCATGTCAAAAGCAATAGAACCCAATTTTAATCAGTGATATGGTCTACAATGAAAGAGTCCATTGCAGTGCGTCCATCATGGCAACAGTAAACGGATGCCCCATTCCATTTTGTGCTGCACACACTGGCGCAAACAGCAACAAAATAGCACCCTCAATTGACAACTGTCATGAGCAACATGACATAAAAACGGCATTAAGCCTCAATAATTTGCTGCAACTAAAATTCCCACAAAAACTTGCCATGCACAGAACAACACTTGTGATTGTCTCCAGCGTATGTATTGAATGATCAATGATGTATTAATGTTAGCATTTGTCTGCCACGAGCCCGAAGATGCATTGCAAGAGATGTGAAGAATGTGAGCTGCTCTCTGAAAACAGTATTTGGACACAAGCAGGTGTGATACCTATGATACCTATTATGTTATACCATAATAATTGCGAGTTATACGTCATCACAAGCGGTTCACTTCCGCAATTTGTTATGATTGCGTTCATATCAGAAGCGAACCGTACTGTACAGGTGAAACTCGAAAAATTAGAATATCGTGCTAAAGTTCATTAATTTCAGTAATTCAACTTAAAAGGTGAAAGTAATATATTATGTAGACTCATTACAAGCAAAGTAAGATATTTCAAGCCTTTATTTGATATAATTTTGATGATTATGGCTTACAGCTTATGAAAACCCCAAATTCAGAATCTCAGAAAATTAGAATATTTTGAAAAGGTTCAGTATTGTAGGCTCAAAGTGTCACACTCTAATCAGCTAAACACCTGCAAAGGGTTCCTGAGCCTTTAAATGGTCTCTCAGTCTGGTTCAGTTGAATTCACAATTATGGGGAAGACTGCTGACCTGACAGTTGTGCAGAAAACCATCATTGACACCCTCCACAAGGAGGGAAAGCCTCAAAAGGTAATTGCAAAAGAAGTCAATAGCGTCTGGCTGCAGACTTGCACTCTCAGACTTGCACGCTCAGACACGAGCGCTTCCGCTGCAAGTGACGTCACTTGCACGCTCAGACACTAGCGCTTCCGCTTCAGCGTAAACTATTGACTTGTTAAAAGTTTAAATAATGTAAATCGCTGGTACAATTTTCTGAATTGGCTGGAAAATTACAATTTTATTATTATTATTATTACTGAACAAAACCAGCTAATGCCTGTCAGTCTAACTCTGTTTACTTTAAACAAAGACTGGCTGTGTCGGATTGAGAACAGATCATTCAAAAATCGTTTCAGTAAACATTATAAATTATATATATATATATATATATATATATATATATATATATATATATATATATATATACAAATAAAAATAAATTAATGTTATGCCTAACAACCACTCACGGTATTAAATACATAAAGGAAACTATTTAATAGAGTGCTATTACATGGTTTGCACGTTGAACCCAGTGTAGTTCAATAGCGTTTGGACCGTCCCGTCCTGTTTTAATGTCTACATTTTTTGTAAAATACGTACTGTAAAATACATGCAATATTCGGTCATTCGACCTTGCATCTCAGTTCAGTTCAGCACAGCTCATTACATTAGCGGAAGCGCTTGTGTCTGAGCGTGCAAGTCTGAGCGTGCAAGTCTGACAGTGCAAGTCTGCAGCCAGACCCTTCTCAAAGAAGTTGGATGTTCTCAAAGTTAAGTTGAAGGGAAAAGTGTGGAAGAAAAAGGTGCACAAGCAGCAGGGATGACCGTAGCCTGGAGAGGATTGTCAGGAAAAGGCCATTCAAATGAGTGGGGGAGCTTCACAAGGAGTGGACTGAGGCTGGAGTTACTGCATCAAGAGCCACCACACACAGACGGGTCCTGGACATGGGCTTCAAATGTCAAACGTCTTACCTGGGCTAAAGAAAAAAAGAACTGGTCTGTTGCTCAGTGGTCCAAAGTCCTCTTTTCTGATGAGAGCAAATTTTGCATCTCATTTGGAAACCAAGGTCCCAGAGTCTGGAGGAAGAATGGAGAGGCACACAATCCAAGATGCTTGAAGTCCAGTGTGAAGTTTCCACAGTCTGTGTTGGTTTGGGGAGCCATGTCATCGGCTGGTGTTGGTCCACTGTGCTTAATTAAGTCCAGAGTCAACGCAGCCGTCTACCGGGACATTTTAGAGCACTTCATGCTTCCTTCAGCAGACAAGCTTTATGGAGATGCTGACTTCATTTTCCAGCAGGACTTGGCACCTGCCCACACTGCCAAAAGTACCAAAACCTGGTTCAATGACCATGGTATTACTGTGCTTGATTGGCCAGCAAACTCGCCTGACCTGAACCCCATAGAGAATCTATGGGGCATTGCCAAGAGAAAGATGAGAGACATGAGACCAAACAATGCAGAAGAGCTGAAGGCCGCTATTGAAGCATCTTGGTCTTCCATAACACCTCAGCAGTGCCACAGGCTGATAGCATCCATGTCACGCGCATTGAGGCAGTAATTAATGCAAAAGGGGCCCAAACCAAGTATTGAGTACATATGCATGATTATAATTTTCAGAGGGCCGACATTTCTGTATTTAAAATCCTTTTTTTTTATTGATTTCATGTAATATTCTAATTTTCTGAGATTCTGAATTTGGGGTTTTCATAAGCTGTAAGCCATAATCATCAAAATTATATCAAATAAAGGCTTGAAATATCTTACTTTGCTTGTAATGAGTCTATATAATATATTAGTTTCACCTTTTAAGTTGAATTACTGAAATTAATGAACTTTTGCACGATATTCTAATTTTTCGAGTTTCACCTGTAGTTCACATGAACCGTACCCCAGACCACCTTTTCAAGCTAGCTTACGCTACGGGAAAGATTCATCTTTTCTGAGATATTGAAGCCAAAAAATTATCCTTAATTTTTTATCCATTGTCAACGCAGTGCGGCAGCTGCAGACCTTGAGCGGGCTAGCTAGCGAGCTCATAGGTTGCTCTGCGGCAACTGCTGCAGCCTATAGACAAGCTTGGGCGAACTCGCATCCAATGAGAGGCGTCCGCGCGCTCACTGCATCAAAGCCCGCCAAAATTGGCATGACTAGAGTGCATATAAGCGTAGTTTGTAGGCTGGAACCCCGATTTTCATCTCTTCAGCGAAGCTCTTCGCATCTCTGAACCAGAAGCCGCGTCGCCATTCGAGGGGCATCAAGCAAGCGTGGACAGCGCTCGAAGCCGGCCGTCTTCGCCACCTTCAGCCGTCCTGCGAGCTACGCCATCCGGCGACGTATCCTTTTTAAAGCAAGCTAGTTCTTAAGAACTTCACAAAAGAGTACAAGCGTCTTTTTAAAGATGCCTCGCCCACTTAGCGCTCATGCGCGCCCCTCTCAGCACCGGAGACCGCCACATCATCTGGCGCTCTCTGCCTTGGACTGGGGCATGCAGAGCTCGCCTCGCAGAAGGCGGATGCAATCTCTGCGAGGAGCTGCCGATGTCGACCCTGCGGGCTCGACTCGAGCGCTCAGGACCGAAGCCGCCGCCGCCTTCTATTCAGCCACGCAGAAAAAGCGCCGCTCTCAAAGGCTGCCGGAACCAGTGGTAGAAGCGATTGCCTTGCCGGAGCCCATCCCTCGAGCATTGCCTTCACCCTCCCCGCCCACCCGGGACGCGCAGTTGCCGCTGAGCGGCTGCTCTGCTGCCATGTCGGACGAAGAAGCGTGTTCCATCATGGCTTCGGACAACGAGGAGTGGTCAGGCTCACACGCCTCCTCCTCGGCCCAGGAATCCAGCAGGACCCGCGCCAGAGTCGAAGGGGAACTAACATGCCTCCTCACACAGGCCGTCGACCGCCTCGGGCTCAAGTGGTCACCGCCCCCTGAGCAGGCACCCAACAGACTCGACGGCTGCTTTCTTCAGAGCCGCTGCCGCGCAGCACCCGCTACCCGGGCCGCTCCCTTCCTGCCAGAACTCCACGCCGAGCTTTCCAAATCTTGGAACGCGCCTTTCTCGGCCAGGGTCCGATCCCACATCTCCTGCTTCGGTGGACGGCGCCACCGAGAAGGGCTACGCTTCCATCCCTCCGGTCGAGGATGCGGTAGCAGCACACCTTTGCCCGCCCTCCGCGAGATGGCGGTCTAAACCAGTGCTCCCGTCTAAGGCCTGCAGAACAACTTCCGCCTGTGTTGGCCGCGCCTATTCCGCCGCCGGCCAAGCTGCATCTGCTCTGCACTCTATGGCCGTTTTACAGATCCTCCAAGCGGACCTTCTACGGGAGTGGGATGAGGAAAGCAGGCATCCAGAGGCGGTTGCAGACATAAGAAGTGCGACAGACCTCGCCCTCCGCGCTACCAAAGCTGCAGCCCAAGCTATAGGGAAGTGCATGGCCACGCTGACTGTGACCGAGAGACATCTGTTCCTCAACGCACCGCTCTCTCCATCCGGTCTCTTCGGCTCCGCGGTGAGTGGTATCACTGACCGGTTTTCAGAGGTCCAAACAGCCACACAAGCCATGAATCTCTTTCTTCCTCGTCGCGCTAACTCCTCTGCAGGCCGCCCACGTGAGCCTCCTGCACGAGCCTCTTCACAGCGCCCAGCTCAGCAAAGCCAGACTTCTCAGCGTCGACAGGGTGGCCGCCCTCGATCGCGCTCAGACAGCCGCCGCAGACCGCCACCCCACGGGCCTCGGCCTAGAATCGTGCTGAAACCTGAACAACCGAAGTCCTCCTAGCTTTGTTGACAAAACGACGGATCAGTCCCGCCACGGCCGGACCACCGTCAAAGCTTCGCCCCCTGTCAGTCCCCTTCTCTCAGGCTACTACAGTGGTAGATTCAGCAGCCAACAAGCCGGTGTTAACACCCGCTTGCCTGCGCTCAAACGCCGTTTTCACGGCGACCCAAAGAAATCTTGTAAAGAGCAAACATGCCCTATGTGTAGAAAATGTGCCCACAACCCAGTGTTCACCCCTACACACAAGCATTACACATCCCGTGTCCCTATCAGAGCACACTCACATAAAGCGGTTACGAACCGCTCGAGTGTTAGAGTTAATAAACGTGCCCACGAGCCCGTGTGCGCGCCCCTCCTCTGCCCGCTCTGTCACACGGCCAGCAAACACCTCTCCGCATGTAAGTCCCGTGCCTGCTCGCACATCACTTATCAGATGTGACTCTTTCCCCATTTACCCCAATCGGGAAGTCACTCACAGAACAGCCTGTCTCTGCTGTCTGCGAGCAGTCATGCATAAACACACTAAGCGTGCTCACACATTCTGTTCAGCCCGCTGTGTGCGGCAATCAGGGCGATTTGGCCATTCACCCTCTAACATTACGCTTCAAAGCCTGGGAAGATATTCCAGGGATATCCGAATAGGTGTTAAGCACAATAAAACAGGGCTATTTGCTACAGTTCGATCGCCGTCCTCCTCGCTTCAGAGCTCGGCTCGAAACTACTGTGAACACAGAAGCAGCAAGCATGCTTCGCTCAGAAATAGCAAACCTTCTGTGCAATAGGGCCATAGAGAGAGTGCCGCCGCCTCTGAGCGAGTCGGGGTTTTACAGCCGTTATTTTCTTGTCCCCAAGAAAGACGGCGGCCTCAGACCAATATTAGATCTCAGGGTATAGAACAAAGCGCTTGCAAAAAGACCGTTCAAAATGCTTACAACCAGCAAACTCCTTGCGCATGTGCGCCAGGGGGACTGGTTTATTTCTCTCGATCTGAAAGATGCATACTTTCAGATTCAGATAAATCCCCGTCACAGGCCTTTCTTGAGATTCGCCATCGACGGCCAGGTTTATCAATACACCGTCCTTCCGTTCGGCCTGTCCTTAGCACCCCATACTTTCACGAAGTGCATGGACGCGGCGCTCGCACCCCTGCGGAGTCAGGGTTTGCGAATTCTGAACTATTTGGACGATTGGCTGATTTTGGCACAATCACATACGGAGCTCCTGTCTCACAGGACAGTTCTCCTCAGTCATCTGAACATTTTGGGCCTTGCAGTCAATTGGACCAAGAGCTCACTACAGCCCAGTCAGGCAATTTCCTTCCTTGGAATAGAACTAGACTCAGTGGCAATGACGGCTCGCTTATCTACACAGCTGCAAGCAGTGTTCAGCGACTAGCCGCGTCCTTTCAGATGAACAGCCTCACGCCTCTGAAAAAATTTCAGAGAGTGCTAGGTTACATGGCCTCAGCCGCAGCAGTACTTCAGCTAGGTTTACTGCGCATCGCTCGCTTCAGCATTGGCTAAACACCCGCGCGTCTCGCCGGGCTTGGGCCACAGGCCGCCAGCCGAT
This sequence comes from Xyrauchen texanus, assembly GCF_025860055.1. Lineage (NCBI taxonomy): Eukaryota > Metazoa > Chordata > Actinopteri > Cypriniformes > Catostomidae > Xyrauchen > Xyrauchen texanus. The sequence continues at coordinate 35,224,099 of NC_068295.1, forward strand.
CAGAGTGACTCAGACCTGTATATCAGCTCTGCAGCCCTGGACAGTGGGCGAATGGTACCAGCGGGGAGTGACGATGGGAGCTGTATCTCGCCGAAAAGTCATTTCGACAGACGCGTCCAACACGGGTTGGGGCGCGGTCTGCGAGGGCTCTCTGGTTTTTGGCCTATGGTCAGTTCAGGAAAAGCTCCTTCACATAAATTGTCTGGAAATGATAGCGGTCGAGTACGCGCCCGCTCGTCACCACGTCCTGGTCCGTTCGGACAACAGATCTGTGGTATCCTATCTAAACCGTCAGGGCGGTGTCAGATCCAGGAACCTCTTCCATCTGACGAAACGCATACCGAGTTGGTCCCAGTGCCACCTGCGCTCGCTGAGGGCGACGCACGTGCCAGGCCACCTGAACGACGGCCCAGACAGACTGTCCAGAGACAATATTCCCGCAAGGGAATGGTCCCTGCACGCTCAAACAGTCCAGACGTTATGGCGCATATTCGGCAGAGCAGAGATAGACCTCTTTGCGTCAGAAGAGAACTCTCACTGCCCAATATTTTTCTCGAAAAGCGAGGACGCACTGGCCCAGGACTGGCCCAACCGCCCGCTTTACGCCTTCCCTCCCGTCTCGCTATTGCCACAGGTAATGCAGAGGATCAGGGAAACGCGCCACTCGGTACTCCTCATAGCCCCGCGCTGGGAGAATCAAACATGGTTCCCGGAGCTTACGCAGCTGTCACTGACAGCCCCGTGGCCCATCCCAGTGAGAGCAGATCTCCTCTCGCAAGCTCGCGGCACGATGTGGCATCCCCACCCAGAGTGCTGGGCGCTACACGCGTGGGTGATCAACGACTACCCGCCGCTTTGCCAGGAGTAATAAACACCATCATACACGCTAGCGCCCCCTCCACGAGAAGACTCTATGCGTCAAAATGGTCTGTGTTTTCAAAATGGTGCACCGACAGAGACCTGGACTCACGGACATGCGGGGTATCGCCGCTGCTCGTGTTTTTACAAGAGCTGCTGGATAAGGACAGATCCCCATCCACGCTCAAAGTGTACGTGGCGGCCGTCGCGGCGTTCGCTGAACCCCTGCACGGCCAGTCACAGGGTAAAAACGAGCTGGTCATCCGCTTCCTCAGGGGAGCTAGAAGGATGAACCCTCCGCGCCCCCATCGGTTCCTATCTGGGATCTTTCTATAGTTCTCGAGCTATGAAAGCCCCTCCCTTCGAACCGCTTCAATCCATGGATGTGAAACACCTCTCACTTAAAACCGTTTTTCTAACTGCCCTATCATCAGTTAAACGGGTGGGAGATCTTCACGCGCTGTCTGTTAGCGCTGCGTGTCTTGAGTTTGGACCAAGTGACTCCAAGGTCATTTTAAAGCCTAGACACAGCTATGTCCCCAAGGTGATCGGTACTCCTTTCAGAGCACAGATCATTTCCTTGTCGGCACTACCAGCATCTGATAGCGAATGCAACGCCAATCTCCTTTGCCCAGTCAGAGCACTGAGATTGTATACTGCGTGCTCTGCATCTTTCAGACACTCAGCTTTTTGAGCAGCTTTTTGTTTCGTTTGGAGGGCGCACCAAAGGTCTCGCCGCCTCGAAACAGACACTGTCCAGATGGATAGTGGACGCTATTGCTGCCGCGTACGCGTCAAAAGACCTACCATGCCCGCTAGGCATTAGGGCTCACTCCACTAGAGGCATGGCCTCCTCGTGGGCATGGTCCAGCGGGATTTCCATTCACGACATATGTGTGGCAGCGGGCTGGGCTTCCCCCTCCACCTTTGTCAGATTTTACAATCTGGAAGTACCCGCTCTGCAGGCTAAACTGCTAGCGGTTTAATACGCTACAGCTCCCCTGGTGAGCTGCATTAATGGGACACATTCCACACAGACTGGCACCACCGCTCTGTCTATGTGCTTATGTACTTCACACACACTGGCCCGCACTCTTGCCGGCCAAATATTAATTCCCCACTCACAAGGGCTCCCCCGGGTCCCCCTTAATTCCCTGGGGCTCATGCAGTGGATGCTTGGCACGCACAGCATTGACAAAGGGTTCCCGTAGCGTAAGCTAGCTTACGCGATACGAGAGAACCTCTCGTAAGAGAACGAATCGGTTACTAACGTAACCTCGAGGGAACGAGTATTGCTTAACCGGCCGGGCTCACGCCACGAGCGATTTTTCGCTTCATTCAATGAAAACCAGGGTTCCAGCCTACGAACTACGCTTATATGCACTCTAGTCACGCCCATTTTGGCGGGCTTTGATGCAGTGAGTGCGCGGACGCCTCTCATTGGATGCGAGTTTGCCCAAGCTCGTCTATAGGCTGCAGCAGTTGCCGCAGAACAACCTATGAGCTCGCTAGCTAGCCCGCTCAAGGTCTGCAGCTGTCGCACTGCCTTGACAATTGATACAAAATTAAGGATAATTTTTTGGCTTCAATATCTCAGAAAAGATGAATCTTTCCCGTAGCGTAAGCTAGCTTACGCAATACTCGTTCCCTCATCTAGAGAGAACAGAGGTTACGTTAGTAACCGATTCGTTTTCTTTTTTGTCAACTTTCATACACTTTCATATTATCCCTCAGTATCAAATGCTATTGTGTTGTGATTCATCTTGTTTGGATCATGGCTTAGAACTCTTAAATTAAGAATTTTTTGAAACCACTATGAAGAAAATGAATGGGAAAAATACTTACGGAACCAAGGTCACTGGAAATGTGGGAAGTTATATACTGTCCCACTGACAGGAGAAGGACATTTCTAGACATACCTAGCCGTATGTGGTTCAAGATGATTCTTACCTCTGCCAACAGTGCGAGTGCATGATGTGTCCACAGCTGCCCGTGTGTGTGCCAAATGACAGGTCAGGGTGCATGAACAGAGGGTCATACTTATCTGTAACACAAACACATATAGACATTAACAAAACGGATGTTTTCAAACGTATAACCAAAAATACAGAGAAATGTAGACATACACTAAAAGTAAAAGGTTTGGAGACACTTGCTGGGTTTCTCTTTAATCTTACAAGCCTTTTGACTAAAGGGTCAAGCACTGATATTTAATATTAGCTTTGAATGCAAATTGTACCTGTTTGTCTGAATTTCATTTTAAAACAATTTCATTTAAAACAAAAAGATAAAAAAAATTATGTATGAGCTGGACTGAATGGTGAAGAAAAAGCAGCAAAACAATTTCCAACAAACAAGCGAACTCCTTCAATGCTGTTTAAAAAGCAACCCATAATGCACCTCATGAACAAATTTGAGAGAATGTCGAGCGTGTGCAGACATGTAATCTAGACAATAGGTGTCTAATTTTAATTAACAAAAGTATGGGAATTATAAAGTGCCCCAAAACCCAATCAAAAATCTTACATTTCAGATTCTTCATTGATTCAATGAATGTATTATTACTTTTGTAGACATTTAAAAATAACAATAAAGATTGAGTAAGTGTGCCCAGACCTCTGCCTGGTGGTGTGTTTTTCATTTGCCTGTCAGATGATCCACACACTCAGACTGACCTGGGTTGTGTGGCGGTCTCTTGCGGTTCTTAGACATGACTGTGGAGCGCTGGACAAAAGCAGCGAGCACCATTGCTCTGCCGTCAGACCTGATCTCCTGCTCCTCCTGACACAAAATGCACGTCACCATCTGCCTCCTGTCACTGCCACCTGCACGCCACCGCCGCGGGCCCACACACACCAAAACACTGTCACAACAACTGGGGCTATAAAAGCGAGAGAAGGGAATTATAGAGGTGTCTGTCCCAATGCTATGCGTTTATAAGGGCCGGGCCCTTCTATACTGAATATGTACAATATTTTCCCCACATTAAATGTGTACCTGTGCTCCAGTGAGGAGGAGGGGGAGGTGTCCAACTCCTCCAGGCTCTGCTGGAACAGCTCTTTGTTCTCGTTAATGAAGTGTCTCTGCATCTCTGACATCTGAGCCATGATCTTCTCCCTGCGCAGTCGTGCCATCTCTGCTTTTCTCTTCCGCTCTGCCTTATCTTTATCACGCACAGTCTATACACAAACGTACACAACCAGTGTGACAATAATGCAACATTAATGTATCATGATGCAAGCGAGTTGTCCTTACTAGACTCACCTCCTCTTGACTGTGCCCAGAGCTGTCAGTAGGGGGCGCACTGGCTGTGCACTCTCGTGTGGTCTTGATGTTGGACACCGTCTGCGGACACATAAGTAGAGAATGATTACAAAATCTGTTTATTTAATCTGCATCGTTGCTCTTTTGATTTGAATTGTTTACGGTATGTAATTTTTTTCTTTGTTCTTTAATTTCAGGCTGTTTACTTCATTTATACTTTAAAAACATTTACCTCAGAAATACCGATTAGTTACAAATGTGTAATTAATATGCTACATCTTCATTAGGATGTAAGTTTTTGTTCTTGGTATCAAGAACTATGAATTCTCACGACTACAAACATTTTGGAATTGGAAGATTTTCCCAATGGTTATCGGTGTATATTGGGATTTTCCAATATAAATAGGGCTGCTCATTGCACAATAGCCTTTAGATGTGTCCCAAATTACACAATATACACTTACAAAATATACTATTCTCTCAGCCATGTAGTGTATGAATTTTCAAAGTGTAGCAGATGGAAGTGACGTTTCAAGCGCACGTGATGTGTTGCCGCTATCTTTAGTGCGTTGGCCAACCTCAGTTCAACACTTGTGTCTTAAACAACATACATATTCACACAGCTTGGGATGACGTTAATAGGGGTCACATTTGTAAGGTACTGTCTTCACAGATGTTTCACTAGCTGCTACATTCTTCATTATTTACAACTGCTTTGTCAGACCAGCAGCGCAGACAAGTAACTCCACCCCTTCTGATATGGATGGCAAGTCGCGTGTGCCGAGTGCATAAATTGTCCAACATTCCACGATGTTATGCCCCCTTGTGGTTTCCCAAAGTCATTACGTCAGACTACATTGACTGAAATGCAACTGGCTGTAAATTGAAAGCAAACAAATTAGGATTCTAATTCAAATGTTTGCTGTTGTTAATATATCGATGCCTCAAAAAGATTATCGATAACATAATGTGCCAAACAATAATCAATATATCGATATTTTATGACATCCCTAAATTTTGCTATCGTGACAACCCTTGTTGCAGGTAAACATAGTATTTTTGAGCAAAACTATGTTTTCTGGTTTGCTTTAGATTTAAATCAGACAAATAATTAGTACTACCATTAATACTTTTGGATAATTGGAAATTTAGACCACAAACTCTAAACACTGGCAACACATACCATCCTCTGCTGCCTCCTAGTGGACAGTTGCACTATTTATACAGTCATTCTAGAGACAGGTGTCTGAAGGCCGTGACACACCAAACAAACATCAAAGAAATAGCACCGACTAAAGCAGACTGTGGGTCAGCTCAAGTCGCCTGCGTCTAGGTCAAAAAGTTGCTCTTAAACACACTGCAAATACAACACCCGACGGCCAACTAACACATCCGATCTGCACCTGCGTACGAGGAAATAACTTTCCGTACCAGCAGGCAGAAGTAGTCTGTATTCGTTACTCAAAACGGGAAACCAGAAGAGCTAGTGACTGCTGGGATACAAAACATAAAGCAGCGCTTGCTTACCAGAGCTGGACTCTCCTGAATCATACTGATTAATTCATCTTCACTTGCCTGATTCCAGACAGCAATGTCTTTTGAAAATATTTGAACATTGGAATGAGAAATGCGAAGAAATGAGAAAAGCGCAATGTGTGTTCTCTCTGGACTTCATCGTTTGCTTGCTTCGTCACTTCCGTTTTCCTTCTCGTGCACTAGTTCGCTAAGCTCAACAGCCAATCGGAATGACCCGACTCAGCGACGCGCTCCGCTACCGATTCAACATGCTCAACCGGCCAAAAAAACAAAAAACAGATTGGGACCGACTTCAGCTGATGGTGCGGACGGAACACACCGTAAAAACTAGCCAGACAGACGCACACTGACGGCAAGACAATGGCACTTTTGAGCAACATGAGAATAGGAGTTTTGTAAATGTTTAATGTTCTGTTATCCACCTTTTTCCTGGGGTCTTACTGGGGAAACAGATGTGGTGCAACTTCCTCAGCAAATCATTCTAGCGCATTCGCAAGCTTCGGCCGCAGTCATTTTACACCATGTTTACAGTTGGTATTAAGCCACGTTTAGGATAATCCAATACCAAATGGTCAGTGCTAAATATAGTTGTAAACGGGGTGCAAAATGTTTTGTAATTGGATCACAAAAAAAAGAGGTAGTCAAAAAGGCATGTTACCACATCTCAGGAGAGGTGTAAACATCTTCCTGTAGCGCCACCTCTCAATCAACTGCAGCGCCGAACAAAAAAGTAAAAAATTACATACAGATTTAAAAGGTGATAACTGTACGATCGGACAACTTGAGAAAGCGATTACATACCCAGGCATGAGAACGTCACAGCTCTTCCTCAGTGTCTGTCTGATTACATCATGCAGGGTGACAATATGACAAGCACACACATCTGAAGCTAAACTAACAGAGGTACTCCACTTAAACAACAAAAATTTTACATTTGTTTGAATTACATCGGAGAGAAACAGTGCACCAGTTTTGTTTGCGCCTTCTTTGTAGTTTATTATTGTACGCCGTTTCAACACAGTGACAAAGTGACTGATGTATGTCATCATGAAATCAGATTGCCTCTCCTAGAAATCCCAACACTGCATTTAAAAGAAAATGGACATATGCCGCAACAAAACTGGTGTTTATTTGATAATGGAAGTAACTCCCACATTTCACGCCAAGCATCACAGGATGTAGGAAATGGAAGATATTGGTATTTAAAAAGATTGTCTGTTATGCTGGAGTTTTGGGGGTTACCACTGTGGTGAACCAAGTGAAACTCGATTCCAGTCTTACACTTGTTCACATGGCACATACTATAGGAATAAAATAAATTAAGATGGACCAACATATGAAAATGCGTAAACCCTTTGAGTTTGACAAATCTAGTGAAGTTGAGTTAAAACTACAACAGTACATTCATTTGACCTAAACCAACTAAATTATGTTGGCTCAATGAAACTACCTTAATCTGAATGAAAGACAAAAACATTATTTCTACAGTTCAATTAAGTAAGGGTAATGACTTTTTGAGTGCAGTATCGAGATGGTGATCTGCTTTACCTTGAGGATCCAGCGAATCATTTCCTTGTGCACCTCCAGATGAGGAGCGTTCTGCAGGGTCTCCAATAAAGCCATGATACTGGGAGTGTTACCAGGAGCCTCACCTGGCCCTACAATGAAGACATCAGGTCAACTGTCTAATCAAACATGAGTGAGTGTGTGTGTGGATAGAAGACAATAATGCAAAGCCATTAAACCGAGAGCCTTACTGGAGATTTTGAGAGTGAAGTTGAAGCTGGTAACATTATCTTCTGTGCTGCTCATGAGATGCTGCTGTTCTTCCACAAGACCCATGCCTATCAAATGCAGCACCTGAAGGAGACACTAACACTGAACTCTAGACTACAGTTTGCCTGCATAGGTGATGTTTAGAGGCACGTAAATCTGGGGGAGGGTCTCGGGACGACACCAAAATAAACCAGCATGTACAGTATAATCCAGTATGCGGTGTTGTTGTGAATTTGGCAAATGAAACATTTAACTGAAATTGCCGTTTTTTGAGAACGAGTAGTTTCTGATCAAGTGTCATCACATTCATGCATTATATCATGAATTAACTAAAAAGAACAATATTTATAGCACTTACAAATATTGCTCAATGTTATTTATAAATGTACAATTGTTCATTGCAGTTAGTTAAATATGAACCCTCAGAGGACAAGGACAATCTTCCAATTCTTTTGAAATCTGTGGTGCTTCCTGTGAGGGCACAAGTTCTGCAGGCACAGATTCCATGAGGGTCACATTACATGTTGATAAGATGGCCACTTCCTGTTAAAGTGGGCGGTACTTGGCCAGAAAGAGCAGCAAAGTAGACCAGACTTCATGCCAATAGTCAAAATTCTGACTTAAAGATATAAAGTATATCAACTTATGACCTACTCGTGTATTGCCAAGATGGCATAAAAGGCAAATGCAGATGTCTTCATTTGTGCAGGTTTTCTCTCGCTCATACACAGACGTACCCTCTGAAGCATGGACTCAGACCAGTGTCCTCCGCTGGGTTCCATGGCCCACTGCAATACAGCTCCCAGAATGCCCAGCAGTACATCACACTGTAGGATGTTCACAAGGCTGGCAAACAGCGAGCAGAACCGAGAAAGAACTGGAGGAGGCAGAGCTAAAAACGCACAATAAAATAAAAATCAGGTCCAATATCTGGACTGACATTATGAACATGCATTGCATTTATAGGCTAAAATACATGTAAAACTTGGCCGATTTGAGCAAAAATCTTGCTCTCCCCTTATTTCTTCATGATATTCCCAAAATAAAATAAATAAATCATTTTCACCTACATGGGAACTATAAATTAATCGGAATGCCCATTCCCTGACATGTGTCTGCCTTTTGCACAACCTCAATTTTTTACCCATATAAAAATATATAATGAAAAAAAATATTATAAACATTGAATTAAAATACCTGATTCTTCCCCGTTTTGCCTCTTAATATTTCTCTGAGCCTCTTCAGCCTAAATGACAGCAAGACAATTCATGTAAAATGGGTTTAAAATCGAACAATTGTGCTTTGAGCGTTGAAACATGCAGCATTACTTTAGATTGGTCAGCTCTGGAGTAATGGTGGAAGTAAAGATTGAACATCTTTGCACACTCTGGCCTGAGCTTATAAAGTCCTCTGCCTGTCACACCAGGCTTCCTGTACAACACAAATCACATAGGATTACGCACAGAGGCAAAATCCAAATCTTAGTTCTACACATCTTTAAATCAGGACACTCACTTAAACAAAGCCACACTATCGATGACCCTCTCCATGCCTGTCTCCTTATTCTCCTGTGGGCACAAGATAGAGGCTAATCAGTTTTGCTCAATTAGACAGGTAGTGTCTAAAACGCCACTAGGTGGCAGTCATGTCCCAGATAAAGAGGTTTAGATTTGCTTGTCTGTCCTTTTTAACAGGTACTTAGTTTTCAGTCTCACTGAAATGATCCAGTAATTAACATGTTGTAAATTGTAATACATAACTCAATCTTTTCCTGACAATCAAGGTAATTGTAAGACTCTAGCAGCAATTTAAAACCATATGCAACCATAAGATCTACTGTCAAGCCAATGTCAGTCTCTGCACAATGATGTAGATTACAATATGCAGATTTTAGTAATCTGAGGAAGAAAGAATGGACAATGTTTGGAAAGCAATTCTTACTGCATTCACAGTAGCCGGCTGTAAAATTAGATCAATTCAGACTTCCAACCTGAAATAAAGTGGATTATGCAATTCTTGTAATAAACAGGTTATTGCACATTAAGGTTTTTAAGAATTATTGAACCTCGCAGCCTATCTTGTAATTTCCCATAAACCCACATTAAGAATTTGGACAACAGTTTACATTTAGGTTCCATTTGTTAACATTACTTAACATTATTTAACATGAACTTACAATGAACAATACTTTTATAGCATTTATTCATCTTGGTTAATGTTAATTTCAACATATAGCAATACATTTGTAAAATCAAAAGTAGCATGTTAACAATAATGCACAACGAACTAACAATGAACCATCGTATTTTTATTAACTAACATTACACAGATTAACAAATGCTGTAAAAATATACTAGTCATTGTTAGTTCATGATAACTAATGCATTAACTAATGTTACATTTTTTTGTTCAATATACAGATGTTAATTGTGGGAAACAATGAATAATAAGCTTGAAACTTGCTTGTTCATTCCTGTGCAGTGCCAACTAACACATTGGTTCTGGAATATTCATTTTCGAAACCAAATTCACTGTCAATATTAAAAAAATCCCAACTGCATCCAAGATACATATCTAGACAGCAAGTCTGTATGAAACATAGTCTTTCAGGCTGAAGAGAAAAAGAGGAGTTGTAAGATGGGATTTAAATGCATCATATTAAAAGAGAACCAAATGCACAGTGATAAATTATTCCATAGCCTCAGGGCTGGAATAGAGAAGACACAAAAAGTTGTCTTTCAGTTATCCAGGAAGAAAACTATACTCCAGCACATTCTATAAAAATGGCAACAAACATTGTGCAGAAGTAATTCATCCCATTGGGTGCAAAGGGCTTATTAATAAGAAGCTGCAGCCCTGTACATTTAAAACAGAAGGAACAGAATTATTGATTTGACAGACTTTTATATGTACAAATCAAACAAAGTTTAACACTGTATTAAAGGTGATGTGGGTACTTTTTTATGTTCAAATATTTACAACACACAACCTCAGTAACACACAACCTCAGATTAGCCTAAGATGAAAGCAATTTTCAAATAATAAGCAGCACTGAAAGATGTTGGAACAAAGTAAAGACAGCTGTGAGGATTGACTCACATTCTCAGGCAGGGCTTTGACCAGCTCGCTGTGGGCCATGGGTCGAATGCACAGCTGATGAACAATCTCTCTCTTTATCTCATCAGTGTTCTCCACCTGACCAACACCTGCTGTGTATCGCTCACCTGAAGAAACAAAAACACATGCGTGACTCATTTATTCACTTTCTACTGTGTCTGATAATCATAACTGACAGCTTTAACAAAGCTCTAGTGGGTCAAATATTGATCAGGACTCACCGACGACCATAATGACCAGGTGCAGCATCTCTTCAATTAGTGTGTTATTCTGCTGAACAACATCCTGATAGATTGAGAGAGAAACATGCATAGTTGGCAACAGAAATAAAAGAGTGAGAGGATAGAGAGAGAGGCAGTAAAAGGCAAAAAGATAAGATTGCTAGGTAAGAAGACCTTGTTAGCGTTCTCTCTGCTGCATCTCTTCCTGAAGTCTGGTGCGCTGAAGATATGATAAAGCTCAAAACGACTCATCACAATCATCAGGAAGTGGTTTGGATCCATCATGGAAGCTCCAGCCTAGATAAAAATAAATGAATAAAAACAAAATAGTACATGATCTATAAAATCTCATCAAAACACACACAAATTATATTATTATTTGCATTGTGACATTTTCATGACAATAAAGCATTTTTGTCTGCAAGCGCATTTCATTTTGACTTCCAAGGAGGCGACTGATTCTGGCGCTGACGCCCCGTATGTGAATCCTGAACGCAGATTTACGATTGCTGTAACAAAGCGGAGAGCCACAGTCTGGCGGCTTATTAATATGGTTGAGGATGAGAGTTTAAGAGATTTAATGGGCATTACAATGAAAATTCAGCCTATAGGGACTAGCTCTTTCTATTAGTCAAACTCTAAAAATTATATTTTTAGTCATAAATGTTGCATCACCATTTAAAAAAAATAAATAAAAATTATATCCAAAACAAGCTTATATCATCTCCTGTGTTTTTTGTTGAAACATTTATACAAGCAATGAATACAAACCAAAAAGTACAGAATGAAAGCTTTTAAGCTCACGCAAAGCGAAGAAAAATAAGCCACTTATAAAGTAGGCTGACCCAGTTAACGTACAAGATGCATATAATAGTTATCATGTTTATATTGTAGCTCATGTTTTTGTTGAGAAAAACAAGCATATCCACATGCTCAGTAAACTATACTCATTTATACACACCAGTTTAATTGATGGAATCTCCCTCCACTAGCAAAGTCTTTCTCGGATGCCATGTTTGTTGTTTACAGAAGTGTTGCGGTATTACGTTGCCATGGGAATGCTGCTTTCTGACGAGCTGCACATATACGAGAGTAAATTGTACACCGCTTATACGGTATATTTAAACAGGAAACCAGCTTTCTCACAGGAAGCCACATTCTCACAATAACCCGCTTATTTGGTGTCCATCTAAACATACTGACAGAACCGTTTGCTCAACAAATGTGATCAACGCGTGTCCAAACTCAACAGAGCCACCCAGTGCATTCTGTTATAACTGTGAGTTTTAGTTTGTGTGTTCAGGATTTAACATGCATCTCAATGTATACATATATGGCCAGCAAAGCAAAACTTTGCGAAATTCAAATAGTATATTTACTATTCGAATAATTAATTGCAGAATGAATATGTGCACATCCCTAGTGGCCAATAAGTTGGTTTGCATTTATAGCGTTGGTGTGTCTGCGTCGTTCTGCGACTACACAGCCAAAGTGTTAATTATGCATTCATAAATAAACAAAAGCAATTTAACACGTGGAAAAAGTATTTATTAAATTATTGTAGCATTAAAATAGAGTTGAAAATATGTGAACATGTTGAAATCTAGGTAGGCTACATAATATTTATTATACATGTTGACTGTATTGCAGGGAACAAATAAATGAGAAAAATACAGTATGCTTGCTCTTGAGTCGCTAAAATAACAATAACTATTTTTGTATAATTTTGAGGTTCCATGCTGAAAAATAAATCATAAAACTAATTAGTAACTATATCTCAATTGGCGAACACTAAATAGGTGTATGTTTAAAGACTTTACAATGCATATAGTCAATAAAACCAACTCTTACTAGGTGCTTTTTAATTTGCTAACACACTAGAAGTGTTTCATTTCCATAACTTATGAATTATGATTATTTTGTGCACAATACTGTCAAACATCATCATGCAGATCGAAAAGTTTACGAGTAGAATACAAAACATATTGTTTTACTTAGCCCTGGGAAAAAAGCTTTGAGCATATAAGCTGTAAACAGATATCTTGTGTCACATTTCGCTTGTAACTTCATGTAACACAAACAGAACATAAAAACAGCATATGCTTCCGATTAAGACAATTGCTTTAATGGACCCCAGTCCAAATGCAATGTGATACAGATACTAAAATAATCTAGGTAAAATGTGACTTTGTTATCATCATCCTGGGGGGCGGTCTCTTGTTACAAAGTGCACCAATCACAGCTGTTGTCATCTCCATAGATGCGCAGTTACATTTTTGAAGAGCTGTCATAACCGCCATAGCCATGCGTAGCCTACAGCGTAGGTTTGCCTCAGAAGTATAAATTGGCATTTAGATTTTGTGAATCATTTAATGTTAATTGAATTGGTGATATTCAGTGCATTTCTATCTTTATACTGTGGAAGGCTTTGTTTGGAAAATGTTAAAGCATTATATTGTTAAATATTGATTTGATTTATTTCCGTAAAAGGAAAGCAATGCATTTTGACAGGAAAATAAGCATATTTAGAGTTAAATTTCAGAACTTTTATAAGTCAGCGATTAATCACGATTATGAAAATGTATGCAATTAATCGACTAACAGCACCAATTACAATAAATGACTGTTTTACAATTATTTAATTTTAATATCCGATTTATTTTTATAACAATGAGATTTTTACAGCAATTACAATGAAAACGCTTAATTGTCATAAATATGTCACAAAGAAAAAAAATAATTCAGTTGCAATGCAATATACATTTAGCATTATTTTGGGGTAACATATGACCTGAAAGACTAATCTACCTACAATAAATGTAGCAATGTTTTATTAGAAAAGCTTCAGAGGTTGTCAGAATAGTACTGACCTGCAGCATGATGAGGTCTTTATCAAACATCTCCATCCTGCACTTCACATTGTGATAATAATAGATCTGTAATGACATTTCAAAAAAGACAAAATCACTATAGAAAGTAACAAATATTAACAACACAAATGTTAAACCATCCAACAACAAAAAACGCAAAAGCTTCTTGCCTGATTGACCAACGAAAAGCCATTTCTTCTCCACATCCCAGCATGCACCTGTGCACAGAGCACTAAGCAACGAAGTGGGTGCTCAATCAACATGGGAGGACTTAGTTCACTCTGTGTAAGGAAAGAAGGTCTCAAGAAGTGCCAAGACATGTATGAAAGGCCGAAATGATCAGGAAAAACTAAAACAAACTTACCAGTGGCAGCTGTTCAGGGAAACGATAGGCCACATCTGTTTTGCTCAGCAGAGCATGTAAACCTATGGGGAGAAACAGAGCAAGCTCAGTTGATCCATGTAGTGCATGTATATTCAGCACATACACAATGTAGTGCTTAATCTTGTTCTGTAAACACGGAGTTCAGTTATTCACGAGAGTGACAATAGCGTTTTTTTAACCTAAAAGAATTCAGGAATTTGAAAATAAAATAAAAAAGACGGAATAAAAATGGTTGGACGTTAAAACATCTTTGTCTGCTTTTGGCAAAAATAGCCAACACCAAATGCTTTAACCTGTTGGCCCTTCATGTTTCTTGAGTAGAGAAAAATAAAATCGCAATTTCAGAAGTAACTCCTGTATTTTGCACGCATGCACACACAAAGAGGGTTAATCGAGGGGATTCACACCCACGCTGAAAGGTGGTTGTCACTCCCAAAACTTTGTAGTGCATATGGGGCATTCTTGCACTGTTGATTATGTAACAGCATGTCCATCCCACCTGCTAAAAGACGGGACACGGGCAGGTGAATGCTGACTTTCTCCTGAGAGACGCAGTAGCGGATGGTATCCACGGAATGGCCGCACATGCTGAGGGTGATGGGCTGCTCTCCATCTGTGAAACCACTGTGGCAGTGAGTCAGCACACTCAGGCACTTCTTATAGGCTTCAATCAGCACTTTCTCCTGTACAGACAGCAAACACACTCATGTTGTATTATGGACTCCATGTTGAATTATGGGTAGCCAAAACACCTACATAACACAAAATGATTCTTGGTTAATTTTTACAGTTTTTTGCTTTAGTTTGTCCTTTAAAGTTAATCAATATGCCTGTGTGTCATATTCATTCATTTTTGTCCATTTAAAATTGGCATGCAATTTTAGACAACTATGTGCAAAAAAAGGGGGTCAAACTCAAATTGACCAAATTTCCAAATATTTAAAAAAATGTATAACCATTTATTAAGCAGGTATCAAACATATACAAGATAAATAATCATAAAATAAAACATGAGTAAATAGGGATGCACCGAAAGTTTTGGCCGATAAGATACCAATTTGATCAAACTATATCACTGTATTGCTCAGAAATTATGTTTTAAAAATGTACAAAGAGGTACAAAAGCTTTTTATTGTACAAAAAATAAATTCCCAGTGAACATGGATTGGATCTGTGGAAATCTAGCCAAATTTTTAAAGAGAGCCAGCAGAAAGGAAGTCTCAAAATTCAAATGAATCAAAGGAAATGTGTGTATCTCTTGTTCCACAAATGCACATTCAATGCTTCACAAGAACAATTTATGTTTGATTTGGAAGATCTCCCTTTAGTTGCACACACAAATTGTGATGCATTTGCACAAAAAGGAACACTTGTATTCACAAATATGTCTCTATTTGTACAAATCCCAACACATTCATTTCATTTTGAATTTCACATACACAAGTTGAAAGGCATTTGTCTGTGGATTGTAAGATACATTTGCAACATTTATCAAATTTATGGATAAGTAGGCGGGCATTTGTTAATCATTTTGAGTCTAATTTCAACCCATACCTTTTCTGTGTCCCGCAACATTTCCCTGACATGCATGATGCACGCGGGTTTGTTTTTTGTGCATCTGATGTCATCATGCTTAAATTGGCAAAACCGCATGCGCACGTCATTTTACCTCCTCAACATGTGCGGACCCGAGCAGTTTATCTTTCTCTCCCATGTGAACCGTGCCACAGTTCCAGTCCAACTAAACTCAGACCACCTCCTACAGATAGTCTCGTGTCCTGTACTGCGTGCAGTCTGCAAAACAGTTTTCACATCACCAAATTTTCATGCAAACCATGCTGTTTCGGACTAAACTGCCAGCATGAAAGCCCCCTGCTTTTGCTCCGGTACACTGATGTGACTTGTGACAGAAAGATCAAGGGACATCAGTGACAATCAGCGCAGATCTTCTCTCATCTTTTCCATTAAAAACAGGAGAATGTATGTGATACTGAGACTTTTAATGATTGCTCAACAAGTGAATAATAACACTGCTCAGATTCACAAGCAAACATCACCATAAGCTTAATTAACATGGCAAGTTATTACATACAAAAATGTAAAGCCTTATCATATTCAAACAATAATGTAAATATGAAATGTACACTATCCAATTCCTTGTACACTATCCATATGAACCAGAGCAATCGTGAGCAAAATGTTCTAGCGTTAATGAGGTGCCAAATGCGACACCACATGGCGCGCAATGCCTATTCACAAACAACTCAGTTTACGCAGCAATGCATTTTACATACTGCTGCTCCGCACGGGCTCTAAGTAGTGCTTATTCACGTTGCTCCGCAATTGCACCAAACTTGAAGAATTATTAGCACACTTGTACTGCTGAAAATATTAGTTAGAAAATTCCATTACTTTTCCAAAACATTCAGTGTTAACTTGTTTTTCCATGACATTTTCAGGTCTGGAAAACACAATTTCTAAATTCAATGACATGAACCCTATTTAATGGATATCATACTGATATCTCAGAAGTCAAAGATTGCTGGTTTTGAAGCGTTTTGGATGGTTTTACCTCATCATTTATAGGTTATTGCTGCTTTCACAACTGTCATGTCTTTAGCGACGGTTTTTCCTGTGAGAACGAGAATTATTATAAATTACATATGACATGTTGAGGAGTGCCAACCCTTCTACATTCTGTGGTTATCATTATTACTGGATTGTGCATTTGAATTCACAGTTTTCACAAAGTGTGATCATTATAAATAACCCATTGGTTTTTTATATCGGCATTTCATGCTTAAAAACGATTACATCGGCACTTCCCTACGAGCAAATAGTCCTTGTGAATACCTGAGCTCTTGAAATGAAATCTGTATATTGAAGCATGAGCTACCTTTCTTGAAGTAACTAGAGTTGTGAATTCTTCATGCCTTTGAAACTTGTTAATTGTCTGTCTTTTAGAGATGGTTTAGGATATTGCATTACATAATGTGCATTGTTACGTCAACAGCGTGAGTTACACATTCTGACTAGAACACGGTTCTATTTACCTGTGCATTTGCTTCATTTCTAATCAGTTTCTGGATATAGATAATTCATTTAACATATTTCTTTATCATAATTATCCCTCAACAATAAGTTTAAATTATAATGGTATAATGGAAATCTTTTCTTGTATTCCTTATTGACAAAAAACATGTAATAATAATAATAGTTTTCAATTTTATTGACTAGATTAACACTGCTATAGAGCGCATGCCTGACAGGACTCACATCACTCGCACACCATTCCTGCATCATAGAGATTATGTGTGTGAGCTTCATTTGTAAGGTGAACGCTGCCTCCCATTCCGGCTCCATCTCTATGTGCTGCCCCACTTGACGCACTACCGGGTCCATTCCCTGCAAAGAGAACACACACAGCTCTTTGAGTGTCTAATCTCTAACCCTTCACACAAAACCCTCTGGTCAGATTGGTATTATCACCTGCATGCATTTTAGCAGCTCCAAGAAAGCATCAAAACCTTTCAGAAACTTCTCCCTGAGTTGGTCAGCCCACTCTGTTGGACGGCTTATCAGTACATACCTGCAGAGAATGACATCATGAGAACATTCATACACTCAAAGAGAGAGGGGAATTTAAGACACTTCTCAAGAAATAGGACTGTATTAAATGTGCATGAAGTTAGGGTTTTGTTTAAAAAAAAAAAAAAAATGCAACCAACAGGATTTTAAAAATCCTCTATATGGAATGAAATAAATAAAAAAAAAACCTTGGTTGGTTGCTTTAAATGTTGGCAAGACAGACCTTTCTTGTCTAAGTGGGCAGTTCTTGGCCAGAATAGGCTGCAATGTGGACCAAACTTCATGCTAGTAGTCAAGAGTCTGAGTAAGTCAGAATGGATTTGGAACAGCGGACAAATTTGAAGAGAACACGATTTTAGGCTAACAAACACACCCATATTCCTCCCAGTATCTTACTTGAGGTCTCCTATTAGGCTCTGGACTCGGCGGAATTTGAATGCCTGTTGCGCTGTATAGCGTTCAAACTGAAAGCGGCCCTGCAGGTCTCTGTGTCTGAGGTGGTCCACAAAGGTGCGGATAATGGTGGTCATAAGGTTCTCTTCTGTGATCAGCATCCGTGCCTGAGAGACGGACAATGAGGAGGTGGTTGAGAGACCAGGGACACTGCCCACAGCTTGTCAAAAAGGCTAAATTTATCCGTTTCTAGAGTGCCATTACGCTCTCTTTCAAAAGTGAAGATTAGCTTGACTAATCTGATTACGCGTCATTTATGTTACATGGTGTTTGGCATTATAGCTTTATCTGCCCTTGATTAGTGTAAAATAACAAAATGTACAATGTGACCAACAAACTGTCACCCACTTAAAGGTCAATACAAATGTTAGTAGTGTAACCATTTTGTGTACATATCCACAGGTGCAATGTGAGTGGAGCCTTTGAATTAATTCTCTAATAGAGCAAGCAGGCAGATATGCATGGGAACACAGTAGAGTGGAACAAGAAACATTTATGAAACAGCAAACAGAATGTAGGAAAAGGAATAGAAAATGGGAAAAAGAGGAAAGATGAAGGTATAAGTAGTAGAAAAAGAACATGAAAAGGGAGAGGATAATGGTATGAGAATATGCAGAGAAGATGTAAAGGGATAAGTCAGAAATGTGAGGAAAAGGGGAACAGTGGAGGAAGAAAAGTTAAACAGGAAAGAGAAGAGGCAGAAAAAAAGAGAAAGAAAATGAGAGAAGATGAAAAGAAGAGGAAGAGAAGAGAATTGGGAAAACTAAGATGAAAAGGTGAAAGAGGAAAATGGGAAGAGAAGACAGAGACGATGGAAAGGAAAGGAAAAGTGGAAGGGAAGATGGAGAGAAGAGGAAGAGAAGTGGTAAAAGGAGAGAAAGAAGAAAATGGGAGGAGAAGATGAAAAGGAAAGAAGATGAAAAAAAACATGAACAGGGAAAGAAAAGGGAAAGAGAAGAGGATGGAAAGGGAAGAGGATACAGAAGTGGGAAAGGACATGAAAAGGGGAACAGAAGAGGAAGAAAATAGGCAGACAAATAGAGAAAGAGAAGAGAGAAGATGAAACAAATAAGTGGAAGAGAAATATTAATGGGGAGAGAGAAGATGAAAAGGAGAGAAAGAGGAAAATGGAAAGAGAAGATGAAGGAAATGTAAGACTAAAAGTTGGAAAGGAAAGGGGGAAGAGAACAGTAAGAAATTAAAAGGAAAGATATGGGGAAGTGGAAGAGGAAAATAGGAAAGAGGAAAAGTTGGAGAGGAGAAAACAAAAAGGGGAACAGAAAAGGGAGAAAGGATCAAGAGGGAAGAGAAGAGGCAGACAAAGAGAGAAAGAAAAAATAAGTCGAAAGGAAGAGAAAGATAAAGGGGAAAAGAAGAGGAAGAGGACAAGGAGAGATAGAGGAAAATGTGAAGAGATGACGAGATGATGAAAAGGGAAGACACAAAGGAAGTTGGAAAGGACAGGAAAGGGGGAAGAGAAGAGGCAGACAAAAAATAAAAAACAAGTACAGAGTAATAAAAAGGGGAAGAGGAAGATGGAAATGGAAGAGGATACAGAAGTGGGAAAAGGAGATATAAAGCAGAAGGGAAGATGAAAAGTGAAGAGAAATCACAAAATGAAAAGGCCTCTTCCTCAAAGCAGGGCGTCTTTCCTTGCATGTACTTACCAGAGAAGGCACCGTGAACATTTGCACAGAAAGGTCAGTGACGGAGAACTCCCTGTCGTGGTCGTCTTTCACATAGTCACCCTGCATGCGCTCATAGTTCTGCAGGCAGCAGTGATGGAAGCGGAGGAGAGGAGAAAGAGGCAGAAGAGAAAGGAGAGGTATGTGGGATTGATGGTACTCACCACAGTGGGGGCGGTGAAGAGCTGCACTGACAGAGAGGTCACTGACACTACACGCTCGTGATCATCCTCCATAAAATCTGTTTGAAGGCGCCGGTAATTCTAAGGGAAGGGGGGTAAGGGGGCACATTCACCTTCCAGGTCAGAGGTCAGGGGCCATCATGGCCTGCAGTTTTGTCCCCCGACTAATTTCTATGTCATTGGCATATGTTAAGTAACATCACAGCAAAAGTCAGTCCAGAGAACGGTATACCACTGGACATGTGGAGCCTGGGGATTTGAGTTAAAGCTGACCTTGCTCTGTTTTTTTAGCAGACTAGAGTTGTTTAAGCCAAGTAATTTGATTAAAGGTTCGAAACTCTGCCAGCACATGCTATCAGTCACACCTGAGTGCTCTTGGCACAATGAGAGACACAACATGGGAGGTCTGAGGACTACAGTGGAACAGGGAACCAAAGAAAGCCAGAGTAATGCTGTAGAGTTACACTAATATATATATATATATATTAGTGTATTAAACACACACAAACACACACACACACACACACACACACACACACACACACACACACACACACACACACACACTGAACAGGAAAGATTTGTCTTATCCTCACAGATCTATGCTGGATCAAGATGAGTGTGGGCACATTCAACATTACAGGAGGACATGGGTAAAGTCAAATTCAAGGATCTGTTGTGAAACACTGTCTCAATTCCATTTAAACACCAAGTTGTGCTAAACCTTCTTGTACTTAAACACAACAAAAACTGTAAATTCATTGAACTGAAAAGCAATACTTAACATACAGGTTTATCATGAAGTTCCGGAAAGTCAGTAGTGAAAAACAAAAGTATTATACATAATTTTATTCCCTGCTGTAATGCCAAATTATCCACATGCAAACCAAATTAAAGCAACATCAGATGAGAGCATGAACCCATTGCCAATGCAATGTTAAATTTACATAATTATGATCTAGATTCAATATAAGCAGTGTTGGGAAGTAATGGACTACATGTAATCTGGATTACGTAATCAGATAAAAAGCAAATTAATTGTAATTAGATTACATATCATTTTAAATGAGCTATTGAGTCCCAGTCAATGCTGTGTCTGTGTGTTTCTTTTTTGCAGGTTCAGCTGATGTGACTGGGGTGTGGTTTGTGTAAGTATAAGCACCACGCAGTCATCATACCGCTCAGGAAGGAGACGCATTCTGTCTAGAGATGAACGCAGTTTGATGCGAAAAGTGAAAATCAATCCTGGAACAGCAAAGGACCTTGTAAAGATGCTGGAGGAAACAGGTAGACAAGTATCTATATCCACAGTAAAACGAGATTTCTATTTCGACATAACCTGAAAGGCTGCTCAGCAAGGAAGAAGCCACTGCTCCAAAACTGCCATAAAAAAGCCAGACTACAGTTTGTAAGTGCACATGGGGACAAAGATCTTTTTGGAGAAATGTCCTCTGGTCTGATTAAACAAATTGGCCATAATGACCATCGTTATGTTTGGAGGAAAATGTGTGAGACTTGCAAGCAGAAGAACAGCATTCCAACCGTGAAGCATGGGGATGGCAGCGTCATGTTTTGGGGGTGCTTTGCTGCAGGAGAGACTGGTGCACTTCACAAAATAGACGGAATCATGAGGAAGGAAAATTATGTGGATATATTGAAGCAACATCTCAGCCAGGAAGTTAAAGCTTGGTCGCTAATGGGTCTTCCAAATGGACAATGACCCTAAGCATACCTCCAAAAATGGCTTAAGGACAACAAAGTCAAGGTATTGGAGTGGGCATCACAAAGCCCTGACCTCAATCCGATAGAATATTTGTGGGCAGAACTGAAAAAGCATGTGTGAGCTAGGAGCGTACAAACCTGACTCAGTTACACCAGTTCTGTCTGGAGGAATGGGCCAAAATTCCAACAACTTATTGTGAGAAGCTTGTGGAATGCTACCCAAAATGTTTGACCAAGTTAAACAATTTAAAGGCAATGCTACCAAATACTAAGAAAGTGTATGTAAACTTCATACTCACTGGGAATGTGATGAAAGATTTAAAAGCTGAAATAAATAATTCTCTCTACTATTAGCCTGACATTATACATTCATAAAAAAAAGAGTTCCTAACTGACCTAAGACAGGCAATGTTTTCTACGATAAAATTTTAGGACTTGTGAAAAACTGAGTTTAAGTGTACTTGGCACCATCTAAGAGAAAGTCCACTGGCTGCCCTTACTCGCTCGCTATACGTTATTCAAGGACCCGAAAGCAGTTGCGGAACACAGACGATCGCTTCACGCTCATATCTGACCTCTAAGTATGCCAGACTGTCAACATACAAAAGCAGCTGGACATCTGATATCCTTGGATTCTAGTAGGCACGGGTCAATGTTTGATTTGGGTGGTATGTGCTGTTCCACAGATGTGTGTCCCTTAGTACACGCGCACACACACACACTCATACACGCAGTATAAATATGTATGTAATAAATTGTTTGTTAATAAATTCTGTATAACATTTTTCATTGTGCTCTTAAATTTCTTTGTGTGCTCCTACATTTTTTCATTTAGGAGCGCATGTACTCCTTGGGAAAAAAGTTAGTGAAGAGCCCTGTTGTAAATGCATAATTATAATATCTTTCACTACTTCCTTTCTGGGGCTTCACAGCCTACATTAATGAAGTTATGATATATTACTGCCAATCAAACACTGTGGAGAATATTTAATAAAGATAGGCAGTGTTAATGTAAATGGATGTCTTACCCTCGCAAACTGAATGGCAAAAAGCTTCTTGTACTTTGGATCCATGAGCAGGCTGCTCATGAAGAGCTGGTGGTAAACATTTCTTGCTCCTGCAGGAAAAGCAGGTTAGAGGTTTCCAACAAAACATATCAAGAGCATTTCCGGTTTGTATTTCACCCCAGTAGCAAGAAGTCTGTACTTCTTAAAATGTAAAAAAAAAAATATTATAACACTGAATCACCATTGAAAATAACGGACAACATTTTGATGTTTTACGGTAATGAGAATTTAAGCAGAAAATGTGTGTAATTGTCATTAAAATATCACAATGAAGAAAAAAATATTAACAGTTAAAATAGGCATCATTTCCTTTTCAAAATAATTTATACATATTTTCATACAATTCACTGGTCTGCAGGTTTCTGCAGTGTTGCAGTATGTCAGAAGAGCTGATGTCAGCACACTCATTCATTCACCTTTCCACATCTTGGAGTCACAGAGCATGAGTGTGTCCACTAAAGAGGAGTTCTCTCCCTCCAGCCCTCGCTGTAGCCCCACCTGACACAGGATCCTCCTCAGAGCATCTGTTGGGTGATAGTAAAACACATTAATTTACTGTAGCCGCTTCTACATGTTAAATGCCTTTATTTTATAAACCAGATATGCAGCAGGTGACTTGGCCAAGATTCTGTCAAGTGTATAATGCAATGGCTTTATAAGACAGCTAAGCATACATGTCAAGTACTACTGCTAGACTTCAAGCATGACAAACAATGTTACTAGGGATGCACCGAAATGAAAATTCTGGGCCGAAACCGAAAATCCAGGATGCACTTGGCCGAAAACCGAAACCGAAATTTTTACCTATTTAAAAAAAAAAAAATGTTGTGTATAATTGTATTAATTTTATACTTTTTCATTAATTTCATGAATTTAATTAATCTGAATTGAAAAACTACAAACCAATAAAATAAATCACACTTTTATTGAAAGTAGCACAACAAAATTGGACAAAAAATATATTAAAACTATATTAAATATTATTCTTCTTTCAGTTCTGTAAAAATCAAATTTTACAGATTTTATTAACAATTATCCAAATAATGTAAAGTTTTAGAAAACTATTATATGCACAACAACAGTCAAGTAATAAACTTAGCTAGCATCTTTCAAAAAGTTTAAATATGCAACAGTAATTTTAATTAAAACAACAGGCAGAACACAGAATGGTCTCTATTCCACTGATCTATATATAACTATAATATATAATTATATATATAGATCAGTGCTCTATTCTGTTTATGTAAACGTATGTACACTTTAAGTGAAAATGATTGTGCAAAACAACAGTGCAAAACAGCAGTAATTGAACTAAATCCAACCTCAACTGTAAACGACAGATGTATCCTCAAGTGAAGAACAAGTGTAATGTAATTGCTATACACATCATATTGGACCGCTTTCTATTTAAGTACAAGTGACAGGTTTCTCTTCAAGAACAAAAGTTGCTAAACGTTCTGACAGTCTCTCCTGTCTGAAAGCTCATCAAGAACATGAGATGCTGCACTGAACAGTTTCTCACTCTCTGTGCTGGTGCTTGGGCAGATAAATACCTGTGCGCAATCCGCGCAAGCAAACGAAAGCGGTGTTTGTTTATGCGCCCGTAGTCAAGGAGATTGTCGCTTCTGGCGTATTTCAGCTATACGTCTCAAGTTGTGTTGTAGCTGCGCTAGTTGTGACATTTTCCTGTAGAATCTCTTGCTGTATTCTGTATATATATATATATATATATATATATATATATCTTGAAAGTTCTGCTGAATAAACACTGCAGATCGCAAATTTGATGTCCTTATCAGAAACTTTGAAGAATTTCCACACCGCTGACTTGATCGGCCTTTGTTTGGTAGCGCCGTTGTGGAATTATCTAACAGCTGTGATAAGGGCTACATCGATCCAGATTGAAATCTGAGCACTGAGGGGCGGGGCGAGGAGGTATATATTTTCGGCCGAAAACCGAAAGTGCCATTTTCGGCCGAAAATTTTCGGCGGCCGAAATTTCGGTGCATCCCTAAATGTTACAGTAACATTTCACAAATTATGTTGCAGTGCGATTTGCACCACTTCTACCTTGCAAGCAAGCATTATGAAAAACAAGACTGCAACCATTTTTGCTGCTGTTGTGTCTACATAGCAAACAGAAAGTACAGTTTGCTTGAATTTTGCATAGAATAAGATAAATGAAAAAATTAATAACATGAGAACTACAGCAGAGTTCAAAGGTAGTAAGGAATGCAAGGGAAAAAAGAAAAGAGAATGCAGAAACAGACCTGAATATCTAATGGTTTGTCCGAGCCAGGCTAAAGCTCGGAGCGCAAAACACTGATGAGCCACCACCGAAGAGTGCATGACCTGAACTCGCAGAGGATTTGTTTGACGGCTTGTGTTCCTCTGCAAAACATTAAAAAAATTTACAATTCACAAACAAAGTAGACTGCAACACTTTTGTGGATGGATTTTTTTTCCACTGAGCTTGTCACAATGCAGTAAGGGTTTGTCTTCTCCGTGAAGGTAATATGCTTCCTTATGCTTGCCTGCATTTCGAGCCACCTTCATAGCATGAGCATTCCAATGATGCAAGATGTGCTTAGTGCTGAAACTGCTAAATGCAAATTTGCAGAGATCCTCGTTTACACTTAAATGCTGAAATTTACAATCAGAAGTGTGAAACGCTAGCATTTGTTGAGCCAACAAACGCCCTACTTAAGACCTATCAGCAGAGAGAGTAACAAACCCAATCAATTTACACATTTGAGGCAGATTGATGGGATTTTATGATTGCTGAGAACGTACCACAATAACAGACTTGGCCTGCTCACAGAACTGGAAGTCCCCAAAGCGAACAGACTTCCTGCCCTGAAAACAGTGAGCAAAAGTAATCAATAAACAAAAGCAAGAACAGGCTGACTGCTTAACATTAAGCCAGGAGCTGAACACAAGAAAAATAAAAAATACATTTCCAGAGTTGGATTACAACAGCTGCAATTCTGACTTAACGGTTCTGCTTTCTCTCAAGTATTTATCCTCACACTTTGCTGAATTAGCTGAAGCATGCACTTACATCTCTGTCCACTGTGGTGGCGAAACTGACAGCCTCTTTCTGGGTGCAGTTTACAGCTTTCTGTAGTGTATAGATGACCTGTTCATACGTGTGGACTTCGTCATTGAATAGCATGCAGTAGTACGTGTCTCCACGTATCCTTTTAGAGGAAAACAAGTGATATAAACTTCTCACAAAATGTTAAAATGCAGCCAAAAGTTGAAAAATGGGTTTAACAGTAAAACAAAATAGCAAGCAGAAAAGTAGTGTGTGCAAGTTTAATCTTCAAAATGTTATGAAAAGATACTTGGATTTTAAGTATAATCGATACTAAGTTTGACAGTGATGCTTGGGTTACTTATAACAGCATTAAGTAACAATGGTATGAGGGTGCAAGTTTCTTACGGTGGCTCAAGGCCTTCAGGTAGCTTGTCCTCCTTATCCCAGGTGAGCATGTCCACAGCATATTTGAGTATGATGGAGAAAACATTGTATGTTCGGGCGACCATCTCAGCAGACATATTAGCCAACGGATCCTGCCAAACAAGACAGGGAGTGTCAAACTCTCTTACCATTAAATATATCCAATACAATTTTATATAAACCCACAAATACTTAAAAACAGGGTTACCAGCCTTTTGACCAACACATTTCCATGTCTTTTCTATGACCTTTCTAGTCGTTTGTGATAACTGGATACAGATTTGTAAAAATAATTTTGATTCAGACCGATTTGAGAACAAATTCTAAAGAATAATTTAACTGACAAATCAGACATCATTCTGGCTTGTGAGCAGAATGATGTCTAGGGCCAGGAAACGTGATCAATGCAGTCTCCGTTTTCTTTTTTCATTTCCTGTGGCTAAAATTGGCATATATACATTTCCAAGAGGTACATGCTCGACTTCATATCCTAGCACAGGAACAGATTGTTTGGAGCAGTGCACGCTTATTCATTACACATAACGGATGTACTGGGCATAATAAACACGGGAGCAGATTTACTGTAAGGAGAATGGAGACTTCACAAGTAAGTGGTGAACCAGGTGTGTAGAGATATGGGCAAGCTTCCATATCTCTTCAGATCACCAGAAAATACTTATTCAATGTCATCTGAACCAGTGTCGAAAACTAAACTGCACAAGTGATACAGACTGAACGGCAGCCAAAGAAAACAATAGTTTTGAGATTTTCAACTTAATCATTCCATTTGTTTTATATCTGTATGTATAGTGTCTTATAATCCATTGTCCATGTAAACATAAGTTTCTCTTGACAAAGCTTGATATAAATTGAATCTGCCCATTTGAACCTATTATTTAAAAGATTTTCCCAAACGTTTAATTACAGCATGTCCACTGATTTTATGGCATGTAAACAGATACTTTTATCAAATCTTTATACCTGTAAAAATGTGTCTAATTAACTAGTTGCAAAAACTGAACATTTTAAAATGTACATATTACAATTATTAAAATAAATTATGACTAACCAAGTTTTTTGAGAATACATATAAATGAAATATATTTAGGATTACATTTTAATGTTTGTTTTAATGTAAAAAATAAGTAATCGAGGGGGCCTGGGTAGCTCAGCGTGTAAAGACGCTGACTACCACCCCTGGAGTCGCGAGTTCGAATCCAGGGAGTTCTGATTGACTCCAGCCAGAACTCCTAAGTAACCAAATTGGCCCGGTTGCTAGGGAGGGTAGAGTCACATAGGGTAACCTCCTCGTGGTCACTATAATGTGTGGTTCTCACTGTGTGGGGTGAGTTGTGCGTGGAAGCCGCGGAAAATAGCGCGAAGCCTCCACACACGCTATGTCTTCGTGGCAACACGTTCAACAAGCCAAGTGATGAGATGCGTGGATTGACAGTCTCAGACATGGAGGAAACTGAGATGAGGCGAGTCACTACACCACCATGAGGACTTAGAGCACACTGGGAATTGGGCATTCCAAATTGGGGAGAAAATTAAATAATAATAAAATAAATAAGTTTTGTGCTTTTAATCCATGAGTATTAGCCTTGAGGCAATCTATGGCAACAAACCCCTGTAAATTTGACAAAATTACTGTATCTTTAAGCAGATATACGCATTTCAAATGTACTTCTCTTCCAGGAAAACTAACTAAAAATATCAAAGACCAATAAAATCCAACTCAGAATGTCCCACCTACAAATACTAACTGCCTCCAACTTGCAATAGCAAATCACTGTTTACGATTGTGACATACACTAAAGGATATTGCCTGTATTAAAGAAAAGGAAGAGCCCGTCAATATGTCCCACCCCAACTTCTTATTTCAAAAGAAAATGCAATGCACAGGAAAGACAGCTGCTCTCATCAAGCGATTAAGTCTTTAAGGAACTGGAATTGTTAAGAGGGATC
Source organism: Xyrauchen texanus (assembly GCF_025860055.1). Classification (NCBI taxonomy): domain Eukaryota; kingdom Metazoa; phylum Chordata; class Actinopteri; order Cypriniformes; family Catostomidae; genus Xyrauchen; species Xyrauchen texanus. Next base: position 35,252,254 of record NC_068295.1, read on the forward strand.
TGATTTAGGATATTTAAATTCCTTATGATTCTCATTTCTACTGCCAAGACTGTCACAGAGGCAGAGGTTCTTACCTTATGGGAAAAATCACTGATATTTGGCTCGTGTTTCTGACAATAAGGGCCCTTCTTCCAGGCCTCTGTGTCACCGCAGTCACAAAAGCCTCCTCCCCCTGAGGTGGTCATCTACAGAGAGAAGAGCACAAAGAGTCACTTACACACACATATACATACATACATATGCAAAAGACAGGTCAGAAATTATCCCAAGCCTAAAGAAACCAGATTGTGAATAAGCTGGTTGCTTTTTGTGGCCCAGAGTCAATCTGCAACAGACATGACTGTTTGGTCCTGTTTTACTTCAAATAAACACTTGTGAGGGCTTTAATTATTCAGTGGCCATATTAAGTATTTGGACACTTAAGCCAAACAATTCCTCTGCATTAAAAACCAAAATATCAAACCAAGTGGCATCTACAAACAAATGATCTGGTCACAGAACTACCTTAACTTTTCTTTGAGCCATTTTTGCATTTACTTCAATCCAACAGGTCACAAGGTAAATTTAGTGGCTGTATGAAGTCAGTTTCCCTCAAGTTTACACTGGTGTCCCAGCAGAGTAACCACTAGTGTGGTTCATCACATTAACTACAGACATGTTGCACTCATGTTTGAAAAGGAGAAAGTGTAAAAAAACAAATAACATAATAATTTTTTTTTTTAAAGTACTTTTTAATTTTCTTCCAAATAAATGCCACCTGCTTTGATATTTAGCAATCTAATGCATATGAATGCATATGCTAATAAAAAAAAACTACTCCTGCATCAAAGGTAAAGGTGAAACGGCACTTAAATTAGAGACTGTAAAAAAGAAATGACAGCCCTGCCAGTACTTTGACTATTACAAGAACTGCACAGTCTCATTGACAGATGACATGTCATTACATGGTAAAAAAGTATGAATTATTATTTCAGTCAAGCCATAATTACCAACTTCTCTGACTTAGATTGGTTGTTCGTTAGCGGACGTGGACAGTAGGAAGTTCAGCACCACACATGGGCCACGTGGCTCAAGTGTAGCCAGCTCTTAATGCTCCAGACGGGACTGGCCTGCACTCACTGCAGTAAACTAAACTTTGACACTCTGTGTCACACTCAAACATGACTGTTCTACCAACATGCTGACACATACCCGAGTGAGGTGCTTAAAGGGACAGTACACCCCAATTAAAATGCTTTAATCATATACACACACCCTCAAGTCATTCAAAAGACCTATTACTTTTTATGGAACATAAAAGGAGATATTAGGCATTATGTTCATCTTCAGTCACCATTCACTTCCACTGCATCATTTTTCCATTCAAGTGAATGGTGACTGAGGCTAGCTTTCAACATACCACTTCCTTTAGCGTTCGGGTTGGGAATAATGTATGGTTTGTAATACCAGGATTATAATTTTTGGGTGAACGCCATCTTTAAAACATTTAAGGGAAGTGGCTACAGTGGGTTTGTGGAAATGTCTTTGTGTACACTGACCCTGTAGCGATGCTCTTTGTGAACGCTGCCTAAGAAGCACTGCATACATAGCACGCAAGTTGGATCAGCTGCACACTCCCTGTGGAGAAATGACATCAAATGTAGTAACATACATATCAACAGGTGCTTGGTTTCAAGTCCTAGTGAGCTGCATGCAAAGCATATTTTAGCATCATTTTGGCTTCCTGGCATTTATTCTATAAGGATATGTGAATCCCAGAATGCACTGTAAATAAATAGCTCAGATTCAATAGTGAAAAATATGTCACATTACACAAAATTGTATTATTTAGTTTATCACTAAAATTGTCAATCAAAACAGTTTAATATCCATCACTACTGAGGTTCCATTTGCTGCATAGGATGCTGCCTTAAATCCACCAAGACAGTAGAAAGCAAAGAAGTTCACAAGGATATCGACCAGGACCCACACAATTTCTTAGAATGCAAGATGAGTTTAAACGCAATTTTTTTTATTTTTTTACATCAGCCAGATCAGATCCGAATCTCATAATAATACCACCATGATAAAGCATAAAAGCTATGCGTGAGAAGGTTAAGTTGTTTTCAGGAAGAAAACAGATCAGAGCTGTTTGTAATACACGCTCCAGTCACCTTTGGCCTCTTCGCCAGCTTACGGTGATCTAGCCTTAAGGATTTAACCTAACAGCAACCTGACCTAATTCAGCCATGACTTTCGACGGCTGTGGAAATGAAAGGAACCAACACTAGCCCAGGTCAAACAGCTTCAATGACTTCAGTGTGTCAACAGCATATGCACATGGCTTAGGACGTGTACACTAACTCTGCGTCACTGAACTTCCAGACTAAACACTTCGTGACTTCTCTTACATATACGTTCTGTTCCTAAACTAATGAACTGATTGCATAAGGGGCAATTCACACCAATCACATTGCTTTTAACATGCGCTAGATAGACGTCTTTGTTGTTGTGCCACATCTCTGTGTTTTCAGCATCTGGCGCATGACCTATGAGTTTTTAAGATGTCGTATCGAGTTAACAGAACTTGATATTTTAAACATGTATTGAAACACCTGTGTTCTGTTCCATGCATTGCCCTGTTTCTAGCAGAAAATGTGTTCCATGCAAATGGCCCCAAAGATACCTTGTTTTGGACAAACTCTATGGCAGCATCACATGTATCCTTTACAGTGAATACGATCCCAGAAAGCATTCCGAAATCAAAACCAAGGGTAATGGACAAAGCAGCATAAATACTGATTAAAAAATATATACAGTAGATTTGAATATAAATTTCATTCAATACCAAAAAAGTATTGAAAAACTAAATATTTTACTCAATATTTGTGTCTGTTGTGTATTTTATGCAAGGACTAAAAATGGTTCAAGGAATGACAAACAAAGATGAACAAACTTTTGGGCAGAACGTAACGGAAAACTGGAACAAATTTATTTTAAAATTACTCTTGAGTGAAAACGTTATTTTTAAAAGCTGGAAACGGTTATAACCGGTTAATTTTGCTCCGATCATTTTTTCCTGAAAATTAAGGCCAAAGCCTTAACAAAACATAATATATTTTTGGAACTGCAGCACTTCATGTTTCCTGAAAAAGTGAAACATGCTTTGATCCATAAGGAAACTGATGCATCATACATTTATTTGCCTACTTGTCCATTGTGGATGTCGAATTCTGTGAATAAAGACATTTTTAACAACTATGTATAATTACTACATACACATGCATGACGAATCCAGATACATGTAAAACATTATTACAACCCCAATTCCAAAAAAGTTGGGACCATATGAAAAATGCTAATAAAAACAAAACATTGTGAACTCCGGGTCAAAGAGGAAAAGGGCTAATCCTCATCTCATGTAAAATTCAAATGGGTCGCATGCACAATGATATTGATGGAGGCCAGAAATAAACACGCAAGATAGCCGAGCTGCGTTTGTCACGAGAGCTCACATTTTAAGGAGTGCCCGGTTGATGCGCTCGAGCGGATCCTGTTAATGGAGCTCGGCTTTTGTGGGAAGCCAGGTTGACATTTGTGCACGCTGCACGGATAGCAGAGCACAATTTGGCTTCTCAGACCCTGCGCACATCATTGTCCGACATGAAAAGCATATTTAGTGCTCATAAAGTGAAATTAATGTAATAAGATTGCTTCATCGCCTGACGGAAATGCATACGGACATGAGAGTATTAAAATAAAGATACATCTTAAAACAAATTCTATATCAATATTTACACATTGTATCGATAACATTGGATCGATGCATCGTTACACCCCTAGTCAGTGCCCATGGCATGGGTAACTCGCACATCTGTGAGGGCACCATTAATGCAGACAGATATGTAAAGATTTTGTAGCTGCATATACTGTCACCCAGCACCATCTTTTCCAGGTATGTCTTGGCATTTTCAGCAGGACAACTTCAAACCACATACTGGCCGAATAATCTGACTGAGAGTGCTAGATTGGCTTGCCTGTAGTCCTGACCATCTCCAATTGAGAATGTGTGGTGCATTATGAAGAGCACAATACGGCAATGACGGCCTGTACCAATTGTGTAGCTTAAGACCCACATAATATTGGGGGAAATTCCACTTTTTAAACTAAAAAAAATCTTGTGTCTACAGTGCCTATTTGCTTAATAACTTTTGTTGGAAGAAATGGTGATGTTTCAGAGTGGTTAAACACTCGACTGTCCAAACTTTTTTTGGAGAACGTTGCAATCATCTGGTTTGAAATTACTGCACATACATTTAAAAAAAAAAAAAACAATCATCATATATATCATCATATAATGTGTAGTTAGCAAAGGGTGAACATCATTTACAAATCACTACTTTTTGTTTTTACTAGCATTTTTCAAACTATCCCAACTTTTTGGGAAATGGAGATGTATAAAGTACTATTCAATTGTTTCCAATTCTGTTAAGTAACTGTATGCTTGTTATGATTTCTATTGTGATAAATCGCTAATTTCATGTTTATTATGAGGCAAGTGACTTACTTTGAACTTATTTTTCTAGACCAGGTTGCTTTTTTCTCTGCAATAGGTATTTCACCCCTTAGCACAGAGTATTGTAATATTTAAAAGAAAATTATTAACAGTTCTTTTATTTTGTTCTAACCGGTAACCATTTGGAAAGGAGACTGCAGAACTCCTGAACCAGAACAAAAGATAATTTATTTCTCAGAAGTGAAAAACATCGTTTTTAGTCCCTGATTTAGCAGTTAAAGGAATATTCTGGGTTCAATACAAGTTAAGTTCAATCAACAGCATCTGTGGCATAATGTTGATAACCACTAGTTTTTTGACTAGTCTCTCCTTAAAAAAAAAAATATATATAAATCAACAACTGTTACAGTGAGGTACTGGAAGTGAATGGGGCCAATCCGTAAATGTTAAAATACTTACTGCTTCACAAGTATGGCCACAAGATGCAAACAACGTGTGTGTTAATATGATTTTAGTGTGATAAAATCTCTTGCTAACCTTAACTGTGTAGTTTTAGGCAAATTTACAACTTCATCGCCATGACGATGTAACCCTGTAAACCATAAAACCATCACAAAAATTATTAATTAAACAAATTTACAGCTCAAATAATACAACAAGTGCTTTTATAAAATTATCAGCTTCACATTTCTGCCCTTAAACCCTCCAAAAATGGGCCACCTTCACTTCTGTTGTGTCTCACTTTTTTGCTCTTTATTTTTTTTTAAGAGTTTTTTTGGGGTAATCAACATTATGCCACAAATGCTGTCAATTGAGCTTAACTTGTTAATATTCCTTTAATTATGTGTTAGCTTGGCAACATGTTAACGTCAAACTCTATTAGAATCAATTGTGAATAGGTCACCCTTGCAGAGCACCATTTATGTTACACACAAAGTTGCTGACAAGTAAAGTGTCCCACTTATGGGGTTCAAAGCAATTTCGGATGCTTTGAAGACAGCAAACTAGGTTTTCGAACAGGGCCATTCTCACTTTTGAAGCACCTTTTGAAGTCAAAACAAAGCCTCATTCTGGGTGTAGTCTATAGAGAAATGACCTGCTTCTTTGGCAGTATCAAGAGTAAATTATGTACTACTGATATTCTACCTGCAGGAGTATGTTGGCTCTCCCACTTTAAAGACATGTCCACAGAGCTGTGAAGGCTGGTTGCTCTGTTCCAGCTTGGCCAACCCCACAGATGGCTCTTCACCACACAGATACCACTCCAGTGGGGACTGAAGCAGCAACTGGGCCAGCAGGTCCTCATTCTGAGGGTTCAGGTTGGGTCCCAGGCAGTAGATCTTGGGGACGTAGCAGGCCAAGTGCTGATACACTTCTTTGGGCAGGTTGCTCACTTGTAGCCATTTCTGTTGATGGATGGGTAAAGTTAGAATTATACATGTTCAAGTCAAAGGGGAAGCCTGAAAATCAGAAAAAAAAATATTGCCATACTTTTACCCTTAAATGGGATTTTTCATGTCATCAAGTTAATACACTATTCATTACTGATACATAGCATGTATCCATGTAGAGCAAATATGCCCAAATGAGCCCAAAAAACCTTCACATCGAAATCGGCAAAGTAGGTTAGATGAACAAAGGTCAAGTTTGAACAGAAAACCTAGTGATTGAGTTTTCTTCTACTGTACTGCTTGCCGTCACTATTTTTGTGTAGCCTTATTGGACAGCTTGGGAAGTAACAAGCAGGATTCACCTCAAAATATGTTTTAATATATCTTATACTGCCCATCCCAAGAAGATTATTTTTTGCGTTACTCAATAGCTAAACAATTGTTCAATATCTATAGATGACACCAAGGGCGTAGCAATCATTATAACTGGGGGGGACATGCCATCTAAATTCACAAAGTGAATGGGGCCAATTTGTGGAGGGTTTAAAGGCAGAAATGTGAAGCTTATAATTTTATAAAAGTACTTACATTAATTCTTCTGTTAAGACTTGTGTATTTGAGCTGTAAAGTGGTTTAAATCATAATATTTATAGTAGGGCTGAAATGATTAGTCGGCATTATCGACAACATCAACAATAAAAAATTGTCGACAAAACTTTTCATTGTCGAATAGTAGTCTGATTTAATTTAACACAGCATGAGATCTTTTGAAACGCTAATGATGACGCGGGAGAGCAGCACATCAGCTCGCACTTGATTGAGGAGAGGAAGAAAGAACAGATCACAGTCCAGACGCACTCCAAACAGATTAAGGTGATGTATGTAAAATAATATGGTGAAGAAAATCAGCGATACGCAGCTCTATAAAGAAGAGTTTGTTTTAAAGATGGATCGAAATCAAGTGAACAAAAATGTGAGAGGGTGTAATCTTAATTTTTTTTTATTGTCTTTTTTGGTTTGTTTTCCAATATAAATATCTAAAACTCCTTATGTACTTTTACTTTAGCAGCAATACAGCAGAAGAAAAAATTGTTATTGGAGAGTTTTGAATATAATATTTAATTAATTAATTTTAATATATAAAATATCAAAAAATACCTGAGTAGCAACATACAAGATATTTAGACTTGCTTTTGAAGCAAATATCTTGAATATGAGTATATTTTTCTTTACTGCAATAGCAGAAGTATGAACAAGTGAAAATATACACATCAAAATACACTTATATTTAAGATACATTCTCTTAAAGCAAGTCTAAATATCTTAAATGTTGCTTCTCAAGTAAATGCATCTTGTTTTAATTATTTTTAGATAATGTTAAATGGAAAACAAGAAAAAACACTTGATGATAATAGGATTTTTTGCAGTGACATTTTTAATTAAACTATAAAAATCCAAGTAGTTTTTTTCCTTTAATTCAGTGAATGTCATTTAGAGGTATTTTTAAAATATGTTTTTTGTCCTCTTTACTGTTATTACGTTTAATAAAACCTTTTAAGTCGGGCACAAGCTGAATAGTTGGTTAAGCGCTAATGATTAATCGTTGCAATAATCACCCAAATAATTGTTCTAATAATCGTTAAATTAGTCGATTATAAAATAATCATTAGTTGCAGCCCTAATTTATAGTCATTTTAGGGTTTGTTGACATTACATCAACAAAGTTGTAAAATTGGCTATAACTTTACACAGAAAAGGTTAAGCAATTTTTTCACACTAAAGATAAAATCATGATAATATGCATATTGTTTACGTTTTGTGGCTATACTTTTGAAACTGTGAGTATTTTAAATGTTTATGCCCCCATTGACTTCCATTGTTAGGTGTCTCACAGGAATTTAGATTTTTGCTTTTTGAGGGACAAGTCAAAATAATTTTTTGTGGTAATCAATATTATGCCACAAATGCTGTCGACTGAACTCAACTTGAATTAAACTGGGAATATTCCTTTAACCCCTTCGCATGTACGATCAAACTGGTGTGATTACACTAGGCTGTGCTCAGATGGGTACGATCAAACCGGTGTGATCTGCATTCCTGCTGCTGTTTACCAGCAAAAGAGGGACTGAAGCGGTTGTAATAAAGAACCAGCTGCTCAAATAGTCTTTTCAACATCACAATATCTTTATTTATTTTATAAACATTCAAACAATCACTAAATAAAAGTGTAAAGCCATTACTGTCAGAGCACTCTGTTCTTTGGGATTTAAATAATATAATCTCATAGAATACAGGTACATCTTAACAATGATATTGTTCTTTGACTTTTCCACGTTTTGTTAATTATTATATATTTATTATTATACTGAATTTAGATGAATGGAAATGTTGATGTTTGTGGCATATCTATTTAAGAAAATGAAAAAGTAATAGTGAAAATGAGTGAAAAGTCAATAGTGCACTGACATCAAGGAATATTTTTGGTTTTTGGAATTTCGGCGACTGGACCAATTTTCGAAATGTTTGACAGCAGTCATTCAATTATATGATCATTATTTTGTTTAATATGAAAATATTCAATCATACAGTTTTCCCATCCTCAAAAATGACTCTGAATGAAATGATCTGGAATGCCAGGAAAGAAAATGAGATGCAGTGAAGAATGTTGTAATGCCATAATACCTCAATGACTGAGCATTAAATAATTAATTATTATATTTTTATTAAATAATTTATAATTATTTAATAACAATGGGCCTTAATATTAAAATTGACAATTGTGAAGCATAATCTGAGTGGGACAAACCTATATTTAAGAAAACAATAGGTATCAGGCAGTAGATATCCAACGTTACTGTGATATCGGCCTCATTCACTGTATTCATCACAAAAGACAAAAGGAAATACAAGGTAGAATTTTGAAAGCATGTGACAGCTTTTCTTCATTAAGGAAATACTGTAATAACCTCACTGACGTCAAACAACAAGTATGATGCACAGCCTGATAGTTTCAAAAATATTTTATACTTTTAGTATTGTACTGTTATTACAGTAGGCTGCATGTGTTACCATGATTGCAGTGCTAGAGGGAAACAGCATTACATATGCACAGTAAGTGGAACTTGGCAAACTCTGCGACTGTCTAAATCAACCTACTAATCTGGATTTAGTAATAAAGCATATAGCCATACAATCTAGGGTCTGTTTAAAAAAATTACCAAGCAAGCATTGATTTTAAATAAATTAAATCAGAATTTTAGCAGTGAAAACAAAAGAGGAGACTAATAATTACATTATTTCATGCATGTTTTGAAGGCCTAGTCTAATATATCCAGTGTGCATTGCAGCCTTTAAGTTCTATGAGACATTACAACCACAGAATTAAAATAATGAGAGAGAAGTGACATGTTTTGTTTGCAATACAACACAGGCAAGACACTAAAATATCAATTTAACCCTCGTGTATATAAAACAAAATATATACTTTTCATATACTACATGCAAAGGGGATTTTTTTTTGGGGGATTATCACAGTCTGGGGTATGTCAATGATTAGCAACAACATTGATTTTGATGCAATATTATTTTTGTGCAATGTCAGATTAAAAAAAATATACAAATAAAAATAAAATACACACTCAGTACCTTAGAGGACATAAATTTCTGTGGCATAAAACTGACATAAAAATATTACATATTAATTAATTTTCCACTTTCACTGACTTATTAAACCAACATCAGTCCTGATCATAATTACCAAATATTCATTCATTTTCAAGATTTTAACACTTTAAATGCCAGCTTGTTTACATAGTGCCACTGTCGTGGTTGTTTTTTTACACACACACACACACACACACACACACACACACACACACACACCTCACTCTGACATCTATACCAACACACCCACACAATTTTAGCTGCATAATTTAAATTGGACAGCAGTGCTCTATATAACAGAAAATAGGAAAAAAGCATGCATTTGCTCCACAGGCTAAACATGAGACAAATTGCATCATCTGGTGGAAAATATTACAAATGTAAATTTTGAAGCCAGGGCTCCAGAATGAAAAGATAATATCATAAAATTCATGATATTTTGCTTTAATGACACTGGGATCAAATATTGCGGTTTTAATGGGTTTCAATGGGGACATATTTGTCCGGGAGGTCCGGAGTGTATTATAGAGTTATTATTGTAACAGCGTTTTAAATACCCCCCAACACACATCTTGGTCAAAATTGATGTCGTTGGCATCAACACTCATTGCCAAAATGGTCGAAAAAAAATGAAAAAGACAGACAAGTCCCAAAGGTCGCACAAGGGTTAATGTTTGTTTTGACAAACCCCACATTGGTTAAATAACATTACTGGAGTGGCAAACTCATTGTTCCTCCATCAATACCTGATATTCGGAGGTAGAACAGTGAAATAGTTAATAATGATACTTTTAGGGCAGTACAACACAATAGATACATGTTTTATTTCACAAATACTAATTTCCGCATGACCATGCTTGTTTAAATAAACGTATAAAATATCCCAAGCGAGCTGTCCATGCAAACATAAGATCTGAGTTAATGACAGCATAAACTAAGCTGTAGTACATCAGAGACTAGATGCGATGAACAAAGCGGGCACTTTGTTTTCATCGCAGTCTTCTCAAAACAACAGTTACAAATCTGTTTAAAAGCCAATCTCTTTGATAGCCAATACTTAAGTTAAATTCACATGCAATAAATCAATGGAACCTCTCTAATAAAGCTTAGAGATATATTATAGAAATCTGTGTAAAATTGCGTGTCAGGTGTGTGTGTGTGTGTGTGTGTGTGTGTGTGTGTGTGTGTGTGTTTTGGAGGCTGAGGTGTGAAAATCTCACAGGCTAGCAGTTAGCGAGTTAGCATGACAACATTGGGGAAAACAACCAGGAAAAAAATGAAATGTCACCGCGCCCGCAACGTATTTAACATCTAAATACATGTCGCTTATAAGACGAGACACTTTAGAAAGTATTCATAAAATGTCGCCTACCGCAGCCGTGTCTTTTGCGGAGAAATTGAGGAATTCGCTGCAGAGAGCGGACGAAGCATCGCGATCAGTCTCGGCCGCCGCCATCTTTACCTCATTGGCTGCCAGTAGCAGTAGTAGTGATGAAGGGAGCGGAAATCAGCCTACTTCCGCCAGGGAGCTAGATAACTTTTCAGCTGACTAATGGAAAAGTGTACCTGTTTTTGCCCTTGTGACATGTGGTGAACTCAAAATGAAAATTAAACTGATGTCATTATATACTCACCCTCATGTCGCCCCAAACCGGTATGCTGTTCTTTTTTTCTGATGTATTTCTAACACCGTGTCTACACCAGACAAGAGTGATGTCTTAACAGCTTGATGCTGTCTGACTACACTTGACATGTCAAAATAAATTATCTAAATTGTCTATTTAACTGGCAGAGAGTAGCGCCAGCACGTGCAGTGCAAAATAGATGATTAGGCCTACACTAGGCGCAATGCGTCAACATCAAGCGCAGACAGCATCTCATTGATTATAATGGGATTGTTTCGCTTTTGTGGCTCCATGCCACTGGCGTTTGGTGTAGACAGGCTGTTAGGAGAATGTCTGAAGAATCTTCACTCAGCACTTTTCCATACAATGACAGTTCACACTGAACATAACATAAAAACATAACATAAAAAAACACCTGCCTAATATCACGTAGGTCCCCCTCGTGCCATCAAAACAGCTCTGCCCCGTTGAGGCATGGACTCCACAAGACCTCTGAAGGTGTCCTGTGGTATCTGGCACCAAGACTCTACACCTTGAACTCTTTGTCATGTTCCTCAAATCATTCCTGAATAATTTTTGCAGTGTGGCAAGGCACATCATCCTGCTGAAAGAGGTCACTGCCATCAGGGAATACCTTTGCCATGAAGGGGTGTACGTGGTCTGTAACAATCTTTATGGAAGGTAGTACATGTCAAAGTAACATCCACATGAATGCCAGGACCCAAGCGTTCCCAGCAGAATATTGCCCAAAGCATCACACTGCCTCTGCCGCCATGCCTTCTTCCCACAGTGCATCCTGCTGCCATCTCTTCCCCAGGTAAATGATGCACACACACACCCGGCTGTCCACATGATCTAAAATAAATGTGATTCATCAGACCAGGCCACCTTCTTCTATTGCTCCATGATCCAGTACTGACACTCATGTGCCCATTGTAGGCACTTTCGGCAGTGGACAGGGGTCAGCATGGGCACTCTGATTGGTCTGCGGCTATGATTAGAGATGCTTTGACCCTGTCGTCTAGCCATCACAATTTGGCCCTTGTCAAAGTCGCTCAGATCCTTATGCTTGCCCATTTCTACTGCTTCCAACACTTGAAATTCAAGAACTTACTGTTTACTTGCTGCCTAATAATATAAGTCCCACCCCTTGAAAGGTGCCATTGTAATGAGATAATTGATGTTATTCACTTCACCTGTCTGTAATTTTAATGTCGTGGCTGATCAGTGAATAACGACCACAGCTGTCAAGCTCCAAAAAATAAAATAAAATAAAAATACCATAAAAGTTGTTTGCATTCTTTGACTTTGGTGACATATGAAAGCTCTTTGTAAGGAACAGTCATAATTCACTGAAAATATTCCCCTCCGCTGCAGCTGTCAAATATCATTCTCCATTCCACATATATGAACTAGCGCATGGTTTTTGATAACAACAGAAGCAGGAGCCAATGTTGTTTTGGCGTTAAAGATGTCAAACCTGGCGCAACACACCAGCAGACCATTTTTTAAATCTGAGTGAATTTGAATGAGATTTCAGAGCTTTCAGTGGGGGGAATCATAATCAGTGAATAGTTATTTAATTTCCTTTCTGTTCCTCACACAAAGCTAATTTGCAAGGGATACATCAGGAAAGACTAGGAATAGTCATATGGAGTACTTTAATGGTACTTTTATGGTGAGGGTTTTTTTGGTAATTTTTGGAACTTGACAGTCACGGTTACTGAAATAATGTGGGTTTTATATATGGAAAAGAGCTGTGTAAAGATTCTTCAAAATTTCTCCTTTTGCATTCCATGTAAAAAATAACAGCATACAGGTTTGGAAAGACATGAGGATGAGACATGTTTCGTGAACTATTTCCTTAAAGTTTGTATAGTTGGGGTACAAAGAAGGAGGCTATGCAGTTCTTGTTCTTTCCCATTTTTAATTAAACAAATCCTTCAGGGTTCAGAACACATCACTTTATTGCACAAAGATACAGGCCCACATTGTAAACAACTTGTGAAGATACAAAAACATGTATTTGTTTAAAAATCTGTCAAACTAGATTTGCATTTCTAGAAGTAAATACCAGTGCTTGCAAGGCAAGGAACGAATAGCTGTAAAATGTATTTTTTTTGGTCCTGCATAAAAAAAATGCTTTGAAATCAGAGGTGCTTTGCATTTTTGTCATAACTCAGCGTGCGACTTGTTTTCTGTCACTGTGCATTAGAATTAAAACAAAGTATCACCATTGTTGCAGTGTATAAAGGGGGCTATAGATTGTTGAATATGGTTAAACAGATGCAAGAAAGACCTATTACAATTAATTATGCAAATAGAAGAAAAAAATGACACTAAAATTTTTTCAATATCAAATGGAAATTTTCAAGTCAGATGAATATGTTTTCAAGTTATAATCTTAGATTTAAAAAAAAAACTTATTTAACTTTACAAATAAAAAAAATAATAACAAAACAAAACAAATTTGAATTGAATCTATAGGTTAAGATGTTATGGCTGAATTAATTGCAAAAAATGTTATAGTAAGGGTAAGTAAGAGTAGAATACTGAGGAATATCAATAGAGTGCTTGCAAGCACAGTATTGATTGTCAGTTACAACATAATATCTGATTTGCTACACAGAAGTCCGTTCTAACCCATTTAGATGGATTTGGCACCAATCCAGATTAATTGCTGGTTTCTGTAAGTTCTTGGCTGGTTTCAGAGGTTTTCACATCCATTTTAGCTTGTTGAGAGTTTCTTGGCATCATCAGTAGCTACGGACACACCAATCACATCACTGAAATGAATAGTCCAGGTTAAAGTCTACATGAAATGCCATCATGCCTACAAAGTGTACAAAAAATTATTTTTGTTGCATGTTCAATTTACTTAATTTAAATGAACTAAAGCAACACTATTCAAGAACATTTTGTCACAACAAGATTTCAATGTGTTCTTTAAATTTGTAAAATAGAATTTTACTTAATCCTTTTAAGTTGGGACTACGTGAATAATTGTTATGTTGTTAATGTAGCATTGATGAAACTGGGCAGGGTGTTTCCATTTCCCAGAATACTACTCGATAGGGAGAGTAAATGTTCAAATTAAGTATTATTTTATGTGTTTTTGTGCAAGATGAATATTAAAGAGGACACTTGTTAGTGTTTAATATTTTGTTACGTTGAGGTTTAGAAGAGTTTCAGTTATGTTGGAGTTTTGGGGGTTACAATTATGGTGAAGAATGCAAGATGAGCTAACGATGAGGACAGGTAGATGTTAATTAATCTGATTGCTTGCTTCAATAAGGAAATGCTGTGCTAACCATAGGATAGTTACTAAACTACACTCAGTAGTGCTTCTAACCAGCATGTGTTTAGCATGCTAACATTCACTTTCACTAGTAAGCACATTAAGAAATAAAAGAGATTTATTGCAGTTACATTGACACATCTAATTTTGTTGGGTAATGTATACCCAATTCAACTAGGTTCATTCTACACAAAGTGTTTGTTTTAAGATTACATAATAATTTTATGTTAAGAACCTTCTTGGTTACTGTCGTAACCTCTGTTCCCTGATGGAGGGAACAAGACGTTGTGTCGATGTAATGACATTAGGGGTCTCTCTTGAGAGCCTCGGTCAATGAGAATCAGCGAACAGAATTTGCATGCCCCTCCCCCATACACATGGGTATAAAAGGAGGAAGCGTGCATCTGTTCAGACAGGTTTTGAGCTGAGGAGCCGAGAGTAAGGTCCCGGCCATTTCAGCAGCTTGTACAGTGTTGTGGCAAGAGGGACACAACATCTCGTTCCCTCCATCAGGGAATGGAGGTTACGACAGTAACCAAGATGCTCCCCTTCTGTCACTCACTCGACGTTGTGTTGATGTAGTGACACTAGGAGTCTCTATCTAAAAACGGCACAACACTGAACCGCTAGCCCAGCCGAGTCCTCAGCATCGGAGTCTGCCAAGATGCTCTCCGTTGCAGCAGCAAAACTCTCATCCAGCTTGGGGGCTTCATCAGACTGGCCGTAAGGCGAGCCGGTCTCATCTTGTAACCAGATGGGGGCAGACGAACGTGCTGGGGAACAGGTGGTCCGCGGGGATTTATCTGCCGAAACAGTGCTCGTTAAACTCCCGAAATCGCCTCCAGTGTCAGTCGCACCGGCCCTATACCCGTGGGTAGAAGGCATAACGTGTGGGGTGGCTAGAGTGGCTTTCCCCCAGAAGAAGGAAAGCCACGACCGCAATGTTGCCTTGGTCATGTTCTCGCAGTGAAAACATGAACCATCCACAAATGCTGCCTCTGTGTAATCGCTGCCCAGACACTTGAGGCAGCGCCCATGGCCAACAGAAGTGGAGAGGTAAGGACCGCATCCAGGAATGACACAAAGACGGAAGGGCATCTTGCGAAAGATGCATCTTTAAAAAGACGTTCAACGTCAATGTGTACTCTTTTAGAGAAATATATACTCTTTTAGAGGGCTGTCGAAGAAGTGCAGAAGAAGATAAAAGCAGCTGAAAATGCACCATATCTCCAACAGCGTATGCTCTTATTGAGGTGAGTGGAACTGCAGTGGGTTTACTCATCTCACTGAAACACAACCGCTCTGCTCTGAAGAAAAGACGCACGCTTCCCTCCTTTTGTATCCGTATGTCTGGGGGAGGGGCATGCAAATGCTGTTCACCATTTCTCATTGGCCTTTTCTCAAAGATAAGAGGTAACCGAGGCTCTAGTGTCACTACATCAACACAACGTCATGTGAGTAACAGAAGGGAAACTCATTTCAAACAAGTTCAGCCAAAGAACAATTGTTTTGAATGGCACTGACAGCAAACAAAAATGACCGCTCATAACACGGGACCAATTACGACGCTGCAAATTCAAAAATTTCATTCAAGAGCTACAGCAAAGAGGAAGATTATCAAATAACCGCAACTTATATTTCAAGCTCTTTTTATATAAAACTATTGTATGACTTTAGAAGACTTGGAATGTAGCGCATGAGTCGTATAGATTGCTTTTGTGATATTTTTAGAGTTGGTGGTATAAATTTCCATCTACTTTCATGTTCTGTTTCAAAAAGAAAGAAATACAGGATTGGAATGACAAGGTTATCAGTAAATGAGGATAATTTGTTCATGTTTAGATGAACTATTCTTTTAATGCAGACACCTTGATCTGTTCTGTAAGCTTCTTCATCACAGCATGCTTATCTGGGTCAATGGTGACATTATCATAGAAGTCTCCAAGCTGGATGTACTCGTTGTCATAGCAACATCTCACACAAGGCATGGACTCCTCTATCTGTAAGATGATAGATGCTTGTTGCGTCACTGCATTGGGCTATGCATTATCATACACCATATGATCACAAATATTTTACATGACAGTAAAAGGAATAATCCACCCAAAATCGCATTGTCATTATTTACTCAATCTCATGTTCTTCCAAACTCATATGCTGCTATTTTGTGTGTATAACACAAAAGGAGAATATTTGAAGAATAAGTGCAAAAAGCACCACAAAAGTATCATAGAATTATTCCATGTGACTTGTGCGCTATATTCCAAGTCTTCTGAAGGCATAAGATAGCTTTGTGTGTGAAACAGAAAGAAAATTAAATGGTTATTAAATGGTTAAATGGAGTTGATGTGTCACCCAGGATTGACGACATTTACAGCAAAACTTTTTTTGTTGTTGTTTTGTTGTGAAAACATCAAAACTTAATGCAACATGCCAGGTCAAACATGTATAAGGGAGAATGAGACTTGAGAGGTTCAGAGGAGGGAAGAGTTTACTGAATAAAGTAAAAAATGTCAGCTGCCACCTACCCCCATGAAGCATTATGATGTAATCGGATCAGTCTCCTTATACACTCTCAAACAACTTATGTATTTACATATATCTGAATATTTAGCAATAAACAAAAAATAAATAGTATTTTATCACACAGCTATCTGTAAATACCATCCAACCAGTCAGATATTTTTTGAAAAATGGGATAAAGTGATAATTCACCTCTCATGCAAGTCACCTTTCCAACTTCCTATATCATGTAAGCCAATAAAATAATTTAATCTGAAATCAATAGTTTATGTCCACTTATTTATTTATTTGGCAAGTAGTCGTGTAATAAAACGGAAAACGAGCAGACTGAAACAGACAGACACAGAGGCGTAGATTCCGGGGGTGTTGTGAGGGTGTTGTGGGTGATGTAACCCCCCAAAAATCAAAACAAGCAAGTTCACGGTTCACTCAATTATAAAAGGATATACAGTACAGTAAGCACATTGATTTATTGAAATCCCTATGGAGAAATAAATGGAAAAAAATACTTCCAGAAGCCAAGGCAACTGAAAGAGTGTTGTGCTCTATTGTTCAAGTACTAGCACTGTTTGATGAGTGAAATTAAATTCCAGCATATGCAGACATACTGCTGTATCATTTAAAGGGAAACCCCCACTTCCTTATGTTTCTATGGTTACGTAACACTGACCATATGTTACCATGGTTACCTAGCCCACAAAAAAAAAAAAAAAGAGGCCACCTGTGTTGTCAGTGAAACCTGATATATGGAGGCATTGTTATTTGGACCAATGGCCAGGTGGTACCATCTGACTGCAGGCAATCTAGCTTGAGTGTTGCCCTTTCAGTCAAGGTGTTACCGTTATACCTGAAGTCCTTGGTTTGCAGCATATGTGGCATATATACAGTATCTATGGTAACTGCAAATTACCAGGTGACCCTATAGAGGTTAGAAAGTATATATTACCTAAATGCTCTGACATGTTTCATCAGCCTTAACCACAGGAAAATGATGGACACTGCAAAGAGGCGAAGACTGTTCTCTCTAAGCGAGTTTGACACCAGGTATATATCTGCCACATGGACAACCAGAAATGCCATTAGCATCAAATACAAAAGCCAATAGAAGATATTCCAGAAAGAGATAAATCAGCATGCTTAGTCATTGTAAAGGGATTAATGGAAAGGAGGAGGTCCAAAAAGACAAACACACACACAGGTGTCAGAAATCTCTCTCTCTCTCTCTCTCACACAGCATCACGACCCGGCCCCGCCCTCCTGCGTGCTATATTATAATTAATATAATAAATTAATTATTCACATTCCTCCCTTGTTCGCTCAAGCTGGGGAGCCATGACGTACACATAACCCCCACCCCATCTGCCGGCAGGTCATCCCCACCTTCCTGAATCTGGGAGGGGACAGGGGGAGGAAAACAACAATACTTAGGGGGTACTCACTGTAACAGTGCAGTACTCCCTAAAAACCAAAGTAAAATTTAAAAGAGAGGGAAAGACCAATGTGTAGCATTAGCGGGACAGATAGAGAAGAGAGAGAGTTTTCTGATATGCCATAGCTTGGTCCCCGGCCACTCCTCCACCCTCTAGTGGATGACAGCCGCACCTCCACGGGTGGATCGGAGGCAGTCCTCCGGCCCATGGCAGATGGAACACCCCGTCGCGTTTTTGGTGGACGGTAGGGGCCTCCCCTGCCCCTGCAGTGGTAACCGCTCCAGGCAGTTGGTTGGGAGCCCCTCCTCCCCTCGCGGTTGGCGACTGTTTCTCCACTTCCAGGGGGCCAGGGTCCTCTAGCGGATGGCCGCGGCTGCTCCATTCGGATGGACGGTAGCAGTGTGAACTAAACTACAGAGCATCCCTCCTCCTTCCCGTGTTTCGGCACCAGTGTAAAGGGATTAACAGAAAGGAGGGGCGAGAACCGGCTTGACAATATAAATAATATTTTAATTAAAAACTTAGCCAAAAAGACAAACACACACACAGGTGTCGAACAGCTGTCCGTAAACCTCTCTCTCTCTCGCACTGCCGTCCTCGGTTGGCCTTTATCCCTCTCGGAGGCTTCATTAGCCTGATTAGGGGCCGGGTGTGCAGCATCACGATTCATCATTATTCATATTCTTTTACATCATACTAAAGCTCATTATGAGTATATTACCAGAAGTCTTCAATTTAGTTTATTTTCATGGTCCGGCCATGAAAATACTTGATGTGGACTCGATGTGTCCTTCTAAGTACTTGCATTCCTGTATTAAGCCAAAACATATTAATGATGATTTTTGTCCTTGCAGTTTAAATACACACTGTTTATTTACATCACAATGAGCTTTAAATTAATGTTCCAGGTTTAAAATCAGTTAAGTCCTATAGAGAGCAACTGGCCATTTTTAATCATCCTTTGGTTGGAAAAACAAACAAAAATCTTATTTTCATTAATACAAAAACAATGCCACGTGTAGAAAATGTACCGATGAATGGACATGTACAATGTAAGTCTATGGGGCAAGAGATTACACAAGTTTTAAAAGCAGAAATGTGCATCTTGTATTGTTTTTAAAGAGATTATTTTCATTCTTCCTTAAAATAAATATGTTTTATTTGAGCTGTAAAGTTGTCTATATCATAATTTTAGCAATGGGACTACTTTTCTAGGCAGATGAACTTCTGGTTATGTGTGACTAATGTAATTCAAGCTGGAGGTGTTTGCTCTATAAACAGTCCCTTTCTGGTATCCTTGTGCATATTGTGCAAAAGTAACAGGGTTTACTGGCTTTACATGGTCATTATATGAGTTAATATTGCATATAACTTTACACAGACAATGGCATTAACCAATTTTATTACACTAGTTTCATGTTAACACATACAATGATTAAAGTGTCATGAAATCCCCTTAGTTCATCAACAGTCGTTCACACCTCAAATTAATAAAAAAAGCTTAAGGAATGGGCATAAAAAGGTGTAAACAAGTGGGTGGGTAGTGGGAAGACGGCAGTAGGTGAACCACAAAGACTCAATCTCACTCACGATAGACATGGCTGAACATCACAATGTTAGAGGAAACAAAAGAAAAAGAGTTTTGGGCACTTCTCTGTATATCAGTCATTGGACAAAAGTATGAATGTTGAAGATGATAGAACAGTTTGCAAATGAAAGATTTTGATATTTTGTTCCAATTTTTGAGAATGAATTGAAAGCAGGTAGGTCCCACCAAATCAAGGATCCATGGCCTGACTGGTTCAAGCTGATAGAAAGGCTTCTGTAACTCAGTGTGGCAGTGTAGAGGGCAGGGCCGGGTCGTGATCCTACACACCCGGTCCCGTATTAGGCTAATCAAGGCTCCCGAGAGGGATAAAGGTCAACTGCAGAGGATCGTGCGGGAGAGAGAGATAGTTTACGGACATGTCCTTCATGTGTGTTTGTGTCCTTGTTTTAAGTATCTCATTAAAATATTATTTATATCGTCAAGCAGGTTCTCGCCTCCTCCTTTCCATTGATCCCTTTACACTGGTGCCGAAGCCCAGGAAGGAGGAGGGATGCCCGTCGCGGAGTCCTCGACACTGCCGTCCACCCAGGGGAGCGCCGCTGCCATCCACCGGGTAAGGGAGTAGACCGACCGCCCGGATGCGGTGAACGGCCTCCGTCCGCGAGGCGATTGGGGACTGGACTCCCCGACCGCCTGGAACGATGGAGCCGCTGCCAGGGGCGGAGGAGAGCCCTGCCATCCCCCAGAAACGCGGAGAGGTCGATGGAAGACGCCGTCCGCGAGGGGACTCCCCGACCACCTGGAGCGGTAGGGCCGCTGCCAGGGGCGGAGGAGTGTCCCCACGAGTTGCCGAGAACGCGGAGGGGCGTTCTTTCTGCCGGGGGTCGTGAGTCTGACTCCGGTCTGCCCGGGGAGAAGTGGCTGTCGTCCGCCTGAGAGGGTGGAGTAGTGATCGAGGACCATGCGACGGTGTATCGGAGAACTGGCGAGTAGGCTTTTTTCAATTTTTCATCTCTCTCTCCTCTCTCTCTCTCACTGCCGCTCTGCGTTGGCCTTTTCCCTCTCTTTTAAATTTTACAGTGTTTTTTGGGGGTACTACACTGTTACAGGAAGCACCCCCCCAGTTTAATTATTTCTGTTTCCCTCCCCTTGTCCCCTCCCTCGTACAGGTAGACGGGGATGACCTGCCGGCAGACGGGGCTTAGAGCACGCCCTCCCCCAGGGAATTGGGGGGATGTACGTCATGCTGGGGGCTCTCCAGCCTGAGAGAACGAGGGAGGAATGTGGCAGGGCGGAGGGCGGGGCCGGGTCGTGATCCTACACACCCAGTCCCGTATTAGGCTAATCAAGCCTCCCGAGAGGGATAAAGGTCAACTGCAGAGGATCGTGCAGGAGAGAGAGATCGTTTACGGACATGTCCGTCATGTGTGTTTGTGTCCTTGTTTTAAGTTTCTCATTAAAATATTATTTATATCGTCAAGCCGGTTCTCGCCTCCTTTCCATTGATCCTTTACACTCAATGTTTTCATCATTGTCTTCTTTTTTAACAAGCCGTCATGTTATCCTGTCCATGATAAGACATACGGAGAAGACACAATAGAATGTGTGTCTCTAAACAAACAGCTGTTTCATGTTTGGAATGTGAGTAGCAGAACCGTGGCCAACACATATGCTCACTCTGGTCTGGTTATCGATTGCAGTCCATTCTGATAAGTAATTCCAATCTCACAATGGTGTATAATGCAAAAGTCCCACTCATATCTGCTCTGCGAGTATTATGCCATTGCTTCAAGTTTAGTTTTTAAACTGGAAGAATGAAATGGCTTAAAATGAGAAACATAACCACTTTACCCATAAAAGATAGCATTATGAGTGCTATAATTGTTTTAATGATGTGCAACATGTACAGTACTGTGCAAAGGTTTTAGGCACTTGTGAGAAATGTTGCATAGTGAGAATTTCTTCAAAAATAATGCCATAAATAGTTTTCATTTATCAATTAATATCATACAAAGTCCAGTTAAACATAAAAAAGTTAAACCAATATTAAGTGTGACCACCTTTGCCTTCAAAACAGCACCAGTTCTCCTAGGTACACCTGGACACAGTTTGTCTTGGTTGTTGGCAGATAGGATGTTCCAAGCTTCTTGGAGGGTTCGCCACAGTTCTTCAATCTATTTAGGCTGTCTCAATTGCTTCTGTCTGGCAGTTTCTGAATGGGCTATAAAATCTTGACGCACGGAAACCTTGTCCTCTCGGCCAGCCTCCACGCAAGAACCAGTCCATAGTCCTGAAAGTTTGGGAGTCTAAAATGTATATTTTCTATCGGTTTACAAATGCTGAAGGTATACCTAAATATCCATCTTAAAACTATATTTTTTCTGAAACTTCTTATGTGTCTAAGACTTTTGCACAGTACTGTTGTAATGACTCAGGAGAAGGCAGACGAGGGGGTTTGAATCCAAATGCAGTTTATTGAAGAAAGTAGAGGGACCACAAATACTGGAACAAAATAAAAGGTCCACAATGGGAAAACGAAACTAAAACTGGAAGAACATACAGGGGTTACACAGGTTGGGGAAGACATCCACGAAGGGCAGGGTAGAAACATAAACGGTAACCTTGAGCACGACGAGAAACATCAACAATCAACAAAGGAAAGGGAAAACAGCGGGGTTTAAATAAACAGACACGATAATGACAAAATAACAAACAGGTGCGGACAATAACACAGAGGCGGCAGTGAAGAGGATCGGGAATGAAGGGAAGTGTAGTTTATACAAGGACAGTGAGACTCAGGGCGGACAACAGGGAAAACGTGACATGGAACGGGATCGGTGACGGGTGAAACGCGAAACACGGTGCAGACGACGCGAAACATGGTGCAGATGATGCGATACACAGTGCAGGTGACACGAAACATGGTGCGGGTGACACGAAACCGTGACAACTGTATAAATATAGCAAACTGAGATACTGAGGTTTCTGTGGTCTGCATCATTCCAAAGATGCTGTCTATAGACATTAACTTGTGTTAAACCTGCAACATTCCTTACAATGTATCAAAGTCTTTCGTATGAGAAAACATATTTTGAAATACAAAAATAAATAACATGGAATCAATTTATAAATCAAGAGATTTCAATACAGTTGATCAGATCCTTCTCTAAACTTGATCTAACAAGACCGGACTAAGTGTATGAATGGGCTCAGTGTGTTACCTCAGGACACATGTGGTGAGAGCAGCTCAAGTCATCGTACAGTCCAGCGATGCCAGAGAAGTTCGCACAATCTCATCACTTGTACCCCTGTACACATCAGTCACAGTCAGCACCAGTGCCAAAACTAACACCAACTCACGCCACCAGTCCTACACAGAGAAGTCATTATGAGCAAACACATGAATACAGCCGTCTTTCCAGAGATCATACAACCATTTGCATTGTGAGTTCTCCGAAATATTAGGACATTCCACCTTTTGCAATATTAGGGTAGCTGCGGTTGTTTATTTGTCTTATCCAGTGTTGGACGAAGTACACAAATTCTGTACTTGATTTAAAGTATCCATCCATCCATCCATTGTCAACCGCTTATCCTGTGTACAGGGTCGCGGGGGGCTGGAGCCTATCCCAGCTAACATTGGGCGAAAGGCGGGGGACACCCTGGACAGGTCGCCAGTTGATTTAAAGTATAAATATTAAAAATCTAAAGAAACATTACTCTAGTAAACATAGAAGTGTAGTAGACTACAAAACTACAAAAGTAAAACTAGAGGTCTTTTTACTTTTGGGCAAATTATTACTTTAAAAATGCAAACAACAAAATAAATTTTTATCTCCATCATTGGGCTTACCTGAGGAAGAACATACCGATCGCCTTCATCTGTCACAGACACAGATACGGATACAGTTGTCCAGGAGACAATAAATAGGAAGTTAAGCAGCAAGAGAATCCAGGCACCGGTTCTGTAGAGGTGGAATACATATAATTCTAATGTTAAATGTATTTTCTCCCTATATCAGCGTTAGACTTTGATAGCAGTTTACCTGCCGTATAAGTTCCATTTGATATTGATGAGTTTCTGAACTACAGGATGCATGATGAGGTCCAGTTTACCCTGATTCACAATAAACCCCAGCTGTGGGGAGAGACAACTCTCACAATCCAATGCAGCACCACTTGTAATGCAGGTGGAAACACATGTTTTAACATAAAAAGTACCATTGTAATGCCATGTTTTTTGGACATGCTGCCATTATAATACCATTTTTTATGTGCTATGGTAGTACCCACCAAAGTATTCTTTTAAGTACCATGGAGCACTAAATACACTACCAATTTTATAATGTGGAAAATAATTATAATTAAGTCAATCTATGAAATAACACAAATGGAAGTATTGGTTGACCAAAGCAGTGACCAATAAAATATAGCTTCTTTGAAGTCGCCACCATTTGTTTAGATTCCAGCTCTGCACACTGTGGACATTCTTTCAACCAACTTCATGAGGTGCCACCACTGATCTATGAACACTGTTCCACCAATCCCCCCAACCCTGCTTACTCTCATGTAATACATTAATGTCTGTGTTTACATCAACATCACACTGGCAGCAGATTTGATCTCTTCAAGAGGGGCATTTTCACCAAGAAGCACATTTAACTATTCATGCATGCGGCTGCATTCACAGTGAGACATGAGCGTTCATCCACAGACATCAACATGTGAACGTTTGAAGCAGCCTGCTGTACTCAAACAGCGTGCGGGTATTGAGTCAGTACTCAGACCTGCCGACGGTACTTTTAATATTGGTTGCAATTAGGGGGCTTACACACTGGCAGGTTAGTCTGAAACAGAGCCCGGTTTGCATTAAAAGTTGGTAATGTGAAAGCTGTTTTATGGACTGGGAAGCGGACCACAGAACCCATATGCCCACCTATCTTTCTTAGGACTTTGTGTATACCCACCTGAAATAAGTGATGATACGTATAGCCGCCAGAACATTGAGTAGTCTTTTGACTTGGAACTTTTTCAATCTACTAACGTGATGCTGCAGCACCGTTGAGTGAATTGTTTGTGTGTGTGTGTGTGTGTGTGTGTGTGTGTGTGTATATATATATATATCAGGGACATGGTAACTTTCCTTATCTCAGGGGTACCGGGACGGACTGCATGACAGTGACAGTGTGAGAGAGAAGAGAAGGGGGAAACAAGTGGGAGGGGAGAGAGAGTGGGAGGCCTCTACCCTTGGATATGCCGACACACGGTCTTCAGCCAGTTGGACAGCTTCCTCCAGCGATGCCGGGTGGTGGCACTGGACAGACTATGCCATTCCTTCTGGCAGACGACAGATCAGCTGTTCCAGCACCACAAGATCGATGACTCCCTTGGCGTCGTGGTCCTCAGCCAGCAGACACTTCCCGGTGGGCATCACAGAGCTGTTGCATAAAGGCAAACGGGTGTCCAAGCGTGCCCATCTTCGTCGAACTAAAGAGTTGTCTGTGCTCTTCAGGGCAAGATGGAGTTCTTCTGGTCATAGTACACAGGATACTCGCCGCTGGTAGTTTCAAGCTGGGCTTCCCTGGACAAAAGTGGTATGAGCCTGGCCGCCCACTGAGCATGCAGCCAGCTCCAGATCTCTGCCATCCTCTCGAAGAGGTCTACGTACACCTCCAGATCCTCTTCAGCCCAATTTCCATGAGAGCGACTGGAGGCATTGGGGCTGTTGTGTCCGGGGCTTTCTCCTGGTGTAGTAAGCTCACCTAAGGATCACCTGCCAGTCCGCTGCTAGAGCACCTCCTGGAATCGCCGATCATGGCCCTGTGTAGCTCAAGCAGGGCCTGATGTTAAGCATGATGCATGCTGGTGAGGGACTGGATCATTCCGCCACCGGTGAGGACTCCATGCCGAAGTATCCAAACTCCCAGGTTTCGGCACCAGTGTAACTGGGTTCATTTGTGGGGTAAAGGAGGAAATGGGAAGCGTGGCTTCAACTCAAAAAGGTCAGTCTTAATAATATCTCAAATTATCTTTCCAGCTGGGCCTTGGTAGCTCAGCGAGTATTGAGATTGACTACCACACTTAGAGTAACGAGTTTGAATCCAGGGTGTTCTGAGTGACTCCAGCAATGTCTCCTAAGACCAAATTGGCCCGGTTGCTGGAGAGGGTAGAGTCACATGGGGTAACCTCCTCGTGGTCACGATTAGTGGTTCTTTCTCTCAATGGGGCACGCATTTAACACACAGACAGCTTGGTGCAACTCTCTCTCTCTCTCTCTCTCTCTCTCAGTCTCTGACGTGGTTCCTCCTTATATTTCTCTCCCCATTGCTCACTACAATCAGAATCAGGTGTTAGACATACTGTCCTCAGGTATGTGCAATCTTACCGCTTTCTCTCCGAATGAACGCTCACATGCCCACACCTCCACACCATGGTTTATCCCCACCACAGTGAGTGTGAATTATCAGAGCACATGAAACCATCGAGTCACAATTTTGTCCGATAAACAATCCTGAAGCAAATCCAGTTGAGAAGCACTGTTTTAGAGGGTAAATGATACAGCAGAATTCAAACAAAGATTGAGGGTTGTTTTCTTACCTGACTGGAGACTCCATCAGTCAGTTTAATCTCAAGGTTATTCCTGTCAGGCTGAACTTGGCTGATTCTCTTCATTCTTCTTCTTAATGCAACAGAGAGCATCTGACTAGCGCCTCATCTTCTTAAGATGCGAAAAGGACCAACTTACAGCCCAAGAAATATACTTAAACCTTAAGTTTAACGAAACTTAAGCCTTATACAGCACAACATTTTAAATAAAAAGCTTCACTTCATTATATCCTGCATATTTAGAGTAGAGATTCACTGATGCTCTTGAGGTCTTTATTAACTGGAAGTGTTTGTTGTCAGATAATTTGTTCCTCAGTTACCCTTAAGTGAGTTGTAAAGCACATGTTTGTTCCACATCAGCTTACAGCATTTAGTTACACCCTACCTGCAATAAATCAGGGTAACCTTTAGCAAAAGCACAAACTTATGTTTAGGGCACATTTACTGCAGGTTATTGGACAGTACATGTCAAGACTTTACAGATAATGTCCATCGGAGGCAATCTAATCACCATAAAGTATAAACCAAATAACACACAGACAGGCTTGTGCATCTGCATTGCCCTTAAAAGGGTCATGACATGAGGAATAACATTTTACTTGATCTTTTCTTATATAAGAGGTCATTGTACTATGAAAGCATCCTCATTAATAGAAAAATAATATTTATTGAAACCAAGCTGCAAAAACATATCATTTTGAATTTGTGGAACTTGTGACGTCACAAGGACCAAATACATCTGCATATGCAATGCCTATTTTTCTGTCATTGCACCATTGGCCCCATCCACTGATGCACCATGGTACAATGATCACACTCATGCTCTCAAGAGAGCAGCTCGGAAAATGGAGCGCATGTGGAAAAATACAAAATTAGAAGTATTTCAGGGTGCATGGAAGGATAGTGTCTGTAGCTACAAACACGCACTAAAAGCTGCCAGGTCAGCATATTTTAGTAAACTCATAGAAAATAACCACAACAATCCTAGATGTTTATTCAGTACTGTGGCTAAATTGGTTAGGAATAAAGCCTCAACCGAACCAGATATTACGCCACACCTCAAGAGTAATGACTTCATGAATTTCTTTACAGATAAAATTGAAATAATCAGAAATAAAATTGGAATTATGCAATCATCTGTCATAGCACCTCAGAAATCAGAGTCGACTAATTTCCCTCATGTGCATCTTCAATCCTTCGCTATCATAGGTCATGAAGAGCTAACAAAACTTATCGAAACATCAAAAGCCACAACTTGTTTGTTAGATCCAATACCAACTAAGCTCTTAAAAGAGGTATCTCCTGTAATATCAGAACCTCTTCTTAATATCATTAACTCCTCGCTATGCTTAGGACATGTCCCAAGAAACTTTAAAATGGCAATTATCAAACCGCTAATTAAGAAGCCACAACTTGATTCTGGAGAACTTGCTAATTATAGACCGATTTCAAATCTCCCGCTTATGTCAAAAATACTAGAAAGGGTAGTATCCTCCCAAATATGTTCATTTCTACAGAAAAATAGTATATATGAAGAATTTCAATCTGGATTTAGGCCTCATCACAGTACAGAGACTGCACTTATCAGAGTTACAAATGACTTGCTCTTATCATCTGATCGCGGCAGCATTTCTCTTCTAGTGCTTTTAGATCTTAGTGCTGCATTCGACACGATAGATCACTTACATTCTCTTGAATAGGCTGGAGAATTATGTTGGAATTTGTGGAGTGGCATTAGCATGGTTTAGGTCATATTTAGCAGACCGCTACCACTTTGTCTATGTAAATGAGGAATTGTCAAACCAAACAAAAGTAAAATATGGAGTGCCACAGGGATCAGTTTTAGGGCCTCTGCTTTTCTCCATGTATATGCTTCCCTGGGAGATATTATCAGGAATCGTGGAATAAGTTTCCACTGCTATGCTGACGATACACAACTTTATATTTCTTCAAAACCTGATGAGATTTCACAATTATCAAAATTAACAGAGTGTATCAATGAAATAAAAGATTGGATGGCCAGAAATTTCCTTCTACTCAATTCTGACAAAACAGAGGTTCTAATTATTGGACCAAAAAGCTCTAAAAATAAGCCACTAAAATATAATTTGACTCTAGATGGATGTACCGTTACATCATCTTCAACAGCAAAGAACTTAGGTGTTATATTTGATACAAATCTGTCCTTTGAAAATCAAATTACAAATGTTTGTAGAACAGCATTCTTCCACCTAAGAAATATTGCTAAATTAAGGCACATGCTCTCGGTTGCTGATGCCGAAAAACTAATTCATGCGTTCATGACCTCAAGACTAGATTATTGTAATGCATTACTGGGAGGATGTCCAGCAAGATCAATAAATAAACTTCAATTGGTTCAAAATGCAGCAGCCAGAGTGCTGACGAGAATCAAGAAATATGATCATATTAGCCCCATTTTATCATCGCTACATTGGCTACCTGTTAAATTTCAGTATTGATTTTAAAATTCTGTTATCTACGTACAAAGCTTTGAATGGTCTAGCTCCAGCAGTACTTAAGTGATCTTCTAACACGCTATATTCCAACACGCTCATTAAGATCGCAAAATTCTGGCCTATTAATAGTTCCTAGAATATCAAAATCCACAAAAGGAGGAAGATCCTTTTCATATTTGGCTCCTAAACTATGGAATAATCTCCCAAACACTGTTCGAGATGCAGACACACTCTCTCAGTTTAAGTCTAGACTAAAGACTCATCTATTTAGCCAGGCATACACCTAATTTATCCCACACTTAGGCTGCTTTAGTTGAGTCTGCCGGAACTAGAAACATTGAGCATGATCTCAAACTCTGCAATAAATTGAATGGCATCTACGCTTACATCTTTTTATTTGTTTCCCTGTCTCAACCTCGGGACTCCTATCCTGAGGTCACCAGAACCGGCTGGATCCAGCACCATTCCTGCTTCATGTTGGACTCCACTGCTACATGTCGCTGAATGATGATGACTAAATGCGGTCGATTGATGGACTACGATCGTGAAATGGAATGCATAGACTAACTATTGCCCACAAAAGCCTTCGTCGGCCAATTGACAGGGACACTTGCATCTATGTGAACCTCTACAATTAATCTAGATGGACTTCAAAGACTTTGGTCATTAATCTTACAGTTCAAACACAATCGATTTTTACTCACTGACACCTTAACACTTAGTTTAATGATTTTAAAACATGATTTTACCTATACATAATTAATATTTACATTACATTCATAATGTTAGCCAGAGGGGAACTGGCCCCCACAGTGAGTCTGGTTTCTCCCAAGGTTATTTTTCTCCATTAATCTACATCTTATGGAGTTTTGTGTTCCTTGCCACAGTCGCCTACGGCTTGCTCACTGGGGTTATTAACTCTTTCCCCGCCAGCGTTTTAAAAAAAAAAAGTTGCCAGCCACCGCCAGGGTTTTTGACGATTTTCGCAAAACTTTAATGGCCCGCAGAATATTTAATTCCATGAATATATGAAGATGCTATATATCAAAATAAAGATCTGAGCCTCTGCTTTTAGGCAAATAAAAAACGATTTTATTTGATCTTCATTTGTTATTTTTAATGCCATTAAGGCATTAAAGGTAGGCTTTGTCAAAAACAACATTTCGGACAAAAAGCTGAGAAAAAGGCATTTCTATCTACATTTTGAGCTACATTCTCAAAACTCCACTTACGTTTAAGACGATCGCAGTCTGTTTCTTTGATCAAAGAGTTAGCGTACTCTTTCAAAAACATGCGTATGGTCTTTCTTATCAGATTCCACCTAAAACACGGATACCAGGAAAATTCCGTGTTTGGCGGAAGCTTTTTTCATAAAACCCGGAAAATTCCGTGTTTGGAAGGGAAAGAGTTAATATAATTATCATTTAATTATTTTTAAACCATTAAAATCAAATTTTGTCTAAATTACACAATGATGATTAATCGACTTTATGGACGTTGCAGTTTTTGTCGTCTGTTAATGCTGATGTTCTGTGAAGCTGCTTTGAAACGATGTGTGTTGTGAAAGGCGCTATACAAATAAAATTGAATTGAATTGAATTGAATTGATGCTCAGAGTCAGTGACAAAGGTGAAGAGAAGAGAGATGTGGCCTGCCATGGGATATTCATCCAAAGTAAACTTACACAGTACACCTCCTGGATTTCAATGTTTTTCTACATAAACGTGCATGGCTTTGACTGTTTTATACATCTCGAGCTGCTTTTAAAAGATGCAATGTCAAGTTAGAACTTTAAAATGGAGACCCACATTGTGTTTCACTCAGCTGTACTGTCATGCTGTTGTGCTCTTTTGAAGGCATCCTGGACCATTTTTCCACCCAACTGTGCTATTTTTAATTGTAGTTATTTTGTAAACATGCACTCGTTGGATGACTTTGATCATTTTGATACATTTTCAGCGATGTGCACTGCGTTTTAAGAGCTGTACAAACACAACTTTCAGAAACGCATGTCATTCTGCTGCTGCCACTGACTGGGAGGAACACGCAGTGCTGTGTGTAAACAAACATGGAAGATGAGAGATGTGAAGACCAGCGTCTCTGCTTTGGGCTGTTGAAGCCGGTTGAAGCAGCCCATCTCAACCACCATGGACTGTTTACATTCATGTATTGAGAACAGCTCAGAGAGGATTGTAAGTTTTCGGCTCATATTATAAGCGTGATTGCTTGTGAACAGAAACTGTTATTGAAGGATGATGCAGTTAAAATACCATTGGACAGGAAATCCAAAAGTAAACAATTTAATTCATGACTATTTCATACGTCATAACTGTTTGATAGATTATGGTGCTGCTTGAGTTAACGGTTTAATATATTCAGATGAAATGTGTTGGATGTGGGTTACATGTTAATCCTGAAATGTAGTTTTATAAATGTTGTGGTCCTGTGGATTTTATTCATTTTCTTTGGATTGCATTTCAAAATATGCCTCTATTGGAAGGGCTGCGTGATGTTAGCCAATCACAACAGTGGGCGTTTATATTAAAGTCTTAAAGGGCCAGACATTTTAAAGGAATTTTCACCCAAAAATTACATATTCACTTACCCATGATGCCATCCCATACTGTCTTTCTTCAGCAGTCTTATCTTCAAGTGAAGATATTTAGAAGAACATAGAGCTCTGTCAGGTCCTATTATGGAAGTACACAGGTGCCAGCACTTTGACGTTCCAAAAGTAATCCACAGGACCCCAGTCGATCATTGAATGTCTTCTGAAGAAAAATCAACAAGTTTGTGTAAAAAATAAATCAATAATTTAAATGGTATTAACTTTTAAAAGGCACTTCCAGCCAGCAGCTGATGCATCATGTATCTGTCACGTGATGTATGCACGCCCAGCGAGTTCACACGAGAATTCAGAAGTGACGCTTTTTTACAACAGAAGAACAAACTATACGTGAGAGTTCAGCTATTTCAGACTGCATCAGAACCCTGGATGGAAGCACAGGTTTAAAGATTATTATTAATTATTAATATAATTTAACCCCAGCGAGTGCACACGCCTACCGTTACATAACTGCAAAGATCTCTCATTTAGAAGTTATAAATATTTGTGTTGTTTTCTGCTGATTTGATCAAAATATTACAAAACGTCTGTGATGATCCCGTCTGATTGAATGTAAGAGCTGATTTAACTGAAGAATATACAGAAAGCAATCGAGACATATAAGTATATATGACTAATATGTTTACATTGTAGTCTGGTGGTGTAATAAAGTCTTTGCTTCAGAATATTAAGATATGGAGGCGTGGTTGAGCGGCGAATACACAATAGTATTTTTTATTTATTACAATGTGTTACAATTATGACATACCGCCATACAGTCTGATTGTTATGAATAACATCATCCTATGTGCATTTCCAGTTTAATTGTATCCAAATCGATGATGTTATAAATATAATTGACATGTGTACAGATAATTGACATGTCTAATTAAATGAGCAATGATCCACATGTGTTTTTATCCCTGCTCTCCACCTTCATCGCTGCTTGACTTTGGTAAAATGAAGCCGTGTCGATTAAAAGATAAAACTTTATTGAAAGAAAAAGAACATTTTAGCTCTGGTGATTACACAGCAGTATCATCTATTCAAGATTTATAAATAGAAACAAAAATTTTGTCGACTTCTGCCACATCCCAAGGGGAAGCACCATGAAGAAATATGGAATTTTGGTCACACAGTGACGTCACATGAAACAGGTCAATAAACAAACAAATGTTCAATTTGAAACTGTCATGTGTGGAACACAGTGAAGCTTTAGCTGTATTTAGAATTTAATACTAGTGTAGTATATTGCTTACTGCACAATATACACTAAATACTGCATACAATTTTTTTATATAATAAAAAACAAAACAAAAGTATGTGAAACTTGTCACTGTCCGAGTGGTGTGATAAGTAGTGTCAAGTTATCATCTTGGAAATAAACAGTTATTTTTAACTTTTAAATCAACTCCTATTAATCAGATTAAATAATGAGTCAGGAATGTTAAAAGAATAGTTCACCCAAAAATAACAAATCTGTCATCATTTACTCATTTTTCAGTCTTTTGAAACCTATATGACTTTCTTTCTTCCATGAAACACAAAAGCAGTTATTTACAGCAGAATGTCCAAATTGAATGGAAGTTGAATTTTCAGAGAATAAGGACATTAGTTGTAGTCCTCTCCTTATACAAAGCTATTGCATGGCTTCAGCAAACTTGGATTTTAACGCTTCAGTCAAACAGACTTCTTTTATGATTATTTTATGGAACCTTTTTGTCATTTTCCATTTTTTGGTAATTTACATTCATTGTATGGAAAAGAGCAGCTCAGACATTATGCTTAATATATATAGAGTGTTAAAAGATACCTGTCTTACCGTTCTTTTCCACAGGAACTTGGCATTTGGGGCAGGGGTGAGTGGTCTTGGCTATAGGCTCCTGTGTGGCCTGATCCCAGCGGGAACAAAGGGCTGCTTCCTCATCAAAATAACCCTGAAACACACACTCATTTGTTTTTAGATCGTGGTGGGGACTTTCCATTGACTTATTTTAATTGCATACTTAGTAAATTATATTTTCAATCCCTTAAACCTCTAAATCTAACACAAACATTTCTGCATTGGTAGATATTCATTAATCATTACATACGCACAATTACCATGACATCACACAGCAGACAACTTCTGGGTTCTTAATAGCAGCAGATTTGAATGGTGAATATGATGCAGTGCTGCAGTTGTAATAATCTTTTAAGCATTGTATAATCTAATAATATTAGTTAATGGTAATGCAGTTTATTATACTTCTTAACTATACTTCTAAAGCCTGAGAAATTTTACAGATAAAAATAAAAACCTAGACATTCAATATGCATCTTTACTCTGTAGATTACTGCTCTACATAGAGTAATATGTGACTTATTCAATATTAAAACATATATCCTTTCTGTTCAGTCAATTGTTGATTAGAACAACAAAATAGAAACATTTAATTCTAATGTGCTTAGCCGGTAGTCTTAAAGAGTCAGTACCGTTTTAGCACTTGATCTACATATAAATATATATATACTTGTAAAAAAAAAACAATAAAAATGTAGGCCTAACATAAATATTTATAAAATGTTCTGTCTACAAAATGACCAAACATTATGAAAAACTAATGATAAAATAGTTTGTACCAAGTTAAAAAGGTCCTCTGTATAATAAACAGTATCAGCCAGTTGTAATTGCAAATTTCATAGCAAATATGTTTGGTTGTTGTTGATGAACATCATAAACATCATAAGCCGCAACTTCCTCTTTTCATTTTGAACATCAGGTATATTACAATATTAATAACAATGGGTAAATGATGGCACACATCTTTGGTTATGCATTGATGGAGTGGTACTTTCGGAATAAAAGGTTGGGAAACACAGTTTTAACATTTTCAGGTGAATTTGAACAAGGTGCCCATTGTGCCAGCAGTTCTTTTCTGCCACCAGCATTTGTTTGCTAATATTAACATTACATTGTGTATGTCTATAGTATGTTTATTAAGCCATTTTCCTGATCATTGGCTGGTTTCCATATTGCATGTGATTTTAGGTTTTACTATTCTTTTGGGGACCAATTTAGACAAATCCTGACCCACACCAACACGCAACAATGATCAGACTCAATGCTGTGAGATAGACAGAGGAAGATATTATCTGAAAGAACTTTAAATTCCTATTTTCCTAAATTCCTAAATATTATTTTATGAATCAAATGATTTGTGAATGGCTTGTAGGCATTGTTGAGCACTGACACTCTGTTAGCTATATTCTCTGGACTTCTCAACTCAAAAGAAGGAATATTTAAGCAGATGGTGAGTGTTTTCACCTTGTGGAATGACAGATGATATCAGCTAGCAAGCATAAATTGAACTGCGTCCATGCATATGTTATGAGGTAATATCAAAAGTGTGAAATTCACACCTGCGGGTTGCTGCCCGCCGCAGAGGCCGTACTCTGTCTGCAATCTCACTCATGATAGTGCTCCTTACAGTTCCTGCAATATGCAAACTGAACGCAAACAACAAACCAGTTACCAGCAATGAATAAAGCCATACAATCCCACTATCAAGATATCAAATAATACAGTGGCCCCAAAAGTTTTAGTTAAGCTAGCACAAGCAAGGGGCCTGGGTAGCTCAACAAGTAAAGATGCTGACTACCACACCTGTGATTCCAGTCCAGCTTCCTAAGCAACCAATTTGCCAGTTGCTAGGGTGGGTAGAGTCATATGCAGTTAACCTCCTCGTGGTCGTCATAATGTGTGATGAGTTGTGCAAGGATGCCACGGAGAATAGCGTGAAGCCTCCACACGCGCTAGGTCTCCACGGTTTCACACTCAACAAGCCACGTGATCAAATGCGTGGATTGACTGTCTCAGACGTGGAGGCAACTGTGATTAGTCCTCCACCACCCACAGTCACTATGTCACCACGAGGACTTAGAACGCTTTGGGAATTGGGCATTCCAAATTGGGTAGAAAAGGGGAGATTTCAAGCAAAACGTTTTACAAAAAGAAGTATATAGTATTGAAAATTAAGACACAAAATATCAATTTCTGGCTGATGAACTACACGTGAGGTTACTCTGCTTGGACACCTGACTTAATGCATACACTAAAAAGTCACACCGTCACGAACCCCGCTCCCTCGCTCTGCCCCCTCGAGCTTCCATGCTCGTTCCGCCCCCTCGAGCTCGCACGCTCTTTTTGCTCGCTCGAGCCCTCACGCCCACTTTGCTCCTACTCGCTCACATGCTCGTAGGCAATCTCCCTACCTCGAGTTTCTCATGCGTTTCCAATCCCCCAGAACATTATGACCACCTGCACTCGCGTCATCTGCACTCCTGCACATTAGTTTCACCTGCACTCGTCTCATCACCTGTCATGGTTTACACCTGCACTCACCCCTATATATCACTACCCTTTCGTCTCACGGTTGTTGGTTATTGTATTTATTTCCCGTGTCTTTGCCCCCCGCTAGTCTCGTCTAGTTTTGACCTCCTCTCGTTCACCTCTTAGCTTGCCAGCTCCCCTTTTTCCCCTGTCTTTTGCTCCCACTTGTTATTCTTATTCTGATTACCCCGGCTTTGACCCCCTACGCTCTCGTTGACCACTCTTTCCTGGATTTGCCCCTTTACCCTATCTTGATTCCCCGGCTTCGATTTAACGCTCACCCTGACCATTCTTCATTGGATTTGCCCTGTTTTTGTACTGTTGCCTGCTTTGTTGGAATAAAGCAGTTTTCTCCGACATTGTGACTGTCTCGTCTTGTGTTTGTGTGTGCGGGTTACAAAATAACCAACCTCACCGAAGACAGTCACAATGCGTCACGCTGAGGATTCATGCAGCTCACTAGAGCGGAGGAACACGTCACATTCAGCGCGAGGAGCTACGGTGTGGAAACTTGACCAAGCGCTCGCGGCCCAGGGGCAGCAGGTATGTTCTATGTCTGAAATTTTTCACCCTGTTTCACCTGTGTCTGCCCCTGAGCCCGTTGATGCTTTCCACGCATCCGCTGAAGCCGTATGCTCTCCATCCCCGGAGAGGTTTTATGGCTCATCGGACGCGAACCAAGGGTTTTCCGTGCAGGGCAGTGGTTATGTAACTCATAACCCCGTCCTTGACATTATGGAGCCAGCGGCCCGACTCTTGGGTTTGCGCCAGGGGAGCCAACACTTGGAGGCTTATATTATGGATTTTTGTGCCCTGGCGTACCAGGTGAATTTTGATGAGGTGGCTCTGAAAGACATTTTTCAATTTGGACTGAATGAGCCAGCCTCATCATTCATGCCTGGTGGTCGCTGCTCTCTCAACCTGGCTCAGTTTATTGACCTCGCCCTACTGTACGCTGGTTCCTCGTTTACTGTGGGGGAGGCAGAAACTGAACCAGCGTTCCATACCACGGCCCCCGTCTTGAAGCCTACCACGGCCCCCGTCTTGAAGCCTGTCACGGCCCCCGTCTTGAAGCCTACCATGGCCCCCGTCTTGAAGCCTACCACGGCCTCCGTCTTGAAGCCTACCACGGCCCCCGTCTTGAAGCCTGTCACGGCCCCAGTCCCGAGGCCTGTCACGGCCCCCGTCTTGAAGCCTGTCACGGCCCCAGTCCCGAGGCCTGTCACGGCCCCTGTCTCGAAGCCTGGCACGGCCAGCGAGCCAGCACCCATGCCTGGCATGGCCAGAGAGCCAGCGCCCATGCCCGCCACGGCCAACGAGCCAGCGCCCATGCCCGCCACGGCCAACAAGCCAGCGCCCATGCCCGCCACGGTCGGCGAGCCAGCGCCTGTAGCCTCGACCGTCCCCATGGCCACGTCCCCTGTTGGCCGAGGACGCAAGAGAAGGAAGAGGGCCCCTTCTCCCCAGTCTCGTCTTGTGCTCAAGACCGCAGAGGTTCCCTCAGAGTCTTCCACAGCTCTACCGACCTCTGCTCCGCCCCCAGAGTCTTCCACAGCTCTGCCGGGTTCTGCTCCGCCCCCAGAGTCTTCCACGGCTCTGCCGGGTTCTGCTCCACCCCCAGAGTCTTCCACGGCTCTGCCAGGTTCTGCTCCGCCCCCAGAGTCTTCCACGGCTCTGCCGGGTTCTGCTCCGCCCCCAGAGTCTTCCACGGCTCTGCCAGCCTCTGCTCGCCCCTCAGAGCCCTCGCGGCCTCCGCCTCTCGAGTCTCCCAAGGCTCCTCCTCTCAAGCCTCCGAGGGCTTCTCCTCTCGAGTCTTTCATGGCTCCACCCCTCAAGCCTCTCACGGCTTCGCCTCTCGAGTCTCTCAGGGCTCCTCCCCCTCTCAAGCCTCTCAGGGCTTCCCCTCTCGAGTCTCTCAGGGCTCCTCCTCCCCTCAAGCCTCTCAGGGCTTCTCCTCTCGAGTCTTTCGGGGCCCCACCTCTAGAGCCTCTCGAGTCTTCCATGACCTTTTTCCCCGAGCCTCTCACGGCTCTACTCCCAGAGACTCCAGAGCTTCCTAGGGCTCCGCCTCTCGAGCCTCCTACGGCTCCGCCTCCCGAGCCTCCTACGGCTCCGCCTCCCAAGCCTCCCACGGCTCCACCTCCCGAGCCCCTCACGGCTCTGCTCCCAAAGACTCCAGAGCTTTCTATGGCTCCGCCTCTCAGGCCTCCTACGGCTCTACCCCCCGAGACTACAGAGCCTGCCAGGTCGTCACCTCGGGGACCTCCCACGGCGCCACCTCCATTGGCTCCACCTCCTGAGCCTTTCAGGCCTTCCCCCCTAAAGCCTCCTTCGGCTCCACCTTCAGAGCCTTTCAGGCCTTAGCCCCTAAAGCCTCCTTCGGCTCCACCTCCAGAGCCTTCCAGAACCCCACCTCCAGAGCCGCCTACAGTGCCGCCTCTGACGGCACCGCCTTTCACGGCTCAGCCCGGACTTCCTGACCCTCTCCCTGTCCTGTGGCCTCTTCCCTGGCCTCTGGACCCTATTCCTGTCCGGTGGTCACCTTCCAGACCCCCGGACCCAGTCCCTGTCCTCCAGTCGCCTTCCAGACCCCCTGACCCTGTCTCTGCCCTACGGCTGCCCCCTAGATCTCCCGACCACCCGCCTGTCCGCTATGTTCCCCCAGACTTTGCCTTGATACTGCCCATTGACCCCATGGACTGTCTCATTTCCCTCTGTGCCCCTTGGACTGCCCTCAATTTTGTTTGTGTGTTTTGTGGGTTGTCTGTTCAGGGTTTTTGTTTGTTGGGTTCGGTCCAGCACCACTTCCTCATAGCCGAGAGCGGCCGTCAGGAGCCGTCCGCTTTAGAGGGGGAGTACTGTCACGAACCCCGCCCTCGCTCTGCCCCCTCGAGCTTCCACGCTCGTTCCGCCCTCGAGCTCCCACGCTCGTTCCGCCTCGAGCTCGCGACGCTCTTTTTGCTCGCCGAGCCCTCACGACCACTTTGCTCCTACTGGCTCACATGCTCGTAGGCAATCTCCCTTCCTCGAAGTTTCTCACGCGTTTCCAATCCCCCAGAACATTATGACCACCTGCACTCGCGTCATCTGCACTCCTGCACATTAGTTTCACCTGCACTCGCCTCATCACCTGTCATGGTTTACACCTGCACTCGCCCCTATATATATCACTACCCTTTCGTCTCACGGTTGTTGGTTATTGTATTTAGTTTCCCGTGTCTTTGCCCCCGCTAGTCTCGTCTAGTTTTGACCTCCTCTCGTTCACCTCTTAGCTTGCCAGCGCCCCTTGTTCCCCTGTCTTTTGCTCCCACTTGTTATTCTTATTCTGATTACCCCGGCTTTGACCCCCTACGCTCTCGTTGACCACTCTCTCCTGGATTTGCCCCGTTACCCTATCTTGATTCCCCGGCTTCGATTTAACGCTCACCCTGACCATTCTTCACTGGATTTGCCCTGTTTTTGTACTGTTGCCTGCTTTGTTGGAATAAAGCAGTTTTCTCCGACATTGTGACTGTCTCGTCTTGTGTTTGTGTGTGCGGGTTACACACCGAGACCAGTTGATGAAAAGAAATTGCAAAAATGCTTCTGAAAAATGTAGGTTTTCTCTTGATTTAAATTTTTTAAGTGTCCAAATACATTTTGAGGTCACTGTTTAGCTAATCAGAAAAATACAAATAAAAAAAAAAATAGCTAAAAAATTTAAAAAAAGTAAATTGACCCTACTTTCTTTCTTAATGTATTCACTAGATCACATTGTGCACAATTTATTCATTTATTCAGTTGTTTTCATAATCATTTATAAAAGTGTAGTAATTATTCACTTCCAAAACAACTTTTCTTTTCTGCAGGTATAATCAAGGCCGCAAGGGGTGGGAAGATGTAATGTTAACCATTAATACCAAAGCCATACATTTTTCACCTCTTTACCAGCCAATCAAATCCTAAATTTGAATAATTGAGGTCCCATCCTACATTACTTCCAACTAAATATTCTGTTTCACGAATAAAAATCAAATTAGAGTGGCTAAATGCATTTCAAAGATAGTGTTTTTTTATTATTACCTTTTTTTACATTTAAATAATGTAAACACAGCTATAATAAAGACATCCATAGTTTGATTGCCCCAAAGAGTGTAAACAAAAACATTTCAGTAAGCTTTTAAAACATTTATATTTTTTATTTTAAAAAATTGGTCTTTAAGTTTGAGTGACCCAACATGTCCACATTTGGATAAATCTGTGTGAAAATCTGCTTGGTGCCTCTAGTGGTGCACAAATCATATCCATCCCTCTATGGATCCACCGGCGGGTTCAAAAGGAGGCGCTATATCGCAAAAAGGTTTATGCTTAAAATGTTAAAGTTCCTGTATGCATAAGTCAGGCATATGAGGTATAATTTGAAAGCTTAGAATCTTAACTTTTCAGAGATAACTTCTGCATTTATGTTACATAAAACGAAATAAGGATTCAAAACATGTTGGAAATTAGCACCCCTAGAGGTAAGGGGATATACATATTTATGCGAAAATATAACTCTTTCACATAGCAACTTAATGGAGAAGTCATATATCAAATTAAAGCTCCTATTTTCAGGAATGTGACTGTTCAGTTAATGTTCTTGCCCTAACACCACAGTTAAAATGATTTTCAAAATAATCACAAAGTGAAATATGATTTATATGAAGTCATCAAATACAAACGTCTCTTTTATGTGCCAATCACTGCTGCTGTAAGCCCCAAATAGCCAAAAAAGAGCCATTTTTACTGGTCTGTGAGCTTGCTTGGCTGAATAATCCAATTTAATATCTTAGATGTCCAGAACAAAATATGCCATCCAGCAGAAAAAGCATGCTTAACAAATAATCAGAAAAATATGTTTTCGAATATTGATGATAACATGTGAGCTTCTAGTCCACTCAGAGGACGAAATATTTGATGAAACAATGGGGGTGATGTGGGGGTGGTGGGGGGGGGGTGGCGTGAACAAAACTGAATTTCAATGGACAAGCACATCTGTGACGGCTACGTTGCAGCGCCACCTATATTTCAGATCTGTATAATGTGTTAAAGAAAAATACATTCTAGTACTTGGTGCCATTTAGTGGAATGAAATAAGTCTTTCCAAAATGAGGTAAACAGAAACAGAATTACATGTTCACAAAACATTTACAATAAAAAAAAAAGAAAGAAAGAAATACTGTTCTGTATAAGGGGTATAAAAGTACACTCAGCAATATTTTGTGATAATGTTTCACTGACATCTAGATGCAGGTGTCACAACTGGCATAGATGCAGCATAAACAGAAGCTCTTTGTTATTCATGTCATTGTAGAAATGCCCAGTTTGCAGTCAGCCATGATTAATTTATTCTGCAAGTAAAAGCATCCAGTAATGAGCATTATAGAGATGAAGTGAGTAATATTCCACTGTTAATATGATCATAACATGGCAGTGCTCAGGAATAGCACCATATGTAGAATAAAGCAGCTTTGTCTTTAAGACTGATATGACTGTATAGTCTTTATCTCATGTAATGAACAACATTTTAAATGCATTTTCCCAAAATAATTTCAAAAATTTCAGTTTGAAAGCAAACACAATCACTGAGTTCACCAGATTTGACATAAAATCCTGATTCAGGAACTGCATTCCCATGCAGTAGGCTATCCAAACTCCACACTAGGGGGAAGCCTTTCCCCATGGCCTTCTTTGCAGCAAGCTTTTAAAATGAGGAACTATTACTCTGGGGTTTAGGATACATCTCATCTTCAGCTCTTTTGAAAATCTTTGTTGATTTAGTATTTCTTCAGAGACCCACACTGTGAAGTAGAAAGGGAAATCGCATCATGTTTTTGGGCTTTATTATTTATGGTGCACGTGATAGATTCTCTCAAGATCTTGAGACAGATGCGTCTTTGTTTTCGCTCTCTGCAGTAATGATAAGGAAACCGAGTTCTTTTGACAGTTCTTTTGTCTTTTTTCACCATTGCTATCATTTGCTGCCTCTCACCATTCATGTTTATTATCCACATCGCTGGTGTCCTTCTCAAGCATAACTGTTTCCTACGGTGTCTGAGACAGGAAGGATGTTTTTGATGTGGAGAGTGGAACAGTCTTAACCCCCTCTTAGTGTGAAATTAATGGCACTTTGCAGTCCTTGACTGAAACATGTCAAGACATTTTTATTTGTATAGTGCTTTTCACAACACACATTGTTTCAAAGCAGCTTTACAGAAAATAATGCTTTAACAGAAAAAAATAAACATATATATATATATATATTTAAAGAAAATGTCAGAATGCTAGTTTTAGTTAGTATTTAATTGTTAAGGCTTTTTGCTTCTAATAAGAGTACAGGACACTCAGCTCTGTTTTATATTTGCATACAAATAAAACACTAAGGGGACTGAGCTATAAGGTGCTTTGATCAATGATCCAGTTTAAAAATGCAGTCAACTCTGTTTTATGTGTGTGTAGACTTAGACAGGATCTGACAGTGGCAGTGTGATGTGTGAACATATGAGTGAAACGTTAAAAGAGCTCTTAGATACAGAGACTTCTCTGATCATCTGCCAGACCAATCTCTCTCTCTCTCTCTCTCTCTCTCTCCAACAAACCCAAT
Source organism: Xyrauchen texanus (assembly GCF_025860055.1). Taxonomy (NCBI): domain Eukaryota; kingdom Metazoa; phylum Chordata; class Actinopteri; order Cypriniformes; family Catostomidae; genus Xyrauchen; species Xyrauchen texanus. Next base: position 35,294,910 of record NC_068295.1, read on the forward strand.
CTCATAATCCTGACCCAAATGCACAGATTCGAAGCAATAATAGCATCTTTCTGACACCTGGCTCACTGTACACAGCACTCAGAGCAGCTCTAGAGCAAGCTTCTCACTTTGAAACCACTCATAAACACAGCAGACTTGTCATTATATGTTTCAATAAAAGATACATCTAGTTATCTGTCATTTTACTTGATTAGGGGACAAAATTGGGCATGAACATCTTGAAGATTGTTAATGAAAAAGTCACCTATTTGTTCTTTTCAACACTGTCTCTGTGAAAGGAGGTGCAAAACCGTCAGAAAATGTTAGTCCATCCCAGGAGGTCAAAGCAAATATTATGTGCATGTATATTTTGTTTAGTTGGACTGGGACATTACTTAAAACATATTTTGTTTTGTCTTGGGGATGTTTGAAGACATTTTGTTTTGCCTGGGACATGTTTGAAGACATAAATTTATTTTATTTTGTCTGGGGGATGTCTGAAGACATTTTGTTTTGTCTGGGGCATGTCTGAAGACATATTTTGTTTTGACTTGGGAATGTCTGGAGACACATTTTGTTTTGATGATTGGGTCATGTCCGAAGTCATATTTTGTTTTGTCTTGGGAATGTCTTATGAACATTATATTTTGACTGGGGCATATCTGAAGACATATTTTGTTTTGTCTGGGGTTTGTCCAAAGAAAAATTATGATTTGATTGGGCCATGTGTAAAGACACATTTTATTTTGACTGGTGCATGTCTGAAGACACATTTTATTTTGACGCGGGCATGTCTGAAGACACATTTTGCTTCGACTGGGACATGTCTGAAGACATATTTTGATATCTCTGGGGCATGTCTGAAGACATATTTTGATATCTCTGGGGCATGTCTGAAGACATATTTTGTGATGTTTTGGGCATGTCTAATGACAAATTTAGTTTTATCTTGGGAATGTCTAAAGACATATTTTGTTTTGTATGGGGCATGTCTGAAGACACATTTTGATTTGACTGGGACATATATGAAGAAATGTTGTTTTGTCTGTGGCATGTCAGAAGACATATTCTGTTTTATCTGGGGCATGTCTAAAGAAATATTTTGTTTTGTCTGGGGCATGTCTGAAGATATATTTTTGTTTTGTCTTGGGCATGTATAAAGACATATTTTGTTTTGTCTTGGAAATGTCTAAAAACATACTTTGTTTTGTGTGGGACATGCCTGAAGAAATATTTTTTGTCTGGGGCATGTCTGAAGACATAATTTGTTTTGTCTCAGGCATGTCTAAAAACATTTTGATTTGTCTGGGGCATGTCTGAAGATGTATTTTGTTGTGTCTCGAGCATGTCAAAAACATATTTAGTTTTTTCTTGGTATGTCTAAAAACATACCTTGTTTTGTCTGGGGCGTGTCTGAAGACATATTTAGTTTTTTTCTGGTGCATTTCTAAAGAAATATTTTGTTTTGTCTGGGGCATGTCTGAAGACATATTTTGTTTTGTCTTGTGCATGTCTGAAAACATATTTTGATTTGTCAGAAGCATGTCTGAGCTGCCTACTTCTCCACCCCTTGTGGCTCCGCCTCCAGAGACTCATTTCCCTGAACCTCCTCCACCTCTGGCTCCTCTTCCTGAGTCTCAAGTCCCTGCCCCTCCTGCAGCTCTACCCGCTCTACCTTTGGCTCCTCCTCATGAGTCTCAAGTCCCTGATCCTCCAGTGGCTCTGCCTGCTCCACCTCTGGCTATGCCTTCTGAATCTCAAGTCCATGCTCCTCCTGCTGCTCCTCAGCTCCACGAACCAACTGTGGCTCTGCCCCCTGGGTCTTCATCACCAGTGGCTCTGCCCTCTGTGGCTCCGCCCTCTGACAGTTCCATCCTGGTGTCCTGATCCTCAGACATTTCCTTCCTGGAGCCATCTCCCAAACTGCCAGACAATGTACCCTTCCTGGAGCTGCCTCCCAAACCACTGGATCCTGCATGGCCTTCTGGTTGTCTGCCAGCTCCACCTTGGCCTTACAACTATCTGTATTTGGGCTTCAGGGGGCACCCATTTAAGGGGGGTTCTGTCACATCCCCTCTTGTCACCATCCCTTCATGTTCACGGACTCTTATTTTGACACTTTTATGGACTTTTATGTGGTAGTTTTTCCTCCACACTACATTTCCAGCAGGCACCATCATTATTACATTCACCTGTTCCCCATCAGTGTTCCCAGCTGTTCCTTGTGTTGTTAATCCCATGTCTGTATATTCCCTCATGTTTCCCCACTCATTGTTTGGTCTCTTCTATATTTGCATGTACATTTTTCTCATTGTTGTATTTATCCCAACCAGTTGTCAATTAAAATGCTAATTAAAGCTCTTTATTATATGATATGATTACATTATTTATATAAAGTGTGTAAATAAAAATAAAATAAAATAAAGTGTATTAATATGAAACATGTTGTGTTTTGTATTTGCTAAAATGCTATGCCTATAGCTCAATAGTCAAGTAGCAAATCATGGTGCAAGCATCGCCAAGGTCGGCAGATATTTCTCTGTAGCCAAAACAAGGTGAGAAAATCTTTTCTCTTTTGATACTGAATGTGGATAGATCACACTTACACAAGGACCACCACCACAAAACCCTCCTGCACTTACAAACATAATTCTTTTTTTTTTTTACATGTCTAGAGCTGGCAGAAATTGCTCTATAGCCAGCTCCTTACTATGAGATCATCTCTTGTATTCAACACACAGCGTTACTGATGAAGGGCCTCTAAACCCCAAACAAAAGAGAGGAAGGCGGTATAAAACTGTAGAGGAGATATCCACCTTATTTTGCAACGTTGAAGTAAACGGCGACTGCATTTTCTGTGAATGTGTAAAAGTTCCGCTGTTATTGATTGCAATGTGAATAAATTGAAGGATAATAATAGCAGAATCTAGTGATATAAGTTTATAAACTATCACACAACCACAGGTTGTACAGCAGAACGATAATTTTCTAACTTCAGCCTTTATAGTAAAAGGGTAAGAAAATCATGCTCTTGTTGCTGTGTGTTATATTGAAGAGACGGTAATAAAATATGCTTCTTACTTTTCCGAGATCGTGGCGATGCAGTGTTTCTTGTCTCCATGTAAACCTCTATTTATATGTACCTGCATAACCTCCAATGATGCCTTTATTTGTTTATTTCCAAAGGCGATGTTTCATAAGCCATGCTGAATGTGAGATCTATGTGTAAAATATGTTTATTAATTTGCCAAGATGAAACAAGATACAGTTTTGTTGCAAAGAAAGTTAAAGCAGCATTTGTCCAGCGGCTTTCTCCTCTCTGCTGGTTGTGTAAAGTTTGTGTCAAACAACGTAATGTACTTTTCTGTCAGCGCCTGATCTCTCATTCATTCTGCCTGTGCAACAGTGTGATAAAAAGATGGCAAAATGCAATATACGGTAAAACTATATGTGTTCAAAACCCTTATTTAAAGAATAATTTTCTTTAAATAATTAAAGAAAATAATATGACAATATATATTGCCGGTCTGTATTATAAAGCAGCATAATACATTACTGTGTTATGTTACTGTGTTTGTATTGCTAAAATAGCTGGAAGTTATTGACACCGGAAGTGGTCCACATTCAAGGCTGATAATTTCGCTGAAAAATAAAGTAGATGGAGAGGGGATATATTGCTTTTGCTGTAAGGGAAGTAGGACATGTAGGCTGCAAGGTGTCCCTCAGGTCCAGAGCGTGTATAAAGCTCCCTCTTTTTGTGTGTCTGTGTTTTTTTATGAGCCATTGATGTTATTTGGTGTGTGTGTGTGTGTGTGTGTGTGTGCGCTGGTGCCAACAGTTCATTACCGCCAACACCAATAAAAGCTTTATCTGTGGCTACCAGACGCAGTGCTGACCACAGCATCACTGTCAGCTGCCCAGTTAGAAACACTTGCTCTCTCTCACACTGCCCTCAAACTGATACTGTTAAAGTAGGTATGGTCAGAAGATAAGGGAAGAGCTCTCTATATTAATATCTTATGAACATACAAACACAGTAACACACTCCAATCCAGTGATGGGGATGAAGAATTATGCTGAAATTATAGCTAACAATTACTGCTGTCATTCGATTAAAATATTTAATTGCAATCAAATTACATAATTTTTCATAGTTATTCCCGATTAATAACAAACTTTGAAAGTGCTATAATTTATCTCTATATTTATTTATTTTCCTGTCAAAATTCCTTTATTTCCTTTTGGGGAAGAAATGAACATTTATAAAAATATAATGCTTTTTTTAAAAGCCTTCCACATTATACAGATAGAAATGCACTAAACTAGCACCAATTCAAGCAACAGTTCCTAAGCTCTAAGTAGGAGGTTGACTAATTGGAAGAACTAGTCTCCTTTGGTTGCATATTCATTACAATACTCATTAAATCTCTTAAACCTTCATCTGAATTGTCTGGTAATCATTAGCTGACGCTTCGATAGATCAGCGGCAATAGATTCAAAATTTAATTTTGAGCAGAGCCTCGGCAGACTGTCCACAGGAGAACTCCAACAAGTAAGCCGGCTGCAGCAGTCCCTCATCAGTGCCATGTATCATGTGTTTTGGCAGAATTGACATGCTTCTGTGGTAATTAAATTGTGCCCTACAAAGTACATGATTTCTGTCACAAGTCCCATCTGGGGTTGTGTTTTACAACAAAAACCATTAAGAGCTTCTTTTCCCCATCACTTAATCACTGACACAGAATCACTGTTGTGTGTTTCTGGTGTGTACAATAGCGTAATGTCCCCGAACACATAGCAAAGGTTCTGCCCTACTCCAACCACTTTACAGAAATCATACGGAGCTATATTGGTAAATAGCTCTAACCAGCCTGGCTATTTTCTGTTGACCTCTCTCATCAAAAAGGCATTTCTGTCTGCAGAACTGCCACTCACTTGATGTTTTTTGTTTTTGGCACCATTCAGAGTAAAATAGAGACTGTTGTGCATGAAAATTAGCAGTAACAGAAATACTCAAACCATCCCCGTCTGGCACCAACAATCATGCCATTTTCAAAATCACTAAGATCACATATTTGCCCCAAACTGATGGTTGATGTGAACATTAACTGAAGCTTCTGAAGCTTCTTTGAGACTTGAATAATATCACAATCACAACACAATAGACCAAATGTTTTACAGTAGATGCTGTAAATAGATTAATAAAGAGAAACTTTTTGTTCTGTCAAAGAGATCAAACGGATTTTAGGCAGTGCTCTATGATACAGGTCAACAGTCCCGGTGGCCTCCTTCGACAGAGACAGACAGGAGCACATTTGCGGGACCTCGCCCTGCTGGAACGATGAAGTTTGTGTTTGAAAACATGCAATCAGTCAGCACTAATGTTAGCTGAACTGCACACTAATCTTTAATCGACTTGGCTAATTAGAAAACATCGTGCAAATTGTGTGGTAATCACATCTTAATTGTGCCATGATTGGATTATGCAAGCAATAGAGGGCAGGAACTACACAAACAGAAATGCTATTCTAATCTGGGACATGCTTGGGTCAAAGGTTTCTAAGCATGGCGACATTTACCATGTCAGGTTTACTGTTGTATTTGTAATGCTACAAATTGGTCTGTTGTGGACAGTGTGTACTTCTTGATTACGGACAACATAACCCATATTAAAAGTGAAGTGTGCCATTTCTACACCACTAACGACATCAAACAGAAATGAAAAACATAACAGGTTTCCTTAACCCTGCCCTCGTCTGCAATTGGTCTGTAAACAAATAGTCCTGCCCCAAACTCACACCATTGGTTGAGCCAATGTTGCTGTGTCAGCTTGTCGGAATGTTCAAAATACACAGCAATGCTTGGATAGTGTCAAATAGCCAATATAGTAGTGGCGACTGGTATAGTAATAGCTGTTCTGAGATTAGTTAAGAGGAACTCAGAAGTTCTTACACCACAGCCGAGTCCATTCCCTAACTCACAGCAGACTCTTCTGCCATCATCTGCAGGACGCAGCCCATCTCCACATCCTGGGGCCGGACACAGAACTCCTCCCATCTGAAGAACACACTCATACTTTTTCATACTGGAAAATACATGCAAGATAGATTCTTAAAACACGCCACATAAATGGTGAAAATTATTAAACAGTTTGCCGCATGCTACTGTATAAAGGCACAAAACTCTGCATTTTAAACACAAACCACCTACTTTCTAGCTTAAGTAGGCGCTAAATGCACTGAAATAGCACTGTATCATATTTAAATTAAGTAATTATCACTTTTTTGCAGTGCGAATGCACCTCTGTATGTAAATTAGGCTTCTTTTTTTTTGCCTGCTGCATTTAACAATGTGCTATTACTGGACGTAGAAAGCAGGTGGTAAACCGTTCTTTAGTTAAAAGAGAAATCGATCATAATAAAAGAGATTTCTACCATGGTAGCAGTTATTAATCAAATGATGATCAAATGAGCTTTATAACCATGCATATCCACAAAGCATTTAAAAACACTTTCAGCATTTTAAGATGCTGATTTCGCTGTCTGGATCAGTCAAGTGTTGGAGAGATGTAATAGAGTACAACAGTCTGGATCTGGAAGTAAAACAGACAGTATGTGCAAATAAAGAATGTTATCAGTGGGCACAAATCACTCCTAATGAGATTTCAGGAGAGGCCACTTGCCAAACAACATGTTCATGGGCATATCTGTACAAACATCCCTAATGATGATTTTCAATGTTGTCACAGCTCAAATTGGTGTGAAAACGTAAAAGACAAAAAGTTTGCTAATATGGTGGGATGAAACCCTATGAGATGATCCTTATCCTCATTGCAAGGTTGGTTGGCTTGATAGTATTGAAGGAAGGTACGGAGGCGAGGGTCTGGTTACTTGCGGCAGGCTTAGCGAGGGGCGTGGGGGAACGGCAGATGGGCCAATTAAGAGACTCTCGCATGTATCAGTCTGACAATCAGACTGAACTTAGATTTCTCGTGAGCCTAAACCAGGACAGTGAAGGTTGCTTAAAAGATGTTTGTGTGTGTGTGTGTTTGTGTGTAAGAGAGACCTATGAAGAGACCTATGAGTCCAAACCTACCTGCTCATTTCCAAGGACTCTGAAATGATGAACATCTTTAATGAGCGAGACTAGACAGCCGGCTAGAGAGAAAGAAATAAAGAAAGAAAAAGAATACAGTCAGGATCATAGAGTAAGCATGGGCTGTAATTAAGGGTTGAATGCCCCAGAAGGACGTCAAAACAACATGTGGGGGGGGGGGGCTTATGGTTCATGAACTTATGGTTCCACTCTGGTCTTTGAATCTGATTGAACGAGTGGCGTTCCAAGAGTGCCGATATACAGTCCAAAATTATTAGAGAAACTTTCCTATTTGTATCACTTCTCTTCTCTGCGTTTGTGGCTTTCCAAAGAGTGGTGGGGATTTTTATTGATATTTCATTTTGATTTAATTCACTGATCAGTTCAGTGACCATTTCTGAAGATTTCATTTTTACCCCAGTAGGTGGCAACAAATGAGTAAATTTTTACATGACATATATCAGATTTCTGTATGTTCTTTCTGGTGAAGATGGTTGACTAGTGGTTAACAAGCTTGAAGGTCACAATAGCACAAAATACAATCTGCTGGTCATTTCAGTAGACCATTCCTCATGAAACACATCAGGAAAAGACTAGTGCATAAATTAACATGCATTACACGCCATATCCCCTACTAGCGTGTCACACATACAAAGATTCTACTGAGTGGCACTCTTCGGGAAACCCACCACTTGTGATGCAGATATGCACACAACAGCCACCTCAGGGTCAAGCTCTGAGAGGAGAGGCCTTTAATTTGAGCCTTCTAATCTCCAGGAGAGAGGAGTAGCACCTTAATGGGGTGTTGAGTCATAGAGATCCCTCGTATTCCCAGTCCGCAGAAACAACTCGCCGTTAAATCTACACAGGATAATTATGGATGGCAAATGAGTGAAGATGAATGTGTGCAAGCTTAGGCAGGGGCAGCCCAATCCTCTTCCATAACAAGCGTGGTGTAATGATGTGGTCCCTTTTGTAGGAAAACGTCGTGCTTTGGACCAAAGATTTCTGCCACACACCAATTATCCCACAGGAGACTAATGACTGCTCTAATCTGCATGTGATGGCACTCACACAGACCAGCATGCACACATATCCTTGGGTTTCTCTGTGGAAAGACATACGCCTAAGCAGAGTGGAACTATAAATGAAGTGAGCTCTATAGATAAATGCAGAGATAAAAGAAAAAACAATTTGAATGCTTACAGTAAAAAACACATGGTTTTGAAATTGAACAGCAGAGAAATTTCAAATCACAACCGTTCTGTTCCCTGCTGATTCGCTTTTGTGCAGTAAATACTTTTTTTTGCATTGCACTGCTGCCACACAATTGGCTAATTAGATAATTAGAATGTATAAGTAGGTGTACGGGTGATCCTAATAAAGTGCTCATTGAGTGGACATTTTCTGTGTCTTTTTCTTGGCTGCTACTGTTTAAGGTTGCTGATTAATCACTTGTACAGTTTAAAGAGGATACGTGCTTCGACAGAAATGTGTAGTACGTTCAACGAATGTGCTTACGGACGTCGCTGACATGATAGTGTAAAAATAATTATGCATCTAAAAAAATATACATTTCATCTTTAAGCATTGCATCGATGACATCACATTGTTTGTTATCAATGGATGGATCTTTACACCCCTACTTCCAACCGTAATCAATGGCATGAGCTGGTGGCTGGACTACCGTTTGTCCAAATGGAAGATGTAGGAAGAGTTTGGGAGGCCTTATTGGGGATTATGTTTATTTTTGCAACACATTTGGTGTTTCTAATAGTGCAATTTTTTTAAATAATTATTTCTGCGCCACGAATGTCATCGAACAGAATTGCAAAAAATAGGACTATTACCAAACAGGTTTGCTTACCTCTCCTGCTACCTCTTTGCCCACTTTTCAGCCGTCTATATGAAGGAAGTAAAAAAGTATTGATTTAAAGATGTTGATGAATACAGAAACTATATATTTGTAATTTTATTCCAAAATATTCATATGTACACAATTATATACTGTAAGTAGTGTGAGAGTGTAGGGAGACAGACTCGTTTGCATCATTTGCAGTGAATCATGGAAATCGGTGGTTCCTGCTGAGCTCGTTTGGGCACACTATGTTGGGTACGATTCTCTGAATGAAGTTGAAATAATCAACAATCCCAGAACTAGCTGTAGGTCTGTATTTAAAGGTTTTTAAGTTATCATTAAAAATCTATTTGCCTATGGAGAAAATCAATGGTATACTTTTTATACAACATACTGTATTGGACCACTCAAACAAATAAAGCAACCTATTTAAAGTGCCACAGAGCAGCAGTGTTTACACTCTTCAGGAAGTCAACCTACGAGTGGCTTAGATTTATTTGTCACTGAACATTAAGATGGGATAGAACATTAAGATGGGATAGAGGAAAACATTTCATTGAAAAATTGATGGAAAGTTTTAAAGGTCACACAGTAGCAACATTTACCCGCTCAAGTCTCCAACACACACACACACTGTCCTGTGTACTGCAGAATGCTAATGTTGCTAATCTTCCTCCAGGGCCGCTAGTGCAAACGTCACCTCACTTTTCTTATGCAAATGATGACAGTGCGCACTAATCACGCTGGACTCGCCTGGGGACTCTCAGGCTGCCAGCAAATATTAGAATTATAGAGGGAAAAACGGCTCACATTTGTCTAAAGATAATTAAAGACACAGACTATACAGGGACGACATGTTGTTACCATGGTAATGAAGGAGTGTGCGTTCTGAAAAGTGAACTGAAAAACGAGACAGAGTATGAGAGAGAGAGAGAGTGCAAGAGAGAGATAGAGAGAGAAAGAAAATAGTCTAGCACATCTCATCCCTGTAAAAAGTGATCTAAGGTCAGAAATGTTGCACAGTAGTTAGAACACATCCATTAGACCTATTAGAGCCATGGTGATCACACAGGTTCAAGTCTGGCCTACGATGTGTCCTGATTCATTAACATTTTTCTTGACACTCTGTGAAGGTGACGTGATCTTACACTGCAGGCAGACGGCAAAGGTACCATTTGGCATGGTCAACTCAGAATTATGCTGCATAGTAAGATCTGAAAATGGATTTGAAAGTTGAAGTTTTATAGTATTATGATGGAACAAGTCAAAATGTATTACAAGATCAATACAGAGAGCAGGGGTCTGAATAATGGCTGCCTTTACTGCAATATAAACATCTTTTGATCGGTGTGTAAACATGTGGTGTCTTATAGAGCATTTCAAATCTTCAAAGTTGAAACTGTTCTATGCACAGCAGTGTTGAGGTGTAACTAAACACAAGTAGTGCACTGTGAACTTGACTATTGTTTCAGTATCCAATATTGTTCAGTAGGATGCCAGTAGATCATCTATTTTCACAATAGTGTAGATTTTCAAGTATTGAGCTACTTTTTCCAATGACTAGCGGTATTGCTTCACAACATGCTGCATTATTTTGGTCAGATTATTCCACACACAGTAATGCAGATGAGCGAGCCAAGGCATTAATCAAATGTGCTCTCCTTAACCGTCATCCTTCATATGTAGCATTGGAGAAAATTATTCTCAGTTTCACTTACTGGCAGCACTAGGAAGTCTAAACCATGTAAGTGAATTGATTTGTTAAGTAATAACAAATAATTATCACATAAACAGATAGTTGTTTTTAACAAATTATTCTTTGATTGACTTCTATGTAGCATTATAATTTTTTTTGGACAGTTCATGTTAATAAACTGTTTAAAATGAGTGATTCTCTGACTCACTTACATTTGTGTTTGGATGTCCAAAACATATAAGTGAATCAGTATGTTCAGACAGTTCATGTAAATAATCTTGTTCAAATAAAGTTATGTAAATCAGTCTCAAAGAGTTAAGTGAATCTGTTCATGTATCTGAACCTGTTCAAATAAACAACTCTCTAATTTACTTATATGTAGTTTGGGAAGTCCAAATAATTTTAGAGAATCATTAAGTTTGGACCGTTCATGTAAATTAACCTATTCCAAGAAACTATTCTCTGATTCACTTACATTGGCACCCAATCAAGCCAAGCATTGTAATTCTAGGTTAAATTGGTAAAACTGTCATCAAATTTGTCATGCTATTGGTTTAAACCACCCTTGTCTCTAAGTCACCATCTTTGTTGTTTTTGTGCCAGGTAAACACTGTTCTCATTGCAGAAATACATTTATAAATCAATTAGCTTCATTGTACTTTTTGTTAGTACAGAAGCTTATAGTGTAGTTAACTATTATATTAATATAGTTTATATTAATGAGTAGCTTACTGTATTTTAGCTACTTTAAGTCAAGAGTAGCTTGTAGCTTGGGATGCTACCGTTTCAAAGTAGCTTCTACAACATTGATGCATCGACCATTTGAGGCGGATCAAAAGATGCAAACAAGAAAAGGAAGATCAAATTTTGACTCCAACCCTTCATTTCAAGTTCAATCAAGACCTCAGGATGCCAAGTGCGCACTCACACAAGGCGAGGGAGGGAAGTTACAAATACATTATCAGAAGCCTCACACGATTGTTAAAGCCTCATTTAGCTTCTTCTAAAGCTTAATTACTATTCACAGTTTGTCGGCAGGGGGGCAGCTTAATGTATAGTGTCTCCTGCTGTGTGATGCAGCTGTTTGAGTCACACTCAAGAAATGTTCCAGGAAATGAAAGCAGCAGGTCTACGGCAACTCTAAATTTAATCCAACCACAGGGGTTAGGTTGCTGCTTAATGTGGCTTGTATGGTTCTAGCACACTGCATTCAGATAAAAGCTTGTGTTACAAGCAAAACAGCACTATCCACAGGAGACAATGGATGAACGTTTCAAAATTGACCATGGGTTAACCTTTTGGGGTGGATAAAAGGGTTATTTCAGGCTAAAATGAAAATTATGTAATTACATACTCACGTTTATGTTGTTCTAAACCCATATGACTTAATGACTTCCGTGAAACACAAATGAACATTTTGAAGAATGCCAGAGTCACACATTTTTTTACAACACACAACAGACTCTATTGCAGTTGGTACCATTGACATTAAACCTGGTGCATAACGTCATATATATATATATATACACTCACCTAAAGGATTATTAGGAACACCTGTTCAATTTCTCATTAATGCAATTATCTAATCAACCAATCACATGGCAGTTGCTTCAATGCATTTAGGGGTGTGGTCCTGGTCAAGACAATCTCCTGAACTCCAAACTGAATGTCAGAATGGGAAAGAAAGGTGATTTAAGCAATTTTGAGCGTGGCATGGTTGTTGGTGCCAGACGGGCCGGTCTGAGTATTTCACAATCTGCTCAGTTACTGGGATTTTCACACACAACCATTTCTAGGGTTTACAAAGAATGGTGTGAAAAGGAAAAACATCCAGTATGCGGCAGTCCTATGGGCTGAAAATGCCTTGTTGATGCTAGAGGTCAGAGGAGAATGGGCTGACTGATTCAAGCTGATAGAAGAGCAACTTTGCCTGAAATAAACACTCGTTACAACCGAGGTATGCAGCAAAGCATTTGTGAAGCCACAACATGCACAACCTTGAGGCGGATGGGCTGCAACAGCAGAAGACCCCACCGGGTACCACTCATCTCCACTACAAATAGGAAAAAGAGGCTACAATTTGCAAGAGCTCACCAAAATTGGACAGTTGAAGACTGGAAAAATGTTGCCTGGTCTGACGAGTCTCGATTTCTGTTGAGACATTCAGATGGTAGAGTCAGAATTTGGCGTAAACAGAATGAGAACATGGATCCATCATGCCTTGTTACCACTGTGCAGGCTGGTGGTGGTGGTGTAATGGTGTGGGGGATGTTTTCTTGGCACACTTTAGGCCCCTTAGTGCCAGTTGGGCATCATTTAAATGCCACGGCCTACCTGAGTATTGTTTCTGACCATGTCCATCCCTTTATGGCCACCATGTACCCATCCTCTGATGGCTACCTCCAGCAGGATAATGCACCATGTCACAAAGCTCGAATCATTTCAAATTGGTTTCTTGAACATGACAATGAGTTCACTGTACTAAAATGGCCCCCACAGTCACCAGATCTCAACCCAATAGAGCATCTTTGGGATGTGGTGGAACGGGAGCTTCATGCCCTGGATGTGCATCCCACAAATCTCCATCAACTGCAAGATGCTATCCTATCAATATGGGCCAACATTTCTAAAGAATGCTTTCAGCACCTTGTTGAATCAATGCCACGTAGAATCAATGCCAGTTCTGAAGGAGAAAGGGGGTCAAACACAGTATTAGTATGGTGTTCCTAATAATCCTTTAGGTGAGTGTATATATATATATACAGTATATATAAACACACTAAATTACATTATTTTGGGGAAAGTTGTATAATTATCCTTTTAAGGCAAATCAGTTCACTGGTAACATGCACTAGAAGTGAATTTCCAAAACATACAGTAGAAGAGTTATTTACAGCAGTGGTTCTCAAACTTTTTGACTCCAAGGCCCCCCATTGTCGGAGAAAATATTCGAAGGCTCCCCATGTAGGCAATAAGATATATCTATTATAAGATACTTCCTTTGATACTTCTACTGTATTGATGACAAAGCTTGTTTTCAAAGTTTTTTAATGAAAAAAACTACTAGCGTCAATAGATTAAAACAATTACTCACGATAAATGTGTGATTCCAGAAATGTCTAGAACTGTATATTCTACATAAAAAGCCAGCGGTTGCAGGGAGATATTAAATTTTAGCATTACCAGTAAGTTGAATTATAATAATTATATAAAAATTATAATAATCTACATTATTTTAGAAAATATTAAGAGATCTTGAGGACCCCCAGGAAGTGTACTGAGGTCTCCTAATGGGTCCTGTCCCCCTGGTTGAGAAAAACTGATTTACAGGTATAATTACAGGTCAATAGCAAAACCATTCCTGATTGGACAATTCAGTAATGTTTATCAAGAAAGTGATACCTGATTGGTTAGAGAAACTATAACCTAAACCTAACCCAAACAAATCAGGTAAGCAGCTGATTTCTATGAAGATAACTCTATCACCCTTACTAGGAACTTTAAGCCAATTTAATTGTATTCATCTCGCGTTCAGTGCCTTATAAGCAGTAAATATGCTTCTCACATCTGACACACGGATCTTCACATTTCATGCAAACCACCACAGCGCAATGTTTTTAATGCAGTAACACTAACTGGTATCTGTAATAGATGAAAATTAAATCAATTAAGGCAAATATATATTACTTAACTTAATAATATTATTCTGACATTATTTTCTCCCCTTATCTATCTAACATCTCTTTTTGTACTCAATGGAATTAGTACAGTGAAAATTGTAGTTAAAGGTTGCTAAATGTGTTAAGTCTATTAGTCTTTTCAAATACTATAGTTATTTATTTTTTGATTTGATCCCTTTTCTCCCAATTTGGAATGCCCAATTCAAACTACTTAGTAGGTCCTCCTGGTGGCACAGTTACTCACCTCAATCCGGGTGGAAGACAAGTCTCAGTTACCTCCGCTTCAGAGACAGTCTATCCACGAATATAAAATGTGTGCATGTGGCTCACTGAACATGACACCGTGGAGACTCACAGCATGTGGAGGCTCATCCTACTCTCTGCAATCCACTCATAACTTACCACGTGCCCCTTTGAGAGCGAGAACCCCTAATCATGACCACAAGGAGGTTGCCCCATGTGACTCTACTCTCCCTAGCAACCGGCCCAATTTGGTTGCTTAGGAGACCTGACTGGAGTCACTCAGCACACCCTGGATTTGAACTTGCAACTCCAGGGGTAGTAGTCAGTGTCAATACTCGCTGACTGTGGTATCAGGCCCTACTATAGTTTATTTTTTAAGAAAGACTATCCACACACTATTGACGCTACACTTTATCTCAAAATGCAATCTATTGTTCTCCTTTGAGTTGTCAGAAGATTTTCTCGGTCATGCTTTACATGGGGGACTTCAGTAAAAAAAATTTGTTACTTTAGATGATAACTTTGATCCATTTGTTTTGATATTTCAAAGACCAGCAAGAGCTATGAGTGTTTCAAGATGCAAAAAAAGTTTTTTCATGTCTGGAAAGGTAGTTTTAAAAAATAAGAAGCAACAAATATGCTCACAAACTTGCACACACACACTTTGCCAGTGGTGCTGGAGCAACTTTTGATATGAGGGGTGGGGATGCGTCACGATGAATGGTTAGTGACTCAATGATATCTTGATTGCTTATCTCATTATTTAAGAATATCAATTAGGTCTTGTTGACATTGCTGGGTAACAATCCTGGACTGCCCAGTCACAAAAAGAAGGCATTTTGAGTTTGTTTTGGTTGTTTGTAACAGCTCGCCTGAGTGAACTTTTAGGAAAACTTCTAATCAGCTGCTAAACACCTCCTTATTGCCATTGGCCATTAATAGTGAGGTGGTGCAAACTTTTCTGCATCTGTAAGATCATTTGGTTAGTTTACTAAGACTACAGTCATGCAATTTTTTTTGTTTAGTTAGTCAACAGTAGTTTCATTGTCCTCATAAATGACAATAAAAGAGTATAATTGGCGCATATTATGGCTGTGTATAGCATGTTAGTGCATTAGCATCATGATTTCAGAATGTAAACAAGACAAAATAAAAATGTTCTACTACATATATTGTATATTATTTTAAATCATCATTGAAATGTTAAAATAGCATCTTTTTCTGGCCTCATGTGAATTCTACTCATAGAATAAGGCATACAATCATTGATAATGCATTTTAATCTCACATTAGTTAGGGTTTCAAATGTAGCCTCATATGTAAATGTACTTCTAAAGACCTCCCACAGCGGTGAGGTGGGTTGCTCAACTGATTCAAACTTCTTTTTACCCCTGAATGAAAAACAAAGAAGAACTTCTCCAGAAGTCGACCTTTGCACGACACAACCTGTCAATTTTTATTTAATAAATGGATTTGAAATATTGATTTGAGTTTAAATTATTTCATTAGCTCACTTGTAGAGATTGAAGAGTGATATGAAAAGAAGGAAAGATGACTCACAATACTCAAATAAATATAGCGGATGTGCAGTAATTATTGACCAAAATCATGTTTTCCAGAGAAGCGTGTTATAAATTTTAATATCAGCCAACTAAGCTCGGTTGAGTGGGCTAAAAGTGTGTGTGCCCCCTTTTTTGGCACACCTGCAATTAGACCATCAAAATATGGCCTGCTGTGCTCTCCTCTGTTGATTTTGTAATATGAAGGAAAACTGGGACCACTGACAAAGGCTCATCACCTAGTCTCTATCATCTCTGGTCTACAGGCTTATAACCTTTGATAGCCTGGCACAGGGGCCAAGGTCATTGATGTAATGGGTCCTGTGTTTGACACTTCACATCTGACAGGCCTTTGTTGATCTACCTATCTTTCTCTCTCTCAAATTTGGAAATCTGCTGAAACGCAAGAGGTGACCCCTGCAACTCTGCCACACTCCCTTAACATCACCTTATCCTAACAAATGAAGCTATGATTGTGCTTCATTTCCTTGAGACGACTGGCCTGAATTAGCATTTGAAAGCCCAATCAAAAGCCAAGTACTCAACGAATGCTTAATTATGTCGATAATTAATGTCCCCTTTTCCCACTGTCAAGAACTTCCTTGTGTTTGTTCCATCACCTTTCCATTATGTTAGAACTTTTAGACTACACTTCCCATGATGCACCTTGTTGATCACACTCATATTTGTTCCCAGGTGTTCCATGATTTGTCATTACCCATGTGTGTATACAGTATTTAGCCCTCATGTTCCTCTTAGTCTTTGTTGGTTCTTGTTAGTTTGTTAGCACATGATACTTACCTCATTAGCCAGCAAACTACTGTTATGTTGTAGTTCCCTTCTTGGTCCAGTGTTTTAGTTTCATATTTGCTCCATTCAGCTTCATCTTCTGAGTTCCATAATAAACAGTTCTGCAGTTGGATCCCCACTCTCTTGTCTCGTCCTACCCAGCCTTGCAACAGAAGATCCAAACCCAAAGGATGGATCCAGCAGAGCAACTTGGGCAATTCACCCAAGGGTCGTCTTCAGTGGAGGCGTACTGTGTAAGGTTCTGGAACTTGGCCATTCAGGTGAGCTGGTATGAGAGAATCCTCAGCACCATGTTCTGGCTAGGACTGAATTATTCTGTGAAGGAGATTGTCTCTTTGGATTGCGTCAGCCTTCCCCTTGGTGACTTCATTACTAACATCGTAATGTCTGGTCTTCTGCATTCTACCCCAGTGGCCAACCCTGTTGCAGTGGCTTCCACGGCTCCTTCCTCCAGGCCTTCCATGGCCTTGCCCTCCAGGCCTTCCTGGGACAACGAGCCAATGCCCATGCCTGCCATGGCCAACAAGCTAGTTCTGCAAGCCTCATCAGTCCCAGAGCAAGCGTTGCAAGCCTCGTCCATTCTTCATTCCGCTCCTGTCCCGGTGTGATATTGTGATATTAAACTATTTTTCATTAAAAAAATTACTCAGTTAATTATTTTAGAAAATGAAATCATAACTGATAATGTAACTGAGGAACATACAACTTATATAAGTAACTACGAAAACAAAAACTAATAATTTATGTCCAAATTATGTCTTATTTCAATGTTTTAAACATTGATTTTAATTGCAGATTAATTAACATTGCTTATAATTGGTGTTATAATTACATTTCTTTCTTCCATATCTCACTAGGGCGGATCTCTTCCTCAGTGCGATACGCTGTGCAATGGTTTTAAACTATGGTAAAGGTATTTGTGGTTTGAAATTCCGATTTTGTTTTAGTATACACTGATCAGGCAAAACATTATGACCATGGGCCTAATATGCTGTTGGTCCTCTGCGTGCCGCAAAAACAGCACCGACCTGCCAAGGCATGGACTCTGCAAGACACCTGAAATTGTCCGGTGGTATCTGGTACCAAGACATTAGCAGCAGATCCTTCAAGTCCTGTAAGTTGCGAGGTGGAGCTGCCATGGATCAGACTTGTCCAACACATACTCAGTCAGACTGAAATATGGGGAAATTGGAGGCTAGAGCAACACCTTGAACTCTTCATCATGTTCCTCAAACCATTCCCGAACAATGTGTGCAGTGTGGCAGGGTGCATTATCCTGCTGAAAGAGGCCACTGCCTTCAGGGAATACCATTGCTATGAAGGAGTGTACCTGGTCTGCAATTATATTTAGGTAAGTGGCACAGGTCAAATTGACATCCAAATGAATGGCCGGACACAAGTATTCCCTGCAGAACATTGCCCAGAGCATCACACTCCCTCCACTGGCTTGTCGTCTTCCCACAATGCATCCTGGTGCCATCGCTTCCCCAGGTAAATGGTGCACATGTACACGGTCGTCCATGTGATGTAAAACAAAACAGGACTCATCGGACCAGGCAACCTTCTTCCATCTGATGTGGTGAGATCCGCATCCAGCCGCTCTCAGAGGAACACAAGGGTCTCAGCAATAGAGCAGTTCACTGAGTCTTCACCACATGAAGAGCACCAATTTGTAGCTTGCAGAATGCTGTAGCTTGCAGAATTTGCTACCCCGGAATGCAAAGCCTTCAAGGCTAGGAGACAGCTAGTATTTCCAGACGACTGAAGTGCAAGGTGCCAAAGGCTAGGTGCCCGCTGCACAGTATGCTTCAGCCTGCGCTGAACACATCTGTGATTACCACCATTTTGCAGAAGACCTGACCCAGCATGATGCTGTTAAAAGGTTGGAGCTGTCCAAGGTGCAAGAGCAGCCACACAGCAGCAAGTTATGCCAATGCACATGTGCACCTGCCAGCATTGGAGAGGTCTAATGTAAAAGACCAAACAGTGCAAATCTCAAAACAGCCTAAGACAAGGTTCAACATGTACATTAAAGTATGCGTGCGTCTATTGATGCAAATCATCCTGAGGGCAGATGATTGGTAAGATCTGTTTCTGAGATACTGTTCTGAATGGCCACTTTGCAAGTGTGATTCAAGCATCTCAGATCTAAAATGGGCTGAAGCCTGCCATCTCACTCTGAAACGGAAGACATTGGTTGTACAAACTTTTTATGTGCCGCAGTTTGGAACAATATCTATAAGGTTTTGAGTTCCTGCTCGCAGCACAGGTGCATCCCGAGCAGGGACCATAAATTACCAAATGGCGTAAGTGAGATAACGGGTGTGTCAGCTCGCTTGCTAGACAAGAGAGATCGCTGCTCGCAACTGGGAAGTGGTTGCGCACAGAGTGAGCGTGTCAGGCTTCTTTGAGTGTGTGCACCTTGTGAAGTGCAACATGTGCTTTTCTCTTATGAGAAAATCCTTTATTTAAACACATCACACAGGATTAACAGTCTCTGTAATATCCCAGTCCCAATGAACTCTGGCAGGGAAGGGGAGAGAAATGAGAATGTTTGAGTGTCTCGTAAAGGCATCACAAGTGCTTTTCTCTTTTTTTGTAATTTGTGTAACATCCCGGCAAACTCTGGCAGGAAGTGAACAGCATGTGATGTGTGTGCATCTCATACAGCAAACGCTTTCAAGTTTATGTAAGAACATTCTTTAGTGAACACTACACACAGAAACATATTTGTGTATCGCCCCAGCTAAATCTGGCATGAGCAGCATGTGAAAGTGTTGTCTCGCAACAAGCACTTTCTCTTTTCTGTGAGAACATTGGTTGTGTGAACACAACACACAGAAAAACATTTTGTATCATTCCAGTGACCTACGGTGGGAAATGAGCAGCGTATGAATGAGTGCGTCTCAATATTTGCGACTAGCACATTTGTGATTTTTATAAAAACATAGTTTATTTGAACACAATACACAGAAACAGCCAGCATGAAGCCTCACCAGTGGGTAGGGGAAGCGAACAGCATGTCAGTGTTTCGAACATGTACAGCACGAGCAGATGTAACAAGCACTTTCTCCATTGTGTGAGAAGATTGTTTATGTGAAAATCATCACACAGAAATAACACACATGCAATCTCCCAATAAACACTGGCGAGGAGGGGAAGTGAAGAGCATATAAATGCATGTGTGCTGAGCATATGCAGCACGAGCAGACACAACTAGTGCTTTTTCTGTTGTGTGAGAAAACCACCACACAGAAACAACACACATGCCATCTCCTAGGGAACTCCAGCAAGGAGGGGAAGTGAACAGCATGTAAATGCATGCATATAGAGCATGTGCAGCGTGATCAGACGCGACCAGTGCTTTCTTCACTGTGTAAAAAATCATCACACAGAAACAACACACATGCATTCTCCCAGCAAACTCAGGCGAAGAGAACAGCATGAAAGGCCCAATTTCACACCCCACATGCACTCGGACCTTCACTTCACACAAACATTAACGCCTCCTGCAACCCCCCCCGCTACACAACCTGCACTCAAGATCTTTGAACACGATGTGTGCCGTGTCTTTCGGAAGCAAAGGTCAAGGAAGGGTTCTGGCCTGGATGGCGTCTCACCAGCGTGCCTTCATTCCTGTGCTAACCAACTGGCCTCCATCTTCACACAGATCTTCAAAAGATCACTGGAGCAGTGTGAAGTCCCATGCTGCTTCAATGCTCAATTATTATCCCTGTCCCTAAGAAACCTAAAATCACAGGAATTAATGACTACGGACCTGTCGCCCTGACATCTGTGGTCATGAAGTCATTTGAGAGACTGGTGTTAGCCCACCTGAAGGACATCACTGGACCCTTTCTAGATCCCCTTCAATTTGCTTATCGAGCAAACAGGTCTGTGGATGATGCAGTCAACATGGGATTGCATCATATCCTGCAAAATCTGGACAGACCGGGGACATACGCAAGGATCCTTTTTGTGGACTTCAGCTCGGCTTTCAACACAATCATCCCAGCTGTACTCCGGACCAAGTTAAACCAACTCCCTGTTCCCACCTCTACCTGTCAGTGGATTACCAGCTTTCTGACGGACAGGCAGCAGCTGGTGAGGCAGGGGAAATTCACTTCCACCACCTGTACCATCAGCACTGGTGCCCCCCAGGGATGTGTGCTCTCCCCACTACTCTTCTCCCTCTACACCAATGACTGCACCACCAAGGATCCCTCTGTCAGGCTCCTGAAGTTTGCAGATGACACCACTGTCAACCACTGAGGTTACATTAAGTTAATATATAAGCAGTTTGATAATGTTTTTATTTTATTTTGTATCCTTATTAAACAACTTGTTAATCATACCTAACTGATGGATTTTAGTTGATGCAAAAAAGTGTTTATGAGAACATTAACAAAGCATTCATTCATAGTTAATAAAGATATTAAATATGTAATGAATTGGAAACACATTTCTGCTTAATGTGTATATTAAAGTTTTAGAAATACTTACTATTAAATTAATCAATGCTTAATAAAGGTCATAATAAAGCACTTACTAATGCTATCTAAGCATTTTGTGTGACCTAATCTAAAGTGAGAATCATATATGCCTAATTAAAAATGTATTAACATGGTTCAACAGTAAGTATGGTCAGCTGTCCCAGGGCCAGTGAGAGAGTTCGCCCTTTCGGGCCAATACTGCGTTGTGACTAAATCTTCCGTTGATCTTGTAAATGTGTTGTACATGTGTCCTATAAATATTTATACAGGAATAATTATATTTGAGCAAATTTTACAAGCAAGTGTGCTTTTGTACTGAGTGTACTTTAAGTTTTTAATTTATACAGAGATTCTTTGTTATGCTCAAGTTATTTAACAAAAAATAACTGTTTTATTTGATTAAATAATTTCATTTGATGATCTCTTTATTAATTAATTTGATTAGTCATATTTTTGATAAAGAAAATAATCTTTTAAACATGGAATTCAGAAAATTATGTTTTTGTCATACTGCAGACATTTGCACATTAAATACTGGGCTTGTATCATTTTACAACAAGGATTGGTACCTGAGATACAAATCCGTCCCTGCAATCTCTGGAAAAGTATTACATAAAATGCCTATTCAGTAACTACAAACTACTGTTATTGTTCCATCTGGTGCAGCGCTGAGAAAAGTAACATGTACGGCGTGACAACATAGCCTGTACACTTTAACAGGATAGTAAGGACATTATCACTAATAAAGATTAATCGGCAACAAATTGGTAAAATATTGTTTTATGTCAATATTGTAATGTTACATTATCTTTCCTATTTCAGTTTTTTTTTGCCATTTCATCACTGTTATGTGACCGTGCTGGCTGTTTCCAGAGCGCACGCATAGACTATAGTGGGATTTTTGGACTTTCCTTCAGGACTTTATTTAAATGTAATGAAATATTTATAGTAGGTCCACTGGTGAAACTGAAATTATCCATCATTTTAAATGGCAACAATGAGAACAAGACTACTCCTAAAGCTTAATAGGATGTAAAATGCTAAAGTGGTGTTTGAGCAATTAGAGGATCTCATTTAATAAACTGTGGATTTTCCTCTCTCACAATTATTCCTGTATTTTGTGTTGTGTCTGTTTTGATGGAGCATTAATAAATGTTTAATTAGGCATATAAAGTTCTCACTTTAGGTTAGGTCAAGCTAAATGCTTAGTTTGCAATTAGTCAATGCTCATTAAACAATAATACATTATTTGCTACAGTGAAAATAATCAAATAACAAATTATTTGTATGCAGCTTGTTAATGTATGAACAATAATTTATAAATGATCAATTGACTATAAACTAATGCCTTACAAATAATTTATACCATGAAGTAATTATAAATATTATTTATGCAGAGTTTTAAGACTTTTAGATGTGGCATAAATTCAATCCTTTAACTATATTTTAAATAAAAAATTGTTAACCAAAAATGTGGTGATTTATAGAATACCACTGATTAGAATAAAATTATTGTTATCAGATGAACAACCAATCAATTACTTCACTGATTCTTACATAAATACAGCATAAAACAGTAAAAGTTCTTGGTTCATAACAAATTGTCATTTCGCACATGACGAAAGTAAAAACTTGAGGTTCACTAAGTGAGTATGAATTCAGGAACTGTTACGACTGATTCATAAAAGTTTTAGATTGATATATAATGAAAATCACCCAGTTCTGATATTTTTGTAAAAATAGAATGGCCCTTGGTTCCCAACCCTATTTGTCAGATCTGAAAGTTGCAAGATAAAATAAAAAATCCAACAAGAAACATTCATTTCAAAGGCTTTACCTCTTACATGCCCCTCTGGTCTGGTAAACATTAATTCCTTATCCCATATATTTCAAAGATATAAAATACTTTGTACTTATTTTCCTCTGCTCTCGTAAAAGACAGCAGCCAGTCTAGACAAGGTCAGGCCTTTGACAAATGACCTCAATTACGCTCACATCTCCCTCCTGACTCAAAGTAACACAACTGAAGCTCCAGAAAGCCTTTCACACTCCTTACGGCCCTTCCACGGCCATCAGTTAATCTCTAACACACACAAACACGGCCTAACAGGACCACTGACAGGGCTAGATCATACACACAAACTAGCAAACACTCACACTAGCTCCACAGCTCCCAGTGTTGCCTACTTTGGCTTTGAAGTAGCTCCTGAGTCAGAGGTAAACAAGCAGCATAGTGGATGTTTCTGTGCAGGTTTTATCAAATCAAATCCTTCTAAAGAACAGACATGAAGAAGAGTGAGAGACTCCTGGGATGAGAGCGAAAAAACTGTCAAACACCAGCTAGCTACAAAATGAGATTATTTGAGGAGGAAATAGTTTCAGTCAAACAAATGTGTACAGTTTTGCGCTCACACACATGCATAACTGAGTGGAATATGCATTTTCAAGAACCAAAGACATAAACACAAGTTAGAGTCACCTTTGAGAGAGAATATATAACATCAGTTGGTTTGAGTTGTTTTGGAACATCCACAGATATCACAGGGACATGTTTATGGCAAAAGAAATAAGCAAAACTGGCAGAAACAGAGAAGGATGGCTTTCAACTTTTATCCTGAAAAAGTGAGGAATGTTGTTGGTATACCTCCACAATTGAGGAGCAAAACTGCATTAGATGCTAAAACAGAAATTCGGAGAATACGGTCCATGATATTTTTTTATTAAGTTAGTTGAGTTGAGATTTTTCTGGATTGAGTTGAGATTGTTCTTTTGGGTATTTTTCTAGAGAGCCCCTTAGAAGACAGGGAGGGAATTAATTTTCTGAAATCGTTTTGCGTTCACCTGCAATATGTTTTGCATCACCTAACAAAAAGGTTTTGCGCTCGCTTGCAAAACATTTTGGATTCCCTAACAATGCGTTTGGCGATCCCTTGCAATAGTTTTGCATTCCCTATCAACATTTTTGTGTTCCCTCAAAAAAGTTTGGCATTCCCTTGCAATACGTGTTGCGTTCTTTTGCAATGGTTTTGCATTCCCTAACAAAACATTTTGCATTCCCTTGCAATACATTTTGCGTTCTTTTGCAATAGTTTGTGTCCCTTCAAAAAAAGGTTTAATGTTCCTTTGCAATAGTTTTACATTCTCACGCAATTATTTGGCGGTCCCTCACAAACAGTTTTGCGTTCCCTTGAAAAAGTTTGCATTGCCTTTCAAAAAGTTTTGCATTACTCTACAATAGTTTGTTCCCTCAAAAAAAGTTTTGTAAAACTTGCAATAGTTTTGCATTCCCAAACATTCCCTCTCAATAGTTTTGCATTCCCAAACGTTCCCTCACAATAGTTTTGCTTTCCCAAACGTTCCCTCACAATAGTTTTGCATTCCCAAACGTTCCCTCACAATAGTTTTGCATTCCCAAACGTTCCCTCACAATAGTTTTGCATTCCCAAACGTTCCCTCACAATAGTTTTGCTTTCCCAAACGTTCCATCACAATAGTTTTGCATTCCCAAACGTTCCCTCACAATAGTTTTGCATTCCCAAATGTTCCCTCACAATAGTTTTGCATTCCCAAACGTTCCCTCACAATAGTTTTGCATTCCCAAACGTTCCCTCACAATAGTTTTGCTTTCCCAAACGTTCCCTCACAATAGTTTTGCATTCCCAAACGTTCCCTCACAATAGTTTTGCATTCCCAAACGTTCCCTCACAATAGTTTTGCATTCCCAAACGTTCCCTCACAATAGTTTTGCTTTCCCAAACGTTCCATCACAATAGTTTTGCATTCCCAAACGTTCCCTCACAATAGTTTTGCGTTCCCTCACATTAGTTTTGCTTTCCCAAATGTTCCCTCACAATAGTTTTGCATTCCCAAACATTCCCTCACAATAGTTTTGCTTTCCATCACAAAATGTTTTAGTGTTCGCTTGAAATATGTTCTGTGTTTCCTTGAAATAGTTTTCTGTTCCTGCACAAAAAGGAAGTTGATCATAATTTACAAAAGTTTGACAGTAACATGGTTAATGTTTGTGAGGGATAGATAAAGCCATTGCAAGGGAACCCCAAATAATTGCAGAATGTACTGCAAGGGTATGCATAATGTATTCTGAAGAAACACAAAACTAGAGCCCGAAGCCATTTGTTTTGAGAATAATGGCTGGCTGATGAAGTTATTGGCTGGCTAGCCGGCTCAGCCAAAACCTAAATGGCTGCTGCAGCCGCCAAACTT
Organism: Xyrauchen texanus; assembly: GCF_025860055.1. Taxonomy (NCBI): domain Eukaryota; kingdom Metazoa; phylum Chordata; class Actinopteri; order Cypriniformes; family Catostomidae; genus Xyrauchen; species Xyrauchen texanus. Next base: position 35,320,547 of record NC_068295.1, read on the forward strand.
TTCATAGCTGCAAATGGCTGAAGCTGCCACTTCATGTCTACAGATGTCTATGTTCAGTGGTGGACAGTAACGAAGTAAATGTAATTCGTTACTGTACTTAAGTAGCTTTTTTGTGTATCTGTACTTTACTGAAGTATTTAAATTTGGGGAGACTTTTACTTTAACTCCACTACATTTCAAAGTCAAATATCTTTTTACTCTACTACATTTTCAAAATCAGTCGTTCCTTTTTATTTATGAGTGGATAAAAATGTAACTGGTCAAACGAGCCACCAATCACAGTACAGCGCGCGCTTTGTTTTGAACTTGCCTTGGCGGCATCTGCTAAGCCGAACCAGGGGTGCGTTTCCCAAAAGCATCGTTAGCCAACTATGGTAGCAAGTTCCGTCGTTATCATCATAGTTCAACGAGTCGGTGTTTCCCGAAACCATCGTTCCAACGAACATTCGCAAACAGCATCACAGAGTTGTGTGGTTGGAACGACAGCTCTCGACCTGTGGTTAGAAGCAGAGTTTCTTGTTATTATAACATGTGGGCTTAATAAATTATTATCTTGAGCCAAATAAGCAAGATGACATTCAGTACAATCAGTATCTTTTATTTAGAAGACATACAAATGTCCTTTATGTCTTTTAGTTTGTCAATAGATTTAAAGCACCGTTTTTGAAGAGTGCGCATGTGTGAACGTGCTCTAGTGCGTAAGAACGAGCCTATGATTGAATCTGGAAATAAAGCAAATAACTGAGAAAAATATGAGAGAGTCCTCAGATGACATGTCCGTAATTTATAGCAAAACATCTAGCATTAATTCGATCATTAATTCGAACAGATTCATTAAAAGTAGTTTTTAATCCACCACATGTGTGACATCATTAACCAACGTGGTTGAACAACCAATTTGTGACAATACGGTTTTGGGAAACAGTCATGACTAGCAAGTTGATTTCTTCAACAGTGCATCGTACTACGGTAGTGGAGCAGCAAGTTACGTCGTTGTACGGGAAACGCACCCCAGAGCCGTTAAATATGAGAGTTGCGAACATAGACGGTTGCGACAGTGATCTCGCCGCCGCGTGTCACGTGATTCGTGTAGCTCTCAATAGTTCCAAACAAATTGCGTTGCCAATGATTTTAAGCGGGGCAGAGAGCAGCAGCTATTATTGCAGCAATTATCGGTAAATATTGACGCATAATGTACATTGCTTATTATGTTGACACTAAAATGACTTGCATATAATAGCATTGTTTTTCTGGAGAGTAGCAGAAACACTGCATTAATACGTTTTTGTGTTTAATTTTGGAGGGAAATTGGCTGCTCCCATAACATAGAATATATATATATATATATATATATTTATATTTAATGGCATTGTGCAGGTTTATGTGAATGTATCATAACATTAGGATGTTAATAATTATGACCATAGACGCTCGAGAAAAATATATACAGTAAATACTGTAAATGTATTATACCTTATGGGAACAGTCCCTTCCCTCCAAAATTAAACACACAAAAATTTATTCAATTCAAATATATATATATATATATATATATATATATATATATATATATATATATTAGTAGTATATATATATACACACATCTGACTAATTAATGTCATATTATTAATAGATTGGTGTGCCAAGAGTGACATTAGTCTTCATGTAGACTGAATTAAGCAAGAGTCTTGTGACAAATTATAATAGGACATTATGGCCATAAAAAATCATAGTACTTGGATACTTAAGTACATTTGAAGGCAAATACTTTTGCACTTTTACTCAAGTGAATTTTTAAAGGCAGCACTTCTACTTTTACTTAAGTAATATTTTACCTTGAGTATCTTTACTTTAACTCAAGTACATGGTATGTGTACTTCGGTCCACCACTGTCTATGTTATACTGATTTACTAGATCTCAATATTTCCAAGCAATGCATGGCTTACACTATATTTCTACAAAATGCAATACAATGTAATAAAGAAAACACCAGATTTTACTTTCACAACGTATGTACATATTTATTTTGTAGTCTGTATGCTACTAAACATTTTCACATAGCCTACAATGTGTTGTGTTTAGGCTAAATGCATGTAGGCTAAGTTGTATACAATAACTTGGCATTATCATGGATGAAATTATCATATTACACCTTGATTAAGAATGCAAACTTTTGTTGAATTTTATGAGAAATCTACAGACGCAAACAGACGAAGTGTAGTAAAATAAAGACCTAAATGTGTATTTCGGACTTTTTTTCACCACAAGTCTGAAAGAAGACATGTTATTGAAGACAAATATCCAAAAATCTCAAAATTGACCAGTAAAAAAAAAAAATGTTTTTGCCTGCCGTGTCTCGCCTTAATAAACACACACTGTTATCAGTAGCCTATTATTTTGGACAAGGTTTTGCAAATTTCACTTCAATGTACACTGAAGCATGCGTCGTGAATTAGCAAGGTGGAAACGGTGGTTTGTTACTGCAGTAATATCACGTTCAGTGCTATAAATCTCTCCGTTCCAGAATATTTGGTTCATAACATCAATCTTTGATTCAGGTGTTTGTGCAACCGTGCCCTGAAGATTTAACAAAAGTCTGGGTAGGCCTAAGTTAAGAAAAAAGTAAGTAGGAATTAGGAAAGTATGTGAGAAGTGAGATCAAAATTACCTTGCTTGCTTCTTTCCGCCATTTCACCTCAGTGCGAGAAAAACATGCATCGCTTCTTCTGTACGGAAAATGAGCAATTTTAATTGGTCGTCAATTCACTGTGAGTCTGTGTATCGTAGCAACGGGCACAAGACTGCGCTGTTATGAATCCAGTGGGAAAATAGATCTCGTGTATTGTTTATATATTTCGTGTGTGTATGTCTCTATTATTTGATGCAAATAATTCTAGCCGGCTCAGCCAAACTTTATCAGATGGCGGCTCAATTTGGCTTACGAAATTATTGGCTGGCGGCGGCTGAAATTCTAAATGGCGCAAATGGCGGCGGCTTCGGGGTCTACACAAAACTATTTTAGAAAACAAATCACCTCCATGTCCTCTAATGAGCTCGGTAGTTTTCTTTTTTTGAGCACACTTCTAGCAAAATGTATATAATGAGGTTTGTATATAAGAACAATTATATATTTTTATTAATTAAAATACAGTATACTATTAATTATATTACACAATTTAATAAAAAAAATGTTTTAAGGTGAAGTCTGTCATTTCTAAATGACACTAAACAGAATTACAAAAATTAACACCTACAATAAAACGATAGTCCCGCCTCAACTCACACCATTGGTTGAGCCGGTGTTGTTGTGTTGGACTGGTTGGGATGCTCAAACAAACCGAAAAAAGTATTGATAGCACGATTACTAGCACGAGCCAGTGTTCGCAATTTTTGGTGAAAGGGAAAAAGTATTTTAACGTCAAAAAATGACACTTTAAGTTTAAGGATATTAATTTTACTAAACATATTTATACTGAAAAACAAGACAAAATACTGGTAAACGAAAATTATTTTCTGCAGTGCACGTACACTTTTACAACAGCAAGAAAGAAAGGAGACTCGCACACACCTCTCAAACCTACAGATCAGACCCCAACTATCTCCCAAAACATGCTCTTATATTACAGGGGCTCTTTGTGGATAGCGGAGTCAAATAGTTTCCATGGCAATACATGCAGCAAGAACCAACTGCCTCCACTTCAAAGGCTGAACCACTTAAAAGCGCAGAAGCCAGGAGAGAAAGAAGGATATGGAGAAAGTGAGCGAACACCTTATCTTCTCTCCTGATGGCAAAACCCTTTAGCGGGCATTACTTTCACATCTGCTTCCTGTGCAGAAAAAGCCCAGCTCATCAGTCCAAGCACAATGCCTACGCAGACTTTACCACTCGCTGACAGGATGTACTCTCTCTCAATGATCTACTTACCCTTCTAGATGAGTAAAACTCATGATACTATCCACAAGCTAGGACATGAACTACGTCTTACCAAAACCTTAGTAAAAGGGTTTTAGATTTAGACCATTCAGTATGTGAGACCTGTAAGGTTCATATATGCAACTCAGGTTTATACAATTCACTAAGGCTGATGTTTAAATTTAAGGTGCATCATAAATTCTCCATAACATCCAATTCCCCAGATCCAATGAGTAGTGAGGAGTGTGCCCCTTTTCATCACAGGACCGGGGCAGCATTTACCTGGTTGTCCCCCCTCTGATGACAGGTTTTTAACATGGTTTAAAATTGCAACTGAATTTGTAGATAAACCTTGATACATGTAATATAGGCCATAATATATATACGTAATCCGTATTGGTGCAAACCATCTTAATTGTTTTGTAAAAATATGCAAATTGGGACCTCTTAATAAAAAAACTTCCCTAATTTAACCATGTTACACATGTATGAAACATGTAAAGAAAAGGGCAGGGACAGGGGAAGGGGGAGGGAAATAAGAAAAAGTGCTAACTGCACCCAAACATGCTACAAAATATAAATCAGAATTAAAACCCAATTTCCTCTTTAATAACTTGCTGAAAAAGATAACAAAAAAGTGGCTTTTTTATACAGAGACTGGCCAGTGAATCAATACCCATATAAAAGTGTGGATAGTGTCTCCTCAGCAAAGAGACATGCTATATTTCACCGGCCATCCTCTCTCGCCAAGCCTCCAGTATGCCGTCCGGCGGTGATAAAGGGGCCTCCAAATCTAATTTTGAATGTCCTTCAACAGTATGAAGGACAACTGACCAGACAAAGGTGCTGAGCTGTTGCATTCAGCATGAAAATAACATAAAAAGTAAATGTTGTCTGATATGATAGTGTGTATGTAATAAACATAAAAGTCTAAATAATAATTCTGGACTCATGCTCTCCATTAAAGATAACAACAATCAAATGCGAGCTACTTCTTCAAATGGACTAAATTATGATTTAATATACTAGATTGTGCTCTAATGGACTAAATTATGATTTAATATACTAGATTGTGCTCTAATGGACTAAATTAGTATTCAATTGACTGCATTTACAGTATGATTCTTACTTCACTGTTACAGATAATTATGTCTTGCTGTTGCAACTGTCGTGAACGTTAAGGTGAGTTTAGTCTTATGTAGCCATCCTATGAATACAGGTGTGGCAGCGGGCGGCCGTCCGGAGAAAAGCGTAAGGGCACACCTGAGCTAAATTCATGTCTAACACCGTGTCTAATTTCAGTGAGTACGAGGAAGTGCATAAACAGGTAGCGAGAGACCCAGAGGGAGACAGGTCTTCACCACAAGCTCAGTGTTTGGCATTGTGTTGTATTGTGTATGTACAATAGTAAGATTGTACATGACACAAAAGCAATACAATACCTAACACTTGTGGTTAAGACCTGTTTCCTGTCCTCCTTCCTTGGGAAGTGTTACACTGGTGCCGAAACCCGGGAAACAGGTACTCGTACTCACTGAAATTAGAGACAGGTGTTTAGACATAATTTAGCTCAGGTGTAAGCGCCCTTACCACTTTTCTCTCCCGGACGGGCGCTTGACCACGCCCCCGCTGCCACAACAGGCATCAAGTTGGGTCCAGATAGCAGCTTATTCTATGCAAGGACAGCCCAGTTAGATAGGAAATGTTGTCTGAATGACATAAAGCACCCAACAACAGTTTGTTGAAATAGTTGATACCACAAACAACTGCTGTCCAACTTCACAGCAGTTGTTAAATTGTAAGCATCACCGAATCCCAAATAGTGGCAGTTAATCAGATTAGAACTGGTGATTTTATCATCAGTCACATGTCACTGCTATGATTGGCTATCATCATGCAGCCCCTCAAATTCAGCAACCTCAATCAGATGAACAGGCCTCTCAACATTATACAACAAAATTTCAGGGTTTACACACAATGCACATCCAACACATTGCATCTGAATATATTAAACTGTTCATCTCAAGCACAACTGTTAGCACTCAGCACCATGAACTATCAAACAGTCATGACATTTGTAATATTAAATTGTGAAACGGTTGATTTTTTTAAAACTGCCACATCACTGTAGGTGCACTTCACAGGAAACACACCGGAACACTCAATGACATCTATCATCAAAGATCTCCTATGTTTACATACAGCAACAAGTAAAAATAGTGCAGATAGGCAAAATAACGTGTCTAATATGCATTTGTGCTCAAAGTAACAAGAGGCAGCAGCTAAATGAGAGAAAGAGTTGTAACTTGACACTGCGTCTTTAAAACGCGTCAAGATACATAGCAGCGGTCAAAGAGTCTGTGTAGTTCATGTTCATATACAAAATAGTTCATAATAGTCCAGATGGGTCCTTTTAGATACTATGTTAGGAATAATTAGCCACGGAAGTCCTCCTCTATTGACTCTGCGCACCAGTGGGCAGAGCCAAGGGTGTGATGACGCATGTTGTGGGAAGTGTAAATACAAATGAGCAATGTTTCATGATGTCACAAACTCACAGATTTCAAAATGAGATGTTTCAGAAAGGTAGCAACTATAAATGCTCTTTTTAGGCTGGGGAGGAAGTTTTGAGTTCTGAAATTTGCGGTATGTTTTTATAGTACAGTTACCTCATATATATCTAAATATCAAGGAAAATTTGATCCTCCATTTCATGACCCCTTTAAGCATTTACTGAATTTAATGATATTATCACAATGTTATTCAGCTTTCTGAAGAATGGTCAGAAATCATGATTATTTTCAACAATATATATTGTGAAAAGTGCTATACAAATACATATGAATCAAAATGTTTATCTTCAAATAAATACATCTAACATTACTCTAAAGCTATATCCAAACCAGGAAACACAAAAAAAATTCCAGCAACAAGCAATTTTTCTGTTCTCACTGAATATGACGTGACGGGGATCTCCTATACTTAAATGGCAAATAAAAACATAAATAAGGGGGAACAGTCTGTTTACTGAATGAAAATCCTTTTCTCACTCAAGCTGCGTATGGACATTCGTTTTCTAAGACAACCCGTGAAAAAATAAAATACACAATCACACTCATACATAGGGCAAAGTTACTCTATTAATCGCATCATAACTCAGTCTATTACAGTTGACAGATTGTCCTGTCGCTCGTCGCTTGTCACTGTCGCGGCTGATTAGGACAAAAACTCTGCTAAAAATGGTAAAGATACCTTATATGGTGTGTCACGTCACATCTGATTAGGACAATGTAACAGTGGGAAGAAAAAGATATGCTGTAATGGAAATGACTTAGTGGCTTAATGGGACTTAATGGAAACCCCCCCCACTATCTGTCCTTCACAGTATAAATGGATCTTTATTTGAGAACAAGTAGGGTTGCCTTTATATTTTAGAAAGGGGGTCCCTGGCAAGAGAATCATCATATTAAGGAGTCTTTTGCATTAAAAAGGTTGAAAACCCATGGAATAGCTTACTTACCTGGCAAAGAGGGGGCCCACCCATACATATTTTGTCCTGGGCCCTGTGAATTTTAGCGATGATCATGTTTGAACCAATGTTTCCAATTAGTCTTGAGCATAACCTCTAACCACTAGGCCACGGTTTCAACACTTAATGCATTGTTTATCACTCTTTCCTATTTCTTTTCCATTCTTAACTATTGTTTCAGTCAACCTCTCAGCACTCCATAGTACAATCTCTCTCTCTAGTCATTGTGAGAGGGGGTTGTGTTCTCTGTAGTGCTGAGGTAAAGTGTAAGAACAGCCCACACATATACCTCCACACCTTCTCAATTCCTCTGACAGTCTGCCTCCAAAACAGATTGCACCTCAATCTGGCCTCTGATAGAGGAAGTTAATCTGTTTTGTCTTTTTTTCCTTCCCTTGCTCAAATTTCCAACCCTCTAATTATCTTCTAATTATCTCTTTGATTAAGGAGAGTGTGTGTTGCTGTGTGTGTGACAGTGACTGTGATGAGGATTAATGGAGCAGTAGTTCCAGTGTACTGATGACACATTAGCCTCTTTTCCACCATCGGGCTGAACTGTTCTTGTTGCAAAACCGTTCTATAATGTGCAAATCCGGGCCAGCCGTAACGGTTACGGATTTATTTTCCACTGTGGTGCTGAAAACAGACTTCGAATGTACACAAGAAATAAGTCAGTCATTACCTTGGTAACGCAAGAGTTTAAGGACTACATGAGAAGTGTGTTTACTTTGCCCAAATAGTGCACTTGGCCAGCTACAGAGAAACAAAATGAGTAAACTTGGCAACTGACAATTGAACAATCGTGAGTCGCAACGTCACTACAAGCATTCCACCAGCATAGTTGATTCCGGACCGAGAACGGTTTCTAATCGTGCGGTGCCGAATCATGCCCAGGTGGAAGAGCTACTGTAACCAGTCCTCACCGTGCTCAGAACCGTTCGGCCTGATGGTGGAAAAGAGACTACTGATGGCATGTGGTAAGTTATGCATGGATTGACGAATATAGCATGAGCCTCCACATGCGGAGTCTCCGCGGTGTTATGCACAGCGAGCCATGCGATAAGATGCGCGGATTGACTGTCAGAAGCGGAGGCAAATGAGACCACCCAGATTGAGGTGAGTAACTGCGCCACCAGGAGGACCTACTAAGTAGTGGGAATTGAGCATTCCAAATTGGGAGAAAAGGTGAGAAATGTAAAAAATGGAGGGATGTGTTGAAATTATTTTTTGTGGTAGTCAACATTATGCCACAAATGCTGTCGACTGAGCTCAACTTGTATTGAACCAGAAATATTTCTTTAATTCCAACTAATAGTAATCACAACAACAACAAACAATCAAAAGTATCGCATTGTGATTCTAAAAGTATCAGGGTTTTATTTACGCTAAAGTAGGCCTTGCTTTAGAGTCCAGCCACTTAATAATCAAACCTATTCAACATAAGCCTTAAAATGAGGCTTTCAAAATCCATCTGCGCTCGATTCAGCATGTCACAAGCAGCACATTAGCGGTAGCATTTCTGCATAATGTGTTGGATTTCAGTGAGTCCTTTACATTAGAGTATCAGGTTTTTAGTGTCAGCCACAGACTCCATATCAACACCTCTAGTATTAGCTGGCCCATAATAACCTGCTGTCAGCTAGTCAGCTTTGGTTTGGCAGTAATTGGGCCCTGAGTTGGTGTTTAAGAGACTGTACTAAAAAAAAAACTATTGTCACTTCTCCGCAATTAATGTTAAAATAGTTTCCATTGTGTCCTAATAAGGTCCTTAGAAGATCAACAATCTCAAAATATCCTCGATAAAGTGTAAAGTGTAACAGTGCAGATTGGGATGAAGCTATTTCTAAATGAATGTTTCTTTCTCATGGCTCTATTTTAACCCTACCTGTCTTGCATAAATGCAATGTCATGCTGTTGGGAGCTAGAGAGTTCCTATCGACATATTATCATTAATCTCATGTTTCTTGAAGCCTGCTGTCAATTGTTCTGGCCTGGTCTTATCTGGCCTGGTATAAATGTCATTGCATTAGATAACAAAATATCAAACCAAATCAAACAAAATGATTCTAGAAACTTTTCTGCAGCCTGATCTAATGAAAATGATGTGATTGTGGTGATATTTTTGCAGAGTGACATTACATGGTTCATCGAAGGCTGAGGAAAGCACATCTCCCAACCCCCATCCTCACTACATTCTATAGAGGGACTATTGAGAGCATCCTGAGCAGCTGCATCACTGCCTGGTTTGGGACTTGCACCGTTTCGGAACGCAAAGCCCTGCAGAGGATAGTGAGGACAGCTGAGAAGATCATTGGGGTCTCTCTTCCCTCCATCAAAGACATTTACAAAAAACACTGTATCCGCAAAGCAACCAGCATTGTGGACGACCCCACACACCCCTCTCACAAACTCTTTACCCTCCTCCCGTCTGGCAAGAGGTACCGAAGCATTCGGGCCCTCACGGCCAGACTGTGAAACAGCTTCTTCCCCCAAGCCATCAGACTCCTCAGTACTCAGAGACTGGTTTGACACACACGTGTCCTGAGTTGCACTTTAATTACTGTCACTTTATAACTGTCTGCTACCTCAATAACTGCATAGAACATTATCTCATAGTATGTTATGTTTACATTTTTAGAAACTGTCATCTTTTTGCACTACTGAGTACTGGTCGGCGCTGCACTGTGTCTATTGTCCTGTTCATTGTCAGTAATTTGTTGTACTGTCCTGTACTTTTTGCACATGTTTGCACGTGCACTTTATATAGGTATATATAGGTAGTTTATATAGGTATTTTATTTCGCTGTGTTGTCTCATGTGGTCCTGTGTTGGTCCTTTGTTGTTTTTATGTAGCACCATGGTCCTGGAGGAACGTTGTCTCGTTTTGCTGTGTACTGTACTAACTGTATATGGTTGAAACGACAATAAAAACCACTTGACTTGACATGTATTGCGGGTGTTTCAAGGTGAAATATCCAATCTGTGGCACTAAGAGCAAGTCAAATTTTCTCCCAAACAGATGAGGTTTTTAAGGTTAAAGCTATACTGAGTTTTGAATCAATAAAACCTTATTCCCTACCCTACACTTTAAACCTAAATCTAACCGATAGTGTCAAAAATGTAAATGTCATTTTGTTGTATTCCGATGACACAGTCAGTTCAGTTGGTGACTCTTGTGCTATTTAGGACCCGTATCCCGATAATTAGCATTTCACGTGCAAACAATTAAGCTACCATGCAACTTGATTGCTATCAAATAAGCTTGTAAATGTAGTTTGCTATGTAAACATTAAATGTACAGTGCATTCAGAAAGTATTCAGACCCCTTCATTATTTTCAAAATGTTTTATGTTTCAGCCTTATGCTAAATACTTTAAATGTTCGAATGTTAACATTCCAACAGGACAATGACCCTAAGCACACAGCTATGACATGCAAGAGTGGCTTGAATGAAACCTCTTCAAAGATACTTACAGAAAAAATGCATAATAAATTCTGTTTCAGTTTGCACAGTTAAACCAGCCTCATTTACTAACCTGCAAACTCATCAACGTCACTTTCAATCTTGTAAAAGTACAAAAACCTTTGTGTGTATATGTCATGTGCGAGGAGCTCTAAAATACCCATCCTATGTTGGGCAAATTCCAATTGAATATGATCATCCTTATGCCTACTTACTACCAAAGACAGAACGCTTGATGTGGGTTCACTGAAGGCCCTTCCCAAAGTGCCTTTCAAGGACACAAAAATTCAGTTAAGAAAATGCCCATTGTGATGCCTTGCGACCTGCTTCAGTAATTGTTATATCACCCCCTTGTGGTCTCCCAACACTATTACGCCATTCAAAACATTCAAAAGAAGGTCAACTGGGTAAATTAGAAAGCATGCAAATTAGGTTTCTCATTTAAATGTTGGCTTATGTAAATATTGATGTTTCAAAAATATAATAATAGTATTGATAAAATAACGTGGCAATTAATAATTGCTATATCGATATTTTATGACAAACCTACAATCTAACTAGCTAACACAGATAAGGTTTTGTCAAAATTGTGAGAATAATTTGTACCATTCTTAGAGGAATCCGTAAGAATGGGTTGAAAATTAAAAATAATCCAGTAGCGTTTTGTTAAAAAACGTGTACATTTTTTTTACTTTTCTTTGTGAAATTTCTTTAAAAGTATGCCACTTAGTTTCATATTTTGGTATCTTGCAATGAAATTCATAAATTTTTTAAGTGAGGCTAAAGGTTCCGGACATTTTTGGGGGCTACTGTATATGTAAACACGTGTTTGCTCACCATGAGCTGGATGACAAGCTGCTAGTCAGCGAGTCTGGGTATTGTATAAAAAGCCTGCTTCCCTTTCACTCATCATTCACTGGCATGGATTTCAGGGAAGTCTAAGTGATTTTTTGTATTCTATTATTCAACAGTTGGGTTTGCCCCTGCTTACTTTCTCACATTATACATAAAACACAAAGAACAAGCGCTCAGCGCCACAGAGGCCAGACTTTGAGCTTCACGAGTTCAAAGACAGTCGACCTATAGAGCAATGTGGGTGTGCATGACTTTTGAAAACCCACTCTGGAGCACTGTAGCTCATTTGTCTAAAGGCAGAAACTGTCAACTTTGCCACCAGCAGACACCCGAGCACTGCTGCACTTCTATTGGTTGTTTGCATCAAAGCCCTACCATAGCATCGCAGAGCAGTACAGTATATACGACAGTGAATGTTCAAATTGAAGTTGATTTTTTATTTACAAGACTGATATCCATATCAAGAGAGAATGAGAGATGTGAAATGTGCTGTTGATAGCTTTCACCTCTCACTTTCCTTGTCTTCCTGATTCTCTTTCAATGACGTGCTCCATCCAAAATGTGATACTTTCATTGTTTATTTTACTTTCACTACATTGCTGTCTTTCTAAGAAGATAAATGAATCTTTCCAGAAAATCTTCTGGAACACCATGAGTAGTAGAGGCCTTTACAGAGACATACAGAAATTACAGAAAGCTGATAAAAATCCCAATAGCCCTATTAATTTACACCAGAACACGCCATCCCTACAGGAATACTAATGTACCATTCACAAATTTCCAGTATTATCCATCTAAACCAGATAGCAGTCTACCGTGGATTACGTGTGTACCAAAGACATTGATCCTTGTATGAATACTAATAAAGGCCAGGAGCGGGATTTATATGATAATCTCTAAGCTCAATGCACCTCCCTGCAGAAGCATTAATAGTTCTCCCAAAAATGAAAATTCTGTCATTATTTACTCATCGTCATGTCATTCCAAACAGTGTCAGAAATTAACTTTTACATTATGGGGCAACATTTGCCCCTGGATAGGTTGTGCAAAATTCTGAATTTCAGGATTAACTCATTCATCAATTCATACATTTTATTATAATTGGCCACACCCAACAGGAAGTTGAATTGGTGTTTGAATGATAGGAAGTGTAATTTACTGATTTTCAATTCAAATAAATTAAACTCAGTCACACTACACAATTTAATTAGTCCAAGACACATTTTGTGACAAATAATTATGTTATTATTTTTTACCAAGTATGCCTATTTATTCCCTAATAGCTAGAAAAAAAAATTAACTTAAAAGATTAAACTTTCTCTAAAATAATAATAAATAAAATAAATTAACACAGCTATCAATACAGTATATATATATATATATATATTTTTTTTTTTTTTTTTTTTTTTTTATTATTATATATTTTTTGCTGTACAGCACGAGAAATGGTCCACCAAATTGTTTTCAGATAACTTCATAAAATTAGATTCATAGTTTGAATCTTTTGATTGTTTAATTTATTGAGCAAATTAGAGCATTCCTGGAAATAAAAGTGTTCTTCCACATTGGTCCATGAAATAAAAATGTATTAAATATAGAGAAATAAATTAAACACACATTTCTATAAGTGGCATTTTAAACATTGTTATATTAACATAAAAAGTGATGTGTTTGTAAACTTAATTAAGTTAGAAATTAAGTTTGCATTACTTATTTTGTTTGAATTTCTCTACTTCATTTTAAGTAAATTACTATGACTTTTAGACATTAGATGAACATATTACATATTAATTTGACATATTTAACAATTAAATAATAAAATTAAGTAACTTTAAGAAGATTTCTTAAACTCTCATGGCGGGGTGATCAAGAGAAAGACACAGTGGGTGTGGCATCAAGCCTCAGAGAGGCATTTATTGGAAATAATAATAAAAAACATAAAAATGTCCAAAAAGGATGGTAATAAAGTATCCAAGGAGGAATAGTGTTCATAATAGAGGGGGAATCTGGCATCCTCATGGTGAAATGGGGCTCCGTGAAAGGGCAGGGTAGTGTCCATAGAATGGCCAAAAAAATCTTTCAATAATTTTTTTTATTTTAGCATTGTTTACTTGATCTAAGAACATTTATTTACAGTGTATTGTTTCTGGAAATACCCAATTTACTATGCATATGATAATTTATTGACATTTTTCATGTTATACTGAAAAATCAAATGTATTATTAAAAACTAAACTTAAAAACCTATTTCTTAAAATGTCATTAAATTTGAATTCTTCTTATTTAAATTCAAATTTGAATTGCAATTTTATATCCTTTTTGCTACCTCCATTAAAATTATATCCAAATTCAGGTATTTAATTGGAATTGTATTGGCATTCTTCATTCAATTCTGAATGGTGTACAACCCAGCCCTGGATTTGATTTTGGTGGAATATTTTTTACTTTATAGCGTTTTCTTTCCCCCCTTAACATTCAAATCAATCTCCGTCTCATCAGTTTAAGTAAAATACTTGATTAATAATGTATTTAATACATTTGTATATCTTACCCTAAGAATTCAATCAAGCTCAATTCATATTTTATGTAGTTTTATGTATAACCAGGACTATAATAAAATATACCTAACCCTAACCCTAACTGTATCAGAAGTTACAAATAAAAATAAAAAAAACTAAAGAATTCATTGCAAGTGCATTTTTTTCTCTCCCATATGTTTGCCCCAACCCCCCTAATTTCTGACAGTGATTCCAAACTCATATGCTTTTATTTTTTCCATGCAATGCAAAAGTAAAAATGTTTTATGAAAATGTGTGCAACTCTTTCTGAATGACCACAGCTGTCAAGGCCCAAAAACAACCAGAAAAGCACCATAAAGTATTAACTAGCACCTAAATATTTAATAAGTTGTAAAGTATTAAGTGTGTGTGAATACCCCTAAAGGATAATCAGTCATTCACAAACCTCTATTAGTACAAGCTTAAGTGATCCAAGCAGAGTGGCAAAAAAGTTTGAGTTGAATTTATTTCAGAATTGGCTCTCTGATTGGTGTTAGAAGTGGCTACAGGCCGTTAGAGGTATTCTAGGATATTTTTCTTTGCTAATAAAATGTCAAGGTTGCCTCCAATAGGTGTTGAAGCAATTCCACCTTATCTAGCATTGCACCAGCCTTTGGGACAGCTGAGCCCAGTTAACATGCAACTGCACACATATCACTGTCTGATAAGTGTGCCCAAACAGAGACATGCAGCACACCATCCCACAGTTACTGAAATTGGAAATCGGTGCATGTGGGTGTGTGTTGGGTGATATAGGGCTGGGTGATATGAGGAACAATCATAATATATTCTTGATGATTTTGATTCAGACATAAAATTAAGCAACAATGTTTATATCAACATTATTTCAATTTTTATTTTGGTCATTGTGTTTTCTCTGCAGGAGCAGACAGTGTGAGAGTCAAAGAGGCATGAGAGAGAATAAGAGAGGAAGAGAAAACAGAGATGAGAGAGAAGGGAAGTATGGTACAAGAGGTAAAAAAAGAAAGAAAAAGGTATTCTTCCATTGAATAAAGTGCAGCGTTAAAAATAGGCTGCTTGCTTGGCAATCACTTAATTGCTAGATTCACACCTTTATAATAGTGATATTTTGTTCGTGATCGAACAAAGACGATCGTGATCGTCTTTTTGAACAAATCTTTTTAAGTGAACGAATCATTCTTGTTCACCTCTATGCATTTTTCTCTGTCTTGGTAAAAATTAAGCACAGCGTTTGACAAAATATAGGAAAAATATGACCTGCCATTTGTGGTGAATACAGTTATGGTCTTTAAGCTCTATTTTTAAACCCACTAAATGAATACAACTCTTCACTGAATCATTCGATCATCTCGTTCATGAATGAACTGAAAGTACTGGTAAACTCCTTCACGAACTAAATGAATGACTCGTCTCGTTCATGAATGAGGATCTGCTGACTGGCTGAACGAGAGGAGGAGGCTTGTCCTTCATTCAGTTTGTCGATCTCGCTTATCAAGAAAAGGGGCTGGATGAATTAAGCATAAAAGTGAGTGTTTACCACACATTACAATGACATACGTACAGTATTTTTGTCTTTTTTTTGTGTATAGCTTGATAAAAATTCAACTGTTCAGCAGTTGCACAAGATTTTTAATAAACGGAATCAAAAGACTCGAGTCAATGAGATTAAACAAAATCGCCACCACTACATTACATCAGATTTGTACATAGAACAGACTAAACACCGATGGTTCTTGAGTGTCATGCGACTGATCGTGATGTGATCGCCTCCATCATCATTGGCCTGAGACATGACTCCTTGCTGCCCCTTCATGATGACGGCACTTGTTATGACAGAGTGGAAGATAAGTGAAAAACAACTTACATTTAGAAAGGACAAAACTCTTGTACGATTGCATAAGACTTGGTATACAATGCGTGCATCATTTGGACAACATTTATGATATTCTTTGGTGCTTTTTTGTCCTTTTGGGACACCACAAAATTTAGATGTAAATCAAAGCTGGGACATTCTGTCTAAGATCTACTTTTATGTTTCATAGTTGAATTTTCATGCTTTCTGAACTATTCCCTTAAACGTAATGAAGCAGGTACACTAACAGAAGAGAAAAGATATCAAATCCTTATTTTCCACACAGGAAGCCGTCCGCTGTTTGCACCCTACACCTATGTTACTTAAAGGCAAGCTTTCCTCCAATGAAGGTGTGCGACTAAATATTAAGTGGAGATTTTTTGCTTTTGAGGTCAGCCTTTAATGTGATGTTATGTTAAAGCTCATTTCAAAAGAAGGTTATGGGTGCACTGGCTTCTGCTGGATTTTCTGGGCAAAAGCATCTTGAGCTTGCGATTCAGTTTATCGGAGGCTGCTGATTATGTCTTCACATTTTGCAAATGTGTCTGCCGCGCTCGCTCTTTCATCCATGCCTTTTGGACAAGCGTGCTATCGCTGGACTGTTGAAAGTTGTTTAAAAGTGGAAATGGCATTTGAAGCTGATGTCTGACCTTTATACACAATCTCCAGTCTGCAGACACACACAGTGATAGATGGCCCCAAAGACATGCTGTCACAACAGCAACACAACTACAGACACGCACACACACACACACACACACACACACACACACACACACACACACACACACACAACCCCTAAATTCATATATATACAGTATACATTTGATTAGTGAAAACAATTATTTGACTACAAATAGTGCTAAGAAGTATCTTTTTGTTTATTTTAAGGTTTAAGCTGCTTTTTGAATCCAGTATTTTCAATGTGAAGTAAGACTTTTGAACACCCGTATGTTGCTTGCCAAAACTATATCTAACTAAATCATCAGAATGTTACTTCTGAATTGTCGTCAATAGAGAACCATGCTTTTTACCCACAGGCTGTTGTAGTTACAGCATCTACCAGCAGGGGCAATCTGCCAATGCAAAGTAGCCAAACCCTGATCTGTACCATGCCCTCAACATCATACTCTTCCTGTCCAGTTTAACTGTCTTCTCCCTCTACAACCAAAGCTAAACTGTAGGTACTGTAGAAAATGTAAGAACAGAAAAGATGAAAGACAAAAAAAATATCAGTGACAGAGAAAAGGAAAGGAAGAGAATGGCAGCAGGACAAATGAAGGATTGCAAGGGCAAGACAGAGGTAGATATAGAGATATACAGGGAGCGTGAGAGATTGCTAGCGTGTCCTGGCTGATAAGGGGGCAATGGTTCTCCCCAGAGCCCCATTACCAGGTGGCATTAACGGATGTGGAGGGCCATCAGGGCACGACGAGGGCCCAGACTGAGACAAACTGTGTTCAGCTATTTGTGTGTGAGGGAAGGAGAACAATTTGATAGTTTCTCATCTTCACTGCAGCCACCAATACACCACCATCAATCACTGACAAACACTGCCAGTGTGTAAAACACACACATACACATGGACTGAAATGCACGTTCTAAAACACCAATACACACACACTAGTGCTTGCACAAGTTCTCATTTTTACTAGTGGACTAGTCACTCAGAAAAGTAGTCAACTAGGCTAGGGATTTTCAAACTGGGGTCGCAAGGGGGAGCACAGGGAATTTGAGAGAAAAAAATAAGATTTTATAATGTCTTTTTTATAGAGGTGTCAAAGTTAATGAATTGTCTTGTTTAACATATTCATTTTTTAAAGTTGATAAAGACCCCATGAAATGAAAATGAAAGTTTTGCTGCTTTTAGTCCATAGCTATCTGCTTTAGGTCATGTACTGTAGATGCTAGTGTACTTCTAAATAGGGATATACCTTATTCGGAAAGGCACAATTAATGACATTAAAACAAATAATGGATTCATCCAAAAATATAAAAACAATTTGAATGAAGAGGCACAAGGATAAAGCGTCATTTTAAATAAACATAGAAAACATTACTAAGAATGTATGAATCTGTGCAGCCAATATTTCTAAAGTGTAAACCTTATGAATGAAAATTAGCATGTTGTGATTTAAAATCAGATGGGTGCAGTCTCGACACTGCTTGCAGTCTCTGTTAATTTTGCGCTTCTGGAGCTTGTCAAGTGTACTATTAAGATACAACATCATATACACTTTTCAATTATTGATATGTCTATATTAATGTATCACACGATTCACACATGATTCCCATGTATTTATAGACTAAATCTGAGCGCAATGTTAAATTCCTGACCAGAAGCGATAATTTCACGTCGGAGCCCATATATCCATCTTTTAAAGTTGACCACATTTATGTCCACATCAGCAATTAATGAAATTATCTGGTTAAGACTTTATCCAAAAAACAGTTAAAATCTCCATAAATGTTTAAATGCTCCATAGAATATTCATCTATTAGGAATATTCCTCCTTATGTAAAATGAAGAAACTGAAACATGCTATGTCATGCTATGTCTTTAAACTGTGCTATCTCTGGTAAGACACTATATAAATGTACCATTATTTTATTATTAGTATCATTATTTAACAAAATAATGGTGTATTATCGTCAAAATTCCTGATAGATTTACGGGACTTTCATCTGTTTGTAGGCTATATTGGTTTTATTTTAATTTATTTTAATGTTTGAATTCTATTTATTATTCTCTGTAAAATGTGTGCTAGATATTTCGCATTTAGCTCGACACCTCCTGCCTTCAGAATAATGTAGTTATACATATAAATGAAAAATATGTTTCATACGGATATCAATATCTGAAATACCAGGAGAAACCACAGTAACAACATATTCCACAGATAATGTAGCCTAAACATTCAGCTTCATCTGGTAAGAAATAAATTATAATAAAATCATGTTTTTTTAAATACTAGTTGTAAATGAATAATAATAATAATTATTATTATTATTATTATTAGGCTAATATTATGAAAAGGCATAGACAAGGTATATTTTATTAATAGAAACTACAAATGTAAGAGTAACATTTAAAAATGGGCATTTCATTTAGTTTTGATGCACTTCTTGTTTAAGCCCCTCCCACACCCGGTTCTATCCGAATACAGAGACAGATACAGATAATTTTGTCATACAAAACAAAGACAGATACAAACACAAGTAATGGCTTCGCTGCACACCCCTACTTCTAAATGATGAAAAACAAAATAATGTTTTCAACTGTTCAGAGCATCTGTCTGTGTTCTAACTGGCACAGATGTCTTCGGCAGGGCACTTCGAAGGGAGCACAGTCCATGTTATAGGGTCATTCCAAACGGAATTTCTAATAAGAATCACAAAAAAAAAAGTCTTTTTTTTTTCTTTTTTTTTCTTTCGTCACACCCTTTTGTTCATGAGTATATCAGGGCCTTAAGGAAAAATTTGCAGCAGAGGGGCTTCTGGGAGTATGAGGCAGGTGGGGATTTAGCTTAGATAAGTTGCTTATTCAAAACCTTTCAGAAAACTCAACTGTCCTTGAAGACCCTTGTTATTTCAGCATAGCTCACAAAGAAACAGCCTCCTCAAATCTCACAACAATTTTCTCTTCATTTCTCAAGAACATCTCCTTCACTCTAAAACCCAGTCTCACGTGACTGTAAGTCACCCTAGTAACACCGAGTTCCACCTCTCTGACCCCTCTTCTGCCTCTATTGTGAGAGACTGCCTGCGTCCTTGTCAATGCCCTTTTAAACAAACGGAGGAGATTTCTGAGGAGGAAGAAGAGAGCTGCGGAGGATGGTGGAAAAACAAATCCCTTCTCAGGAAGGTAATTGCGGCACTATTTCAATCAGCCCTTGATTTGAATGGTGGTTGTTTGTGATTGGGCACCATTGTGTGGTTTCTCCAGACACTCGGCCGCCCCGACCCTCTGCATGCGAACAGCAGGTAGAAGCACTGCCACAGGACCGCCCTGCTAATAGCCGACCTTCATTGGAAACATTTTTAGTATTCTCTCTTTGAAAATAATGTCTGCTGTTGATTGAAGAACTGCACACGAGGAGGCGGATGTAGGCTTGAGAGTACGGGATTTTTATTAACAATTGTTTACTTCTCCAATGTGTTGCACGCATGTCGTCATTTCTGACTAATGGATCAATCAGTCTCCAAAGTGGTCTGTCAACCTTGTTTTGTTTGCAAAGTTACTTTTCCTATCTGTTAATTCGTCAGCTGCTTTGTCTGTTGGCCCTTGTGTGACGTATTTTCCATATTTTCCAATATGGAAACTCCAGCGATACTGTGCGGAAATCCACAATACTGATTCTGCCAGAGGCAAGAAGGTGACATCACACAAACAAGGAGGTACTCAGGGATAAATTATATTTCAGGCATATATCCAGATGTGCAGTGTAGTCAAGTAAACTTTTGGCATGTTAAAGAGATGATTCAGGTGTCTGGATCACAATAGCGCAGTGGTGCTGTACAGTCCTGGCAGGTTGTCTCAGATCGTAGTAGTCTTCTGCATCCTCAGTATATAGGGCTCTGAACAAGCCGGCTAGATCAGATTTGTGCAAGAAAATTTAATTCAGCACAGATTTTGAACCGAAGAGATTTCACTGTGGTCAGAGCTACTTGCCCAATAAGTTAAAAAGAGAAACCAAGCTACCAACAAAATGTTTTGTTGTGCATTGCTTGTTGCATTCACGGTTTGTCCGGACGATAATGCAATATTTAGATTAACATGCAAGAGATTACTTTTATCGCTTGTCAATTTATTTTGCCATGCCTGGTTAAATCAGTTTGTGAAAGGATTAATGGAAAGGAGGAGTCGATATTTTATATTACTTACTAACCAAACTTAACGAAAAAGACAAACACACAAAGATGTCAGACAGCTGTCCATAAATCTCTCTCTCTGTCGCACTGCCGCCTTCGATCGGCCTTTATCCCTATTGAGGACTAACTAGCCTGATTAAGGGCCGAGTGTGCGGAATCACAACCCGGCCCCGCCCTGAGCCCTGCCACATTCCTCCCTAATTCTCTCAGTCCGGGGAGCCCCCTGCATGAAGTATACCCCCCCCCCGGCGAGGGGAGTGCCTTCCGCCCCGTCTACCTGCAGGTTATCACTGTCTGTCTGGATGAGGGAGGGGACAAGGGGAGGGAAAATGATGTGGCACCTACAGTGATAACAGCGATCATGTCAAATTAACAAAACATTTAAAAAAGAGAGGGAAAGGCCAAAACGGAGTGGCAGTGGGAGAGATAGGAGAGAGAGAGAGAGAGAGAGAGAGAAAAAAAACACTAACTTGCCGGTTCTCCGATACACCGCAGCTTGGTCCTCGGCCACTCCTCCACCCTCTAATGGACGACAGCCACACCTCCACTGGTGGATCGGAGGCAGTCCTCCGGCCCCTGGTGGACAGAATGGCCCGCCGCATTTTTGGTGGACGGTAGGGGTCTCCCCACCCCTGGCAGCGGTAACTGCTCCAGACAGTTGGTTGGGAGCCCCTCCTCCCCTCGTGGTTGGCGGCCATTCCTCCGCTTCCAGTCGGCCGGGCTCCTCCGTCCCCCGGCAGATGGCCGCGGCTGCTCTTTGGGGTGGATGGTAGTGGCAAGAACTCCACTATGGCGCATCCCTCCTCCTTACCAGATTTCGGCACCAGTGTAAAGGAGTTAAGGGAAAGGAGGTGGCGAGAACTGGCTTGACAACATAAATAATATCTTAATTATAAACTTAACCAAAAAGACAAACACACACACACACAGCTGTCCGTAAATCTCTCTCTCTATCGCACTGCCGTCTTCGGTCAGCCTTTATCCCTCTCAAGGGCTAATTAGCCTGATTGGAGCCAGGTGTGCGGAATCACGACCCGGCCCCTCCCTCCACCCTGCCTCAAAGTGTATTGTCTGTGAAAATGATGTATAATGAAATAACTGATTCTTTCTATCTTTTTTGAACATAATTGATGAGTTTAGACGCTCACATGTTGTCCGTGCAGGCGATGCAGAGCGTGTGTTGGGCATTATCAGGTCTATTATCAGGTCTAAGTATTATTATCACATGTGGGGTGGGCAGCACATTTCAGGTAGAACTCCTGCAAGAAGCACAAATTATATATAATCATGTCTTGCAAAGTCACCGCTAACAGTCTGAAACAACCCTACTGCGGTGCTTTTTATGGATTTCAAGCATGAGGATAGTGTTATTGGACCCAGCTGGGTTACACCTACCAATTTAATCTAACCAGAGGAAGGTTCTCTTTGTCTGCCATGCAGTACAGTAAATTAACTGAACTGATGGATGAAATACACATGAAATATAGTGTGTCTCTATTGAAAATGTTAATTTATGAAATGGATAGTTCAGATTCTTAATTCTGCTTAAAGCTGCATTCAAAGTCGTTTAATAATGCCAATTAACACACACCGGTGACCACAAGATTGAAGCACCAAGATAGTACATTAACCGTAAAACAGACTACAGTTAGGCTAATGAACTATAGTATTAATTATATTTAATAAATATATATATTTTTTATTTGGATTAATTCATTTGACTATTTTCTGAACATTAGAGGTTTTAATCATATTGCCATTGCCGGCATTTTTTTTAGAAACAATAAACCACGAGAGGGAATCAAAGAGCCTGTGACATTGGTATCAATCATTCAGACAATATTCAAACATTGAAAATATGTATTTAAAAAGATAATCCAGTGGACAAAAGTCTTTGACCTTGGTGCTTAGGACATTACCACCCAATGGAATTGCGTCAAATTGAAGTAGGTGTCTACCGTGACTTAGGCCTGTTGAGTAATATTGGAGTCGTGGACTAGTGGTGAGTGCATGTGCTTCAGACACTTTGGTGCTTACATTGGAGACATGGGTTTGAATCTGTCCTAAATCATGCCCTGATCCCATATTCCTATAAAGTGGCAAATTAATAAAAATAATATGATAAAATTGTTGCTGTCTCACCGCCATTCTGCCATCAAAGACTTGTGACTGACATGCTCCATGAATCCTGTTAGGCAGAAGGACGTCATCCCAGCAGCACGGTCCCTGCAGACACACCACAGAACATCAGAGGCACGGTAAACAGCAGGTATAATATATCAGTCACAGGAAGATGAAAAGAACTATGGTAATTGGAAGACAAGTAAAGGGCAGCAAAGAAATATTGTATAGTATGGTCAAAAGACAGAAGGACAGACTCAAAGAGAAATTGAACAAATGCCCAAGACCTTGAAATGCAATGCTAGCTCCTACAATTGATTACCCAAACAAATGCTTATGATCTCAAAAGAATAGTTCACCCAAATATGTCATTTTCCTGTGAAATGCAAAAGGATTTTTTTCTAAAAGTGATATTAACTGTCAAGCTCCTAAAAGGACCAAAAAGGCCCATTAAAATAGTGCATATGACTTGTGTGCTATATTTTAAGTGTTCTCAAGTCCTTTTTTTATGTTCCAAAGAACATCATGTGCACTTTAATGGAAGCATTGATATTTGACCTGTTTACTGACTGCTTTATACTTGGTCAGCTATCACAAATGTTATCTATAGATGCACCCCCTCCCGTCACCCAACATACATCCCAGTGGCCAGACAATAAATAACAACAGACACACATATAAACAGGCAGTTCAAAGAAAATACCCATTAGTATCTTTAATCTAATGCAATATATGGCTTGTATGTTAAGTGAGATAAATATACACTAAAATGTGAAGCAACTTGAAGTACTTTTATTACTAACAACCAAACATGTCAAAGGTAGCATTTCCATCTTTACTGTTGTTTTGAAATTAATATATAACATTTATATTAGATAAGAACCATTCAAAACAGTTGTTCCTGAATAATCAAACACTAGGGTGAAATATTAGTTTGTTTCATCAATTCTAAATTAGTTCAGTCTATTCCTCATGCAAAGTTAGTGTATGGTTTCAGACAACTTGGAGTTTCATAAAGATTCTTCAGAAATTCTTCTATTGTGTTCCACTGTGAAAATAACAGCATGCCAGATTGCTACAACAATATGGTGAGTAATTAATGACAGACTTAACATTTTTGTGTGAACTATTCCATTAAAACCCACTACCATCATCCATTTCTCATTCTCTACCTGCCACCTTCCCTCCATTGCACTCTCTTCCTCATCCTTCTGCCAGATGAAGACACTGTCTCCATCCATAATTGTTTTGGGACAACGTCCTCTCTCCGCCTGACACCGACCGGGCCTGATTAACATAAGCATTTAAACATTCTGACAGGGTCCTTAATAAGCAAGAGAAAAGGTTAAGACAATCATTACTCGCCCACAGGGGGAGCAGGAGGGGGCGAGAGGGAAGACGGAGGGATGAAACTGACGTGCCGTCGTGGAGGAACCTGGAGATTACACGAAGACACCAGCTTAGACACAGCAAGGAAAGGTCACACAGACTCCAGATGAGTCGGCTCAAAACAAACGCATGCGACACTGTGAATGTAAATGATTAATGAGGAAAACGGCTATGAATTATTCACCAACACACCTCCAGTATTGTTCACATCAGTCTCCCCAACCTCTCTTGATGCTTTTTTTTATCTCGATGGAGGAGAATCAACATCGCAGTCCCACAAAGTCTTAATTACATTATTGTTTAACAAACAGGGCTAAGTCTCCATGCCAGCTGTCAGGATTCTACTTCCTGTATCCTGCAGAGATACATCTGGTACATACAGACCTAATCAAAGCATCTGGTTGGTCGACTGCTCTCATGTTCCCCGTACTCAATTATAGACATTTTAAGTCAATGAACACACAGCAGAGACACACAACAAACATGGTAGTAATCGCAGTAACATCACATGTCTTTGTTACATGCACACTCTTACACTGATTATGCATTATAAGCCAACAACGTATAAGGTCATATAAATGCTTGAGGGAGGGTTTTTCAAACTACAGTTGTTCAAGCTGTAGAAATGCAGAGGTGACTGAAGAAATGTTAACAACGAGAGGGAATAAATCTGTGCATTTCTTGTAAATACCACCTTCTGCTACTTATACCAAAGATAGACATAAGCACAGTTAGAATAGCTAATAAAGTGGGAGAGCAATGTTTAGAACCGTACTATAACCTTATTGTAATGCAATATGTAGCACTTAAATATATATATTTTACACAGTAAGAGAAGCTAGACATGGATTAGAAAGGAAAGGAAATGTTTAATAACAGTTTAGCCTTACAATGTTACAGTAGAAGGTTACAATTTAGAAATAATAGTTACAAATTGGATAAATGAAATATGTATATGAAATCAGTATGCATACCACCTCAGTGAAATAGAATGGAGGTTAGAAAGAGTGAGAGAGGGCAGAGAGAGATATTTACATTTACATTTACGCATTTGGCAGACGCTTTTATCCAAAGCGACTTACAGTGTGCAATTATTACAGGGACAATTCCCCCGGAGCAACCTGGAGTTAAGTGCCTTGCTCAAGGACACAATGGTGGTGGCCATGGGGTTCGAACCAACGACCTTCTGATTAACAGCCCTGTGCTTTAGCCACTACGCCACCACCACTCCAGATATGCCATTTAGAGCTAGAGTCTAGGCCTGATGGCCTTTAACTCAGTCACCCAAGAGCAGAGCCCAGAGGGAAGAGTGAGAGGAAGAGGCAGAAAGAGCTCAGAGCACAAGTTACAATCCTGTTTTATTATTTCCTTGGCCATGTGACCACAAACAGACCTGATACATTTAAACTAACCAATCAGCAGAACACCTTTAACCCCCACTGTATTCAAGTTTTGACCATTTGAGTCCCAATACACAAACACCTCAGCCAGTAGGCTGACAGATCACTATCAGTTCTCTCTGGAATGCAAGATGACTGTTTTCACTAAGGAATAGGGGTTGTAACAATCCTACACGCTTAACATTATTTTCCTTATCGGGGTAAGTCATAAACAGTTTAAGCATAAACTGATCGACACGCATAAATATTTTCCCCATTATCCCAATTTTGCATTGCAAGTAAACACCTTTGTCGGCGTTCTTACAGCTTATCCAATGTGCTTAAATGTTTTGTGCAAAGCAGAGAATAACCCGATTATTTCAAACACTGGATTTTTGCATTGTCAGATTTTTTGAATAAGCTGATTTTTGGTCCAGTAGTTATCAGCGTATTTCTGTGCATGTAAACATGCTCACTGGTGAAAATATCTACCTGTTAAAATTTTCCATGTGGTGAGAGACATATTTATTACTTGTAACAAATGCCCTATTAATGATCCAATTATAAACAATAACTTATTCAAATGATAAGCAGACATACTGTATGAGAGAGATGTCCCCTAACTTTTAGAAATGACTACATTTGACTACCACACCTGGGGCCTGTTGCACCAGCTATAAGTATGTTACAACTTAGCCTAGTTGTGGCGTAAATGGGCACTAAGTCACAAACGCACAACTAAATATTTGAGCATTGCACCATTAAGTTTAGGTAGAACGTAACACTATGTATGAAGTAAATATTTATGGAAGCCTTCGACCAGGAGCAACGGCTGGGGAAAAAAAGCAGAATTATATTTTGTGACATCAATGAGCTCAAGTTTTGCATGACAGGCTTCAATCCTTACGACATAACATTATAATGTTGACATTTACACTTTTAAGATGCTCTTCTGCATAAAACCATTATAACTGTGCAGTTTTATCAGTTTCAACACATTCAAAATATATTTAGGATATATATGTAGTATATATATATATAACCATGTAACTAATTTGATTAAAAATGTTTATCGATTGACAGCCATAATATATAGTATATAAAGTATATAACTTTATAAGTATATAAAGTAATTATTATATACAAATTTCAGGAGATCAGCAGTTACAGAAATACTCATACCAGCCCATCTGGCACCAACAATCATGCTAGACCAATCACATTTTGTACCATTCTAATGGTGGTCAGATAATGGTATCTGTATGATTTTATGCACTGCATCGCATGGATGATTGTTGGTGCCAGACAGGCTGGTTTGAGTATTTCTGTAACAGCTGATCTCCTGGGATTGTCACACACTACAGTCTCTAGAATCTACTCTGAATGTTGCCCAAAATAAAAAAACATCCAGTGAGCCGCAGTTCTGTGGATGCCTAGCTGACGAGAGAGGTCAATAGAGAATGGTCAGACTGGTTCAAACTGACAAAGTCTACAGTAACTCAGATAATCGCTCTGTACAATTGTGGTGAGAAAGATATAATTTTTGAATGCTAATGAGATGTGCGTTGGCGGCACGAGGGGGACCTACACAATATTAGGCATGTGGTTTTAATGTTGTGGCTGATCTGTGTGTGTGTGTGTGTGTGTGTGTGTGTGTGTGTGTGTGTATATATGTATATATATATATCTTAATCTAGTAAGACCTTTGATATTAGGGCAAAAATCTTATTCTTGATGGTAGTTTTTGCATTGTTA
Organism: Xyrauchen texanus; assembly: GCF_025860055.1. NCBI lineage: Eukaryota > Metazoa > Chordata > Actinopteri > Cypriniformes > Catostomidae > Xyrauchen > Xyrauchen texanus. Next base: position 35,348,216 of record NC_068295.1, read on the forward strand.
TTCTGTAAATATATCCAACAATCCTTAAATCAAGATCACTTTGATGTATCCTCTTTTAGAAACAACACTGCATAAGATGTTTAGGTTTTTCAGAGAATGTATTTTTAACATGTGTGTTTTGTCTTACTGTACTGACAGAGTTTTTATAGTCAAAACAAGTGAAAAAATCTACCAGTGCTGAAGAAGTAATCCAAAGTATTTTGAATACGTTACTGACTTTAAGTAATATGTTACAAATTACATTTCTGTAATCTGTAGTGGAATACATTTCAAAAGTAACCCTCCCAACCCTGATGGCACTTACATTTAAAGTACCTACGTTTAATTATGTATGTAGTTACACTGATGACCACCCTAAACCTACCCCAATCCTTACCGTGAACCCTAACCCTACCCCTTCTCCTAAACCTTCCCGTACCTCAACCACAGTAGCAGCAAATGGGAATCTTGTTTTGCAGAAAAATATGTAATTGCACAATAAGTACATTGCATTGTATGTATTTTAATGTCCGTACATAGTAGTTACATAACATAAAGTGGGACCATGGGAGTGGTTTCATATAAGGTATCAATGGCAACTTGGCATTAAAAAACATTTTAGGGGCGTTTCAGAACAAACCCATTTTTTTAATAGTTTTCGAATGTAATCATGCTGGACGGATGTCTTTGAACATTTCGGAGTGTCTTACCACTTTTTCAGCATTTTGTAAATGAGCATCACGTTTTTTAAGAGGCCGTATAAATTCAGGTTTCATTTACATAACTTCGCTTTGATGTATTGATATATTTCCATAAATTAAGAAATTACTCTCACAATAAGATATTGTGAAACAGTGTTGGAACATCAACTTTGTAATGATGTATGGCTTATCGTACTGTATATGTTTAGTGTGTAGTGTATAGATATATAGTGAATGTAAACAATACATATCATGAAGTCACCTGCAGTCTTTGTGTGAGAAGAGGTTGAAAGAAATTCACCATTTAAAAACGAGTCTCAAGACACTTACATTTATTCCATTTGTTGCACTGCATCTAGCATTTTTAACGTAAGAATTAGATCGGTCTAAACTGTCCCTAATACTTGTGAAAAGAGTCCGATGAATTTTATAGCGAGTCCCCAGCAAAACTCTATTTACAGTCTCATTACATTCTTAGGCCCTTGTATACAACATAGTATTTCAAATATTAATTCTGAAATGTTGTCTATAATTTCATGTCTTTTGACTTTGAGGGGGATTTTACTATAATTGGAACAAGCTGAACATTATAATTAAATGTTGAAAATTAAAGCCTCAGGGCACATTGAGATATTTATATCTGGCATTATTGTGTTCTGGACAATAGTATGCCAAGGTTAATTTCTATGCAAAAAAAAAAAAATACATTGTAAAAGCAATGTAAGTAGGTTTTTCCTACAGCGGTTCAGTGATGTAGCTTTTGATGTTGCTGATGGTTGCTGGTTAATGTTTTACTAAGTCTAAAATCTCCAAAGTCCTGAACTAAGTGCTCTTAGAGTGCATACACTTCACTGTCTTCTCCTCAACATATTTAGAGAAAGTTTTCTAGAGAGTTAGATGTGAAGAGCTGGAACCCGTTCCAGGGCCTGAGGATGTTACGAGCCAGATGCATCTCAAGATTGGCATAGAAATGGTGCGGCACTGGCACACTGAGACAGTGGACAAACAGCTTCTCAGTGCCGACGACCACTGCAAGTGAAAAGAAAAGGCAGGTGCAGCTTAGTGGTGTGTCAGTCAGCCTTCCCAAACAGCGGCAGAATGTGAAGAGGTGGGAATGTTGCCCACACGCTAGGACAGATTGTCCATATGGACTGAAAGATAAAACTGGCTACGGGCAGAACAGTGCAGGGATGGGGCGTATGACAGCCCATGTTGGGGCAGTGAGATGTGGGTTTGTGCTGTTCTCTATTCATACTGAAGGCTATGAAGTGTCACTGTTTGTTAGTTAGTTATGAGACCTGGGGCAAATATATTTTGGATGCAAAATTTGTCTCTGTCCTGCAGGTATAGCAGGACAGCTACAGTGTTTTTCTGTGGCTGGAATGTGATATTGCATTAGGGTAAGTGTCTACATAAGGGTCAGCTTTTGTTGATAACCTCAGCCAAGCATTTCTGGTGGCTGTGGATTAGACCTGAACAATGTTCAGAAGGAATTTTGGACCTTTCTTCCTTACAAACCTGCTTTAGCTCAGAGATATTCTTAGCATGTCTGGTGTGAACGGCTATTTTGAGGTCATTCCACAGCGTCTCTATTGTGTTAAGGCCTGGGCTCTGACTGGGCCACTCCAAAATGTGAATATTCTTTTTTTTCTGAAGTGAATTTACTTCAATGTTTAGTGTTATTGTCCTGCAGCTTCACTCAACTTCTACTAAGTTTCTGCTGGCGCACAGCCACCCTGACATTATCCTTAAGCATATTTTAAATAATCTTTGGAATTCATTTTTCCCTCGATAATGTCAAGCTGTCCAAGCCCCAAAGCAGCAAAGCAGCCCCAAATCCACCATACTTCACCGTTGGGATGATGTTTTCATATTGGTATGCTTTGCCCTTCTTAAACCATATGTAGTGTTCTTCCCAAACAATTGAACCTTAGATTCATCAGTCCACAAAACATTTTCCCTGTAGCATGTTGGAGTGCCAAGGTGGTAATTGGCAAAAATCAGGCATGCAGCAATGTTTTTGTTGGAAAGCATCAGCTTCCTTCATGGTGTCCTTCCATGGACACCGTGCCTGTTTAATGTTTTCCATATAGAAGACTCATGAACAGAGATGTTAACCAGTAACAATAATTCCTTCAAATCTTTATCTGTTACTCTAGGGTTCTTTTTTACCTCACTGAGCATTCTGCGGTGTGCCCTCTGAGTCATCTTGGCTGGACGATCACTTCTATGGAGAGTAGCCACAGTAATAAATTGTCTCCATTTACACAGCTTTATGCAAAGCAACAATTCTTGATCACTGGTCCTCTGAGAATCGAAGAGAGAATGCGAGAGATCTACATTTTTTAGTGCTTTTTATTAGTCAAAGTAACTCTAACCCATACCTCCAATCTCGTATCATTAATTGGATTCCAGGTTTGCCAACTCCTGACTTAAATTAGCTTTTGTTGATATTATTAGCCTGGGGTTTCACATACATTTTCTAACCTACACTGTGAAAGTTTGAATGATATATTCAATATGTACAAGAGCAATACATTAATTTGTGCATTATTAGTTCAAAAAGAGTGTATGTGTGTTCATTATTGTACCTTAGATGAAGATCAAACCAGTTTTTAAGAAAAATGTATACAAAAATGCAGGTAATTCCAAGGGTTCACTTACTTTTTCTTGCCACTGTATATCACATTTTTGTTATTTTTTGTTGGAAAGTCAGCCCAAATCTCATACACAACAGTCTGGTTCTGGCAAACTGATTAATTTTCTCCATAGGTAAACTGATTTCAAAACAGACATACCATGATCGCTGAATTTGTTAATTGGTGGTTTATGGTTCTATTGAAGCAATCAGTCTGCATTATTTCAACTTTATTTATTTATTTATTTTAATTATGTAAGTATGAAAGCAGAATTCCTGGTGAAGAATTACACTACCCATGATCCTGAGGGGTGAAGTTCACCAATCAACGAATGGCAGAAATCGAGCTCTACAGGAACCACCCACTTCCATGATTCCCTGTGAATTACGTAGTTGAATCGGTCTCCCTACACTCTCAAACTACATATTTTCATTATTATATTTGTAGATTTTTGCATTATTATACTAACATACTGATGATCAGTATCTGATGATTTTGCAATAAAATTAAAATCTATTGTTTCAATTCTCATAATAATCAACTTTAAAACATTAGTTTCATATTTTAACATAGGTTTTATTCGATTACATCATTTGCAATGCTTTATGGGATTGTAGTTAAATTCCGCATTAAAAGACCTTAAGTACACAGACCTCTGTCTTTTTGGTGATTTTCAAATACACTTCAAATAAAAGTTGGTATGTTGAGATTCTTTTATAAAAGGCCAAACAAAACAATTTACAGAAAAAACACTTCCAGAACCAAGATGGCTAAAAAGTGGGTGGACACATTTGCACTCTATTTTGGATAATCCATTGTATTAAATTCTTTACAAATAACTCTACAAAAAACAGAAGACTCAAAAGAGTAAAACTAACATTATAAAATGGTTGGTTATGACTTTAAATACTGATGGGATGAGCCATGAGTTTGAAGGTGTTTCAAAAAAGCAGATAAATGCACACTTTTACGCCCAATTTGCACTTAAAGGCCATCTTACTGCCCAGCCCTAGTCTACATGTTGTCCACATTGAGTGACCTGTACTAAAAAAATTGTATTAGGGCAATAAGATGTACTCATTATAGAAAGATATCTGTACTTGTACATACTCCACTGAGTGTGAGGGTTCCTTGTTTGCAGTCATTGCAGCGAACACGAAGTTTTCCAGGTTGGATGGTCTTACACAACATATAGCTGCTGGCAGTGCTGTTGGCTTTGGATTCTGTAAGAACAACATAAATGTCAAATAATGCATATTCAGAAAGTTCCAATGTTTAAATACTCCTATTACACCTAAGTGTGCAGATATTATAAGAAAATTAAAGGTAAGCCTACAAATACAATGACTTCTATGACACATTCAATACAATAACAAAAAGTTTCTTGAGTTGTCTGACATATTGACTTTGCTTTCAACCTATGGTGTGAAATAGAGGCGGTACTATCTGTTTGTCCAAACAATGGTAAAAAATTGTATTGTTTGAGAAACCAGTTGGATCATTATTTTTGTCATTCCATTTTTTGCCACTATTATTATTATTATTATTATTATTATTATTAAATGCTTGTCTTTGTAATCTTTTGTTTAAATGTAATAACTTGCTCTGCCTCTAAAACAACTTTCTTTTTCGACTGATGTTCAAAAATCCCTTTTCACATTGACGTAAACATATTCAAAACATTTTCTTTGGGAATGAATGCATCGGAGAAGCCAAGTAAATGTATCAATTTTATCAGGAGCATCAGACTCTGATAACCGTGACCTTCAGTTGCCTTCCTTTTGTCTCTCTCAGTTCTCGTTCTCCTGAGTTTACAACTGTGGAGTGTTTCAAATAGCAATAAGTGGGTTGGTTAAAGCAATGAGTAGAGGATAAAAGCAAGATGCATCAGTGCTTTCACAAACTGCCACAATCCGAGCTCAAAATCAAGTTAACTTAAAAAGAAATCTTCCAGGCTTATGATTTAGTTTAGAAAGGACCTGTCCTACACATCTTTCCCACCCCAGTTTAAATCACTCAAGCGCGTGCACGCACACACACACACACACACACACACACACACACACACACACCTCAAATGGAACGTTCTCATTATAGCTAAAAGCATGGGGCAGCAAGGAGGTACAAGATACCTTGACACAGCTGACAATAAATCGAGCGGAGTGGGTTTTTATAAGACAGGCACCCTATTATTTATGATTTCTGCTGGATTACTCTATTATGCTAATGCTTTTACAGGGAGCAGGGCTGGATAAAAGAGATGGTGTGATTGGAGTAAGAAGCTGAGCGGGACGCTAGCCAGAGTGAGGTTGAAAAGGGAAGGGCGGGCAGAGGACAGCTTGTAAAAGTGGCGCCATTGTGGCAAATGACAGCATCCACTTCAGCAACCTGTCTGCTTACAAAATTATTCAAACACTCTCCCTGAGAGCAGCATATTACTGATGAAAACGGGGTTACAAAAGCCTCCACAGTGCAGAAACTAATCCAAACAAAAGGATATACATAGGAATTCTAGATTGTCAGTAGGGATTTCAAAAGAACTGATATTTCAGAAATATGTTAATAAAAAAATGGTAAAACAAAAAGGACACATTTAACGATAACGATACCAGTCTTTCTACAGTACCGCTAGCATGGTGGGTGTCTCGATTCAGTACCCGAGTGCTGTCTGGTGTAATGCAGCTGTGCACGTGCATGATAAAATGTATTAACGGTACTTGCCCATATTTGCGAGGTATTAGGCCAGAAACACACTTTATGCATGAATGTGAATGCAGATGCGAGCACTTCACCAACACATTCTCTGGTTAAACATACTAAACATGTGCCCTTGCATTACTGTGAAGGTAATACAACAATAAGGATGGCCCACTGGCTATGGCCAGTGTGAGAATGTTTCGGGTCAGTTGATGGAACTGTCACTTGCCCTATCAGGCCAGTACTGCGTTATCACTAAATCTTATATTTGTTGATCTTGTGAATTCGTTTTTCAGAGCCCTATGATTTCTGTGATGTGGGAAATGTGGGCGGAATTGCGGAGAACTATAAAATATAAATGTAGAATATCACTGAATTTTACATAAAGTATTTGAGTTAGAATTATTTATGGATGCACAATTAATATCATTAATATGTATATAATAATTATTAATATGTATACATAATTAATATAAATCATGATTTTTCCTTGTGTGATCATTAAACCGGGGGGGGATTAAAACAGCTAAACACAATTACAAACTGCGAATAAAAGTACAACTTTAAGGACTCTGACCCCTGACGCATGTGGGCAGGCCTCCATGCCCTCACAGACAAACTAACCAACAACACCCCTTCAACCAGTTATGCCACCCTAACAGATGAGCTTAACACATTTCATGCTCGCTTTGATCATTGAAACACAGAACCACCAATCAAAGCTGAGTTTCTGCTTGATGACCTGCCGCTCACATTCTCCACAAGTGATGTGTGCTCAACCCTAAGCAGGGTGAATGCACATAAAGCTGCTGGCCCTAAAGGCATTCCAGGCCGGGTGCTCAAGGCCTGTGCTGAGCAGTTATCTGAGGTCTTCACCAGCATTTTCAACTTGTCCTTAGCCCAGGAAGTTGTCCCCACCTGCTAAAAGATGGCCACTATTGTACCAGTACCAAAACATGCTGCTGCAATAGCCCTCAATGATTTTTGCCTGGTAGCTCTTACACCCATCATTGCCAAGTGTTTTGAGAGGCTGGTTCTCTCCCACCTGAAAACCTGCCTGCCCCCATTACTGGACACATATCAGTTTGTCTACAGAACCAACAGGTCAACAGAGGATACCATCACCTCAGCTCTACACTCCACCCTGACTCACCTGGACAATACTAACTCCTATGTCAGGATGCTATTCATCGATTTTAGTTCTAGCTTTAACACCATCATCCTATCCAAGCTGATCTCGAAGCTCACTGATCTTGGCATCAGCACTTCCCACTGCAGCTGGACATTGGACTTTCTAACTTTTCTAACAGACCGCAGACTATCAGGCTTGATAATCAAACATCCTCCACCCTCATTCTGGTGTACCACAGGGCTGCATGCTGAGTCCTCTCCTCTACTCCCTCTTCACTCACGACTGCAGAACTGTGTATGGCTCTAGCTCCATAATCAAGTTTAAAGACGACACCACAGTGGTAGTCCTGATTAATGGGTATGATGAGACTGCCTACAAGGAAGAGATTAAGCACCTGACAGCATGGTGTGCTGTCTACAACCTAGCCCTCAACACCCAGTAGACCAAAGAGCTTATTGTGGAGTTCCGACGGAGCAAGAGAGGCCGTGCACACACCCCATCTACATCAATGGGACTGAAGTGGAGCATGTGCCCAGTTTTAAGTTCCTTAGTGTCCACATCTTTGAAGATATTTCTTGTGTCCTTAACACTTCCACCCTGATCAAGAAAGCACATCTTAACTAACTGCATCATATTGTGGTAACTGCACTTCTTCAGATCAGAAAGCACTCCAGCGGGTGGTGAAAACAGCCCAATATATCACTACCCAGTTACCCTCTATTAAAGATATCTACCACAAACGCTGCCTACAAAGGGCATGAAATACCATCAAAGACACCTCACACCCCAACCATGGACTGTCTTGCATTTAATTGTTTAGATATGTTCCATGTAATTTGCACTACAGTGCTAAATGCCATTTTATACCTCATTCTCAATCTCAATCCCTTTTTGCACATTTTGCACTATTTACACATGATGCCATATATACTCTAATGGTCATCATCCATTCACACATATCTGTAAAATGCATCATATCTATTTACATTCCTGTTATTTGCACTGAGTTGGTCTCTACCTCTTGAACTATTACTGTATATATAAATATATATATATATAAAACTTCTGGTTAGATCCTAACTGCATTTGATTTGCTCTGAACTTGTACTCTGCACAATGACAATAAAGTTGAATTTAATCTAATTTAAAAGTGGACAGTTCACATTAATGTCTAATAAATCACCCTTTGTGTTAATGCTGAGAATGCAACACATATTTGCACCCTGACACTTTTCAGAATGCAACAATGCACAAAATCAAACTTGCTTAACTAGAAGTGTTTGTGTACAGTATGTTTAGGGCCTTAATGTAAACACATAAGGTTATGTCTTAAGATGTAAACAGGTGTGATCTTAGCCTTCCCGAGTGAAGTGACTTGACACTTAAATTATATTTTGGCTAGACTAATTATTACACATAAAAACACACGCACAAGTGCCTTAAGCCATCTACCTGCTCACCCGTCAGAGTCGCATGGGCTGGTCACATCTGTCTCCAGAATGACAGCCAGCCCATTGGATGTGGTGGTCAGACAAGAGCTGTTGAGGTCGAGTTGGGTCAAGCTGCCTTTTCTGCAAGTCCAGCTCAGAGCGGCGAGCAGAGCTCGATGGGGGCAGAACCACATGAACCGTGCTCCGCTCGGGAGATCACAGCCCTGTCAAATGCTGCCTCGGTGTTATTGCAGCCTAGAGACACGAGGCAGCGCCTGTGACCATCAGGAGCAGAGAGAACTCGACTGCATCCAGGAACTACACAGGGGCGGCTGGGCATCTTTATAAAAACACGTTCTGAAAAAGACGTTCAACACCGCTGTATATTGCTCTTTTAGAGAATCAAATTCTTGCACAATATTCTCTTTTAGACAGTGCTGTCGAAGCGCCCAGGGGCAAAGCTGCACTGCCGTGCAGAGAAGGAGAAAGCCGCTGATATGCGCCGTAGATCCAACAGCATCAGCTCTTAGAGATGAGGTGAACAGTTTTGTGAATCGCAGCTCGCTGCTCACACAACCTGTCGGATCCGAAGAAAATGTCTGAATGAACAGACGCATTTCCCTCCCTTTATACCCGTACGTCCGGGGGCGGGACATGCAAATTCTGTCTTCCAATTTCTCATTGGCCTTTTCTCAAGTTCAGAGATGCGCGAGGCTCTCAAGAGAGAGCCCTAGTGTTGCTTCTTCGACACAACATCGAAGTGAGCGACAGACAGGGAACCAATTTTAACTTGATTCAATAGGCCTGTATGAGTTTGTCAGACATACCCATCCAGTGGATGGGTATTTAATAAAACATAATTTAATAAAATTATTTTAACAGAAGTTTCAAGACATTTTTTCTTGATTTTTATTTGAACACAGACTTACAGTATATCTCTATACCTTATGTCAGAACAAGAAGTGTTCACACAAAAGATGACTGTCTGTAAAACTGTCTACTGTGACAGTGATATGAATTGTAATTGTATGGTGTTTCAGTCTCAAAAGCACATTATGAGAGGATCTTTTCATTTTGCTGTCTTTCATTTTTGTCTCAATTCTGAGGAGAGAAAGGCTCAAACTTTGCAGTCACCAACCCTTTGCAAATTCAGGTAATCAAGCTGGCATATAGGCAACATGTCAGACTGGCAGGATTGTAGAAAGAATAAACATGCCAATCACTGTAAGGCTCTTACAAAAAGCTTGTATCACAAAGAGAACAGAGGAAAGATAAAGGTAAAACACCATTGTTTAGAGACTGCAGGGAAATTATAAAGATATCATACATTGTGAATCATTTCTAAACTGAACAATTCCCTTGAGCATTAGTTTTATTTCTGAAATATTGTCCCTGAATTCCTTATCTGCATATGGCCAAAGACCTAGATTTTGATCATTCTCTCCAAAGCTTAATACAATTTATGTTAGTGGGTATTTAAAGCGATAGTTCACACAAATATTCAAGTACTGTCATTATTTACTGTCAAAAATATACATCTACAATGAAGAATGTGATTTACTTTATATGCACGTCATAGAAAATATATTGTTAACACTTAATTATAATGAGGAGTAACATTAACAAGAGTTAATGCATTATACAATGCTAAACAGATTAAAACAAACTATCAATATGGTAAAATCGTTTTATAGTGAATAGTAAATATCATGAAAGTTTGATTAATACATATTCATGCATATTTGAATGTTCTTGAACTTCTAATCCATTAAGAATTATATAGACTTAATGTTTGTTAATGGCAACCTAGTCTCATAGAATGAACTTAACTATAGTACACTGATGAGCCAAAACATTATGAAAACATTATGGTTTGTGTAACCTGTCCTGATAGACCTGTTATGAGCAGAATTTGAACCAGCATCAGGGCCGGACTGGGACACAATTTCAGGCCGGGAAATCCTACACCCATCCAGGCCATCCTATGCACCCAAATAAAATTTAGAAACACGGACAACCTTGCATTTATTTCACAGTATGACCATAACATAAAAACATAAACAACCAACCTAGAAGTAAAGCAGTCCAAAATGGGTCTGCACATAACATCCTGTGCACTACAATTACAACTGCAATAAATAATGTTATGAGATTGATGTTTTAAATAAATGTTTGAATATAAAAAAAATGCAATACTTAAACATTAAACTAAACCGCCAATAGGTGGCGGCAAGTGACCGTCTTAATTAGTGAGTTATTCATACAAAAGATTCGTTCAAAACGCTGAATCATTCAGTAACAAAACACTGCTGTAGCTTTCCTTTGGAACTATTTTAGTCGGTGAAATAGAACAAAAACAGTTAATATGGTTTGTGTCTAAAATGTAAGTAACTTAATAATAAATATTAACTACGCTACTTGTTTATTGAACAATAAATTCAATGTAACATTTTCAGTCGTGATAATATTCAGCAAAACAGCTCCCTTAGTTGTGTTATGTTAAACTAAATCATATGTTATAAATAAAAAAAAAAACAATTAGAATTTTTACCTCAGTACTGTCACGATTCCCTTGTTGTCTGCCCTGGGTTTCACTTGTCTTTGTCCAAAACTACACTTCCCATGATCCCCGGCCCTCATCACTGCCAGCCCTGTGTCATTGTGCTCACCTGATTGTAGTTTGTCATCATCATGTGTCCAGTGTATATAAACCCTGTTTGTTCTCCATTCCCTTGTCGATCGGTGATGTTTGTGGATGCCTGTTTCCGTGCTCTTTCTATGTTTATCCTGCCTGTTCAACCTTTCAATGTTTTCCGTGTTTTTGTTTTATTTCCCCATTGCGGGTATTTCCTTTGTTCTGGTTTTGTCTGTTTAGTTTTCACCGTTTCAAATAAAGTAAAACTGCATATAGATCCTCACTCCACGTCTGCCTTCATCTGCACTCGTAACAGAACGATCGACCCACAATGGATCTAGCGGTTCTTCAGGCAAGCTGCGCCTCCTAGATTTGAGGCAATGAAGCCGCCCGTGGAGGACTCACACGTCTCACGGGACTTCCTGGACATGGTTCGAGTGCCACGACTTCCCTGACATCCATCCACTGGGTGGTGTTACTCATCGGGCGGCCTGGCGGTTCGCCGGAGCCGGTTGCACACCGGCGACGGCGAGCTGGACGCTCCGCGATTTTGTGGAGAAGACGCTGCTGGCATGTGGCTCGCCATACCACTGTGCGGTGTCGAGGAGGAGGATCCTGCCTCTCCTGCCACAGTGAGTGACCCTCCAGTCGCCCATGGCTCATCCTGTCTGCGCCTGCTCCACCTGCCAGCAAGCCAAGCCCCACACCTGCCTTGAGTCAATGAGCCTGAGCTGCCAGCTTCATGCCATGGTCAGCGAGCAGGAGCCAAGCCAGCCTCTGCTCAGCAGCCTGAGCCCACCAACCACGGCCAGCCAGCCAATGCCTGCAGCCTCGACCGGCCAGTGAGCCAGCGCTGTAGCCTCGACCGGTCAGTGAGCCAGCGCCTGTAGCCTCGACCGTCAGTGAGCCAGCGCCTGTAGCCTCGACCGTCCCAGAGCCAGCGCCAGTAGCCATGACCGTCCAAGAGCCAGCGCCAGTAGCCATGACCGTCCAAGGGCCAGCTCCCCTCGAGCCTCCTGAGCTTTCCAGGGCTCTGCCTCCCGAGCCTAACAGGGCTCCGCCTCTCAAGTTTCTCGAGCCTTCCAGGGCTCCGCCTCTCGAGCCACCCAGGGCTCCACCTCTCGAGCCACCCAGGGCTCCGCCTCTCGAGCCACACAGGGCTCCGCCTCCTGAGCCTTCCAGGGCTCCGCCCCCGAGCATCCTGAGCCTCCCGAACCTTCTACGGCTCTTCTCCCAGAGACTCTAGCCTCCATGGCTCTGCCTCTCAAGACTCTCTCGAGCTCTGCTCCCAGAGACTCCAGAGCCTCCTCAGCTGCCTCCCGAGCCTCCTACAGCTCTTCTCCCAGAGACTCCGAGCCTCCTACGGCTCTGCCTCCCGAGACTCCTACGGCTCTGCTCCCAGAGACTCTCAGAGCCTCCTAGGGCTCCCCTCTAGAGCATCCTCGAGCCTCCCTGGCTCTGCCTTCAGAGCCTCCAGGTCTCCCTCTGAAGCCTCCCAGGGCCACCTCCTGCCCACCTCCAGAGCCTTCCAGGTCTCCTCTAAAGTCTCCTATGGCAGCCTCCTCGCCCAGCCTCCAGAGCCTCCTCGCCCAGCCTCCAGAGCCTCCCTGCCTCCTCCTGAGCCCCCAGGGCTTTCCATGGTTCCGCCTCCCTTGGCTCCGCCTCCAGGGCCTCCCTCAGCTCCGCCTCCTGAGCCTCCAGAACCTCCCTCAGCTCCACCTCCTGAGCCTCCTTCAGTTCCACCTCCTGAGCCTCCCTCAGCTCCACCTCCTGAGCCTCCAGGGCCTCCCTCAGCTCTGCCTCCTGAGCCTCCAGAACCACCTTCAGTTCCACCTCCTTAGCCTCCCTTGGCTCTGCCTCCAGTGGCTCCCTCAACTTCGCCTTCTGAGTCATCGCCTCCCTCAGCTCCGCTTCCGGAGCCTTCTACGACGTGGTCTCCTGAGCAGTCCACGGCTCCGCCTACCTCGGCTCCGCCCTCGGAGTTCCCCATGGCTGTGGTCCTGAGGCTGCCTCCCAGGCCTCCTGAACCTGTCTTTGCTCTGTGGCCAGCTCCCAGGCCACCTGATCCAGTCCTCTTGTGGCCACCTTGGACTGCCTGTCTGCCCCCTGTGCCTCCTTGGACTGCCTGTCTGCTCCCTGTGCCCCCTTGGACCACCTGTCTTGTGCCCCTTTGGACTGTCTGTTTGCCCTTGTGCTTCCTTGGTCTGTCTGTTTGCCCCTTGTGCTCCCTTGGTCTGTCTGTTTGCTCCCCCCCTCACTCCTTGGAAGATTTTAGTTTTTTTGAGTATTCCCTTATTGTTTTTTGTTTCTGAGGAGCGTCTGGAATCCGCTCCTTTGAGGGGGGGCTTTGTCATGATTCCCTTGTTGTCTGCCCTGGGTTTCACTTGTCTTTGTCCAAAACTACACTTCCCATGATACCCGGCCCTCATCACTGCCAGCCCTGTGTCATTGTGCTCACCTGATTGTAGTTTGTCATCATCATGTCTCCAGTGTATATAAACCCTGTTTGTTCTCCATTCCCTTGTCGATCGGTGATGTTTGTGGACGCCTGTTTCCGTGCTCTTTCTATGTTTATCCTGCCTGTTCAACCGTGTTTTTGTTTTATTTCTCCATTGCGGGTATTTCCTTTGTTCTGGTTTTGTCTGTTTAGTTTTCACCGTTTCAAATAAAGTAATACTGCATATAGATCCTCACTCCACGTCTGCCTTCATCTGCACTCGTTACAAGTACATTTCTTCTGTGAGTTTTCTGTGTGCACTCATTTGTTTTGATTTCTCCACAAATGTAACGTTAGACGGGGACTGCTCGCATGTTCTGTTTAACCGTTTGTCTGAGGCGTAAAGTCAAATCGTAGCCTTGCCAGTCAAGACTAACAGATTCATGATTTTTTTTTTTTTATTGTTATTAATATTAATAATAATTGTATTGAATGACGAATTCAAAAATGATCACTGGTAAAGGTAGTAATATAAAATAATAATAATAAAAAAATTTAAATAAAAAAACGCTGGCTGGCAGCAGGCCAACTTAGTCGCCAGGCCAGCGGGAATTGTCCCGGTGCTCCCGATGGCCAGTCCGGGCCTGACAAGCATCAGCCAGTATGGGAGGCGGGAGCACTAATGAGGAGGTTAAAGGCTACAGCCTCTCGCATCAGTCGCTAGTGCACCTCTTAAAGCCAGGGGAGTGAGATTTACACAGGGCAGGGCACATTATCCTGCTGAAAGATGCCATTGTCATCAGGGAATACCATTGCCATGGAGGGGTGTACCTGGTCAACAACAATGTTTAGGTATGTTGCACATGTCAAATTTACGTCCACATAAATGGCCGGTCAAATTTACGTCCACATAAATGGCTGGGTACAGAGTTTCCCAGCAGAACATTGCAGAGAGCATCACACTCTCACCACCGGCTTATCGTCTTACCACAGAGCATCCTGGTGCCAGCACTTCCCTAGGAAAACGCCACACATGTTTATGGCCTTCCACATGATGTAGATGAAAATAGAACTCATCAGACCAGACGACCTTCTTCCACTGCTCCAAGGTCCAGTTCTGACGCTCATTTGCCCATTGTAGGTGCCTTCGATGGTGGACAGGGGTCATCATGGGCACTCTGAATGGCCTGCGGTTATGCAGCCCAATACGCAGCAGAGTACGATGCACTGTGTGTTGTGACACATTCCTCACATAACCATCATTACAATTTTCTGTGACTTGGGAGCCCAACACCCTGTCGCTGGTTTGTGGTCTGTCCCTCCACGGACCACTGTCGGTAGGCACTCACCAAGTCTTCTGGCCATAACAATTGGTCCCTTGTCAAAGTTGATCAGGTCTTTACACCTACCTATTTCGGCTGCATTCAACACGTTGACTATTAGAACTGATTGTTCGTTTATCATTAAATCTTCCCAGACCTTGACATTAGGCCTTGTTAGAAGATGATCAATGTTATTCTCTTCACCTGTTTTGGCTCAATGGTATACAGTAACCAAAATTTAGCAAACTGACTTTTACTTGCCCCGTTCTGCATTTTACCGCAGTTTCCTGTTGAAATGAAATGACTGTTGCCACAGTCACGTAATGTGTATGAGATCAGGCTGGTTAATGGCTAATGAAGGTATAAAGGGTTAGCGATATTTGTTTGTTTATCAGATAATAATAAAGGTGAAGTCTGCAATTATGTTGTTGGATGTTGCCTGTAATGTTACCTGAAAAACAAACTTGAAAACATTTATGTCTAATTTCTTTTGTCTTGTATAAAGTATATATTTGGTTTCTTAATTCTCTAGTAATTCCTAATGCTTGCTTGTGCATATGTATATTGTGTTGTAAGCGATTAACAGTTAACAGTCTTTAAAAAAAATGATATCTGACATTACCTCTACATTTTTTAATGTGCCACTAAAATTAAGTTTGGGGCACGAGCGCTCCAAAACAAAAATGTTTGTGTAAAACCATGTACTTCTGAGTTATATAGTATTCCAAGTTTTCTGAAGCCACGCAGAGGCTTTGTGTGAGGAAACAATAACAAAATTAAGCATGTGTGTTTGGAACAACATGAGGGTCTAAACTAATGACATAATTAGCATTTATTTGGGTGAACTATTCCTTTAAAAACACCCATTCAATTAAAATATTACTTTTACCATATTTTGTATGCATAAAATCCAACTTCTATCCTACGCCCACACCAATTATTACAATTAAAGTTATTATGTTTGTTTAGCACTGAACCTTTTCATCTTAATTTTTCATGCAAATCTATCTGACAGGCCTAAGGTGTCTGCAACAGCATAAAAATGTAAATCTCATCTGGTACATTTTTACCCAGCAATCACTTGGGTTGATTTTTCTATCACATACATAAAAGAAAGACCTTCTCACTCCAGGTAAATAGGCCACCAGCTAAGCCTTATCACAAATTCCTGGCAGAACGGACAGTTCTAATACACGCTCAAACAATAAAGAGCCACATGCTGTGAAACGGAGCGGACACATCAACACATCGACCCCTATAGAGACATGCATAAATGGAAATTAGCATTGATCATCAGCTACATAAAGGATCCTCTAAAGACCTCTGTGACCTCAGATATGCTGGTCAGTATCAATTAAGTTGCATGGCAGTGCTTTTTTGACTTTACATTTGTATTCCATGACAAACGTAGCATTAGACATATCTAATACAAAGCATATCAGTAAGATGACCTTTCTGATTCAAACCATACAGCTACAGTGTACGTATACACGTGATGACCTCTAATTGTCATTAATGGAGCACTGCGTTTTCCTGACAACTCCCGGGCTCAGACTAAAGGGTAACGCTTTGGGCAAAAATAACACTCCAAATGCACTCTGAGATAAAAACCAATTTCCAGGAAGTGAACTTGTGACATTTAAAAAAAGCATTGATCCAAACCAAACACATACACAATAAGAAAGTTGAGCTCAAGACTGAGAGATGGAAAAAAAAACGGTCATAACCTCAGAATGGAGTCTCACCGGCAAGTGCATTTGAGGTTGTCGAGCCTCCTTGGAGCCAACGTTTTATTTAAATGCATTTTTCTTGTATTCAAATATGGTTGCTTTGGGGACAGTGCAACACTTGCTGTAAACTGTATCTGGACTAGAATGCTTCTGTTTACACCATTGAAATTCAGACATATTCACGAGTATAACAAACCATACATGACAAATTCCACTAGGCCGTATATTTCCGTAAAGATACCAATTTTGATGGTATGTTGCTGATGTATTCTTTGATGCTTAGGGCATTCCTGATTCCTGACAGAGCATTCATGAGCAAAAAGCCCATTCATTTTACACACGTGACCTTTTTCAATTGTGACATTCTCTTGGGAGAGCCTGATCAACAACTCTGTCTTTTAAAATCAGGGACACTGTGCATTAGCAATGACTGGGCTCTTTAAAGACACACAGCGACTGAATTACAATTCTGAGAGCTCGGAGACAATCAATTTGTCTTTCATCCCAAATCATAAGCAGCCCAAGAGAATCTGGACATTTTCTCAAGGTCAGTTATTGTCATCCCTGCCCCCTGTACATCAGGAAACAACACATTCATCTATATTTCATCTTAAAGTGACACTGGACAGGCAAAGATAGTGAGCTGAATACCAAACTGTGCCTGATTAGAAGACATTTTTTCTTGGAATTAAAACTGAAAGTTGAAAAATGGATGTGCCACAAAGGTTGGGTCCTTGACAATGTCATCTAAATTACTTTTAAGAACGTAATTCCAAAGCCATATGATTTTCTTTCTTCTGTGGAACGAACACACGCACACACACGCACACACACGCACACACAAAAACACATTTTGAAGAATGTCTGCTGTTTTACATTAAAATTGAAACATTTGAACACTTGTATGCTAAATGCCAAGTCTTCTGAAGCTACGCAATAACATTGAGAGAAAATAAATTTAAAACGTTATTTCCTGAAAACATTGGCCTCAGTCATAGCTCTTAAATATCATTTGTGCTTATGCATATGGGTTGTTGACAAATAAGGTTGTCCGGCATCATAAAATGAGAAATCTGTGAAAAATCTAGTTTAAAACACATGTGTAAAAATGTCAGGCTTTTTTCTCACAGTCATGAGGGTCTAAACGGGTCCTCATTGGTTTTATAATGACTACTGTCATTGCAGAGCAACAGTTTGAAGACAATTTAACTGAGCAAGTTACATCTAACAGACATGTGAAGGTAATTCTATCGCCCCCTTAAGTATTGAAGGTTTTACCCAAGAACATGAATACACTTCTAGCTACACAAGCTCAATTTCATGCTTGTTTCATACTGAATTGCACAAGAGCAATTTATAATTCAACACGAGTATGCAATGCATTTTCAGCATTGCCATAATTATGTTATACTTGACATTCGTATAAACGGTTTTCTAAACTATTAGTTATACTTGTCATTTCGACAACTGTCGTGACAGAGCAACAGTTCTTAGCAATCCAGTTTAAGGTAGTTAAATGGCTGTTACATTTATAGCTAGCTACCTAAATAGTAACACATCTGGTTTAACCTTGTGCGAATCCACATGCATGTATGTTGTATTTTGGCTTCGCTATAGGCTATGCAAAATGTAAATGAATTTACACAATATTTTTTACTGTGTAAATTCATTTACATTTTGCATAGCCTATAGCGAAGCCAAAATACAACATACATGCATGTGGATTCGCACTTTAGACGGTTATTTAACGGTTAAACTTCTGGCGGAGTCAGGTGACACAACAACATGACGCTGATTCCTTGAAGCATTTCTACAGGCACAGAGCCAACATAAGTGCCTCTGGTAAGAAACCTCTATGTTTTTAAATCTAAACCTGTTTGGGTGTAAAGAGTAGCGTCTCTAATTTCAGTTGATATGCCACTTTAAAAAGGTTATTAATTTTTCCTGCATCAGCGCACTGATAAACATGATGTCCACATACGCTGAAATTGGGACACTATTTCCTCAAAAGTTGTTAATTATTAGATATTTTGAATAACTTTCAACAGTAGCACATCTGTGAGTAATTTCACTTCATTTTAATATAAATTGTCATATTTGATTTTGTTATTACTGTACAATATGGTTCTATTCATTAACATTAGTAAATGCATTATATATATTTTATTATGCCTTTATATTTACTGTGCATTTTCATATTGAGAATCAATAAGCTCATCCAAAAGCTGAAAAATTTTGCTTTCAGAGGCTTTATATGGAGTTAGGATGAAAATAAGTTTAATTTCGAACTGTTCTGAGACAAGTGCAGACAGACAGTACACTGGAGGTTATGTCATTCACTAAATAGGGAGCAAGGGAGCAAGAGAGCTTCCCATAGCTCTAATTGTAGCTAAGTGCATTCAATCCAAATGTCCTATTAAAAGTTCAGTTTCAGGAAGCAGATGTTGTTTGGACCACTCAACATGTTTGGCCGAAATGGGACAATCAGTACATAGATTCAGAATGTATAATGTGTTATTATATTTTAACATAATTGGTAGTGATTGGATGATGCTGGTCATTACTTAATAACCAACAGTTTATATAAATAACCAACAGTCCTGAAAACACGATAAACCGTTTGACTTTCAATAGCTTGGTATTATTTCAAATTTCACAATTTAGCCCCACTGTCGACATATGTAGACATCATTTTTAGGAAACAATTTGCTCTAGAAAATGTTTTTATTTTGTTATTTATTTATTTTTGCGTGTTTATTAGTTGCTACTAGTTACAAATCAAAAAGGGAAATTGAAAATACACACAGCAGTCACGCTCTGGTCTCAGGAGATTAAAGGCACAGACGTGCAGGTAACTGAGTTTTGTTACCGCCACAGTAACGCAAGAATGCACATTAACAACGGGACCATGCGCAATGCGTTGGCCACAGGTTCACGTATGTTTCTGGCCTAAATGTTGCTGTATACACATGGAACGAGGCTGAAATAAGATGGTGATTGGCTTCTTGGTGAGGCAGGAGGACCTGGATGACTTCCAGGCAGGGAGAGTCCTTGAGGCTGAATGCATGCTGTAACCTTCAGAGGGGGAGATGAGCACTTTAGAAAATAGAGGTAATAACAGTGAGCAGAGACAATGGGACAGAGAGGAATACAAAATGAGAACAAGACCGACAGTAAAAGAAAAGCAAAGACAAACATGAAGAAAGAATGGAACGATGCAATGCAAGCACACAAAAAGGAGAAATATGTAATTTACACTATGTAAAAAGTCAATTTCACACTTTCAAAACCCCTCCAAAAATGGGCACTGGTATAGCATCTACTAAAATATAATATTTGAGAATTATATGTTTACAAAGTATAATATTTTTTTCAGAATACACAGCAACTTTTGAATGGTCATCAAAGGAGAAACATTCTTTTTGCCCAAATAATTGTGTAGTTGCAGCAATTTCCAGCAGGGGTTAACTACAGATGCTTAACCCTGACCCTCAATTCAACCAACTCCAAGATGAACCACAATGTTGATTTGAAGCAAAAACATGTTTGAAAATTTGGAGAAAAAAGACAAAGACTGTCTACTTAACATATTTTATGAGGAAAAAAACAAATGAAGTATTTCAAATGTTGTAATTGAAATCATAATTATTTGTACAATCACTTAATAACCTCTGAACTCACAGTAGGTCTGTCTAAAAATGTATATGCTAAAAATGTATTTCTCTATAGAGAAAATACATTTAATTTTGACTTCTGGAACAAGACTGTTCCACTCTATCAGCAAGTGTGGCAAAGAGTTCATTTTGGACTATGGCTGACCAGGTTTGTACCAACTACAATCACACATGTGTACAAATCAGTAGAGATTGATTTAAAGGGATAGTTTCACCCAAAAATGAAAATTCTCTCATCATTTACTCACCCTCATGCCATCCCAGATGTGTATGACTTTCTTTCTTCTGCAGAACACAATTTAAGATTTTTTATCAGAGCTGTAGGTCCATACAGTGCAAGTTAATGGTGGCCAGGAGTTTAATGCTCCAAAAGTCACATAAAGGCAGCATATAAGTAATCCATATGACTCCAGTTGTTAATTCTATACCTTCAGAAGTGATAAGTGTGTGTGAGAAACAGGGTCCTTTTTACTATAAATTTCCCTCACTGCCCAGTAGGTGGCAATATGGACAATATTTGCCAATTACCAAAAAAAAAAGAAGAAGAATGTGAAAGTGGAGATTCACGGTAATCAAGTACATAACTAGTGATCTTTTTCTCACCCACACCTATTATATCACATCTTAAGATACAGATTTAACCACTAGAGTCTTATGGATTACTTTTATGCTGCCTTTATATGCATTTCGGACCTTCAAATGTATACCATTCTCTTGAATTGAATGCACCTACAGTGCTGAGATACTCTTCTAAACATTCTTTGTTTGTATTCAGCAGAGGAAACAAAGTTAAACACATTTGGGATGGCAATAAGAGAATTTTCATTTTTGGGTGAACTATCCCTTTTAGATTAAACAGGAGGCATAGCTGCCCCTAAAATTTCATAAGATATGCATCAATGATTAGTTTAACTAATGTACAACATATTTGACATATAACACGTTGTGCATTTCTACAGAAGCGTATTGCATTCACTTGAGAAAAAAAAATCTACTCTGTTTTTCTGAATTAATGAGTTAATTATCTCAGAATTACGAGATAATTTTTCATGGAATAAAGTTTTTGCTCTGTTTTTCTGAATTAATGAGTTAATTATCTCAGAATTACGAGATAATTTTTCATTAAAAAAATATTTTGTTCTGTTTTTCTGAATTAATGAGATCCCTCAAAATCCTGCCAGGAGCTCTATTTTAGCTGGATTGCATGGAAGTAAACATGTCCCGCCTTTCAAGTTTAATCCGGTTTTATTTTACTTTGGGTCTGAGACATTGGGAGATACTACGGAGCCCCCGAAGTGACCTGTGCAAAAAAAAAATCTAAGAGACTTTCGCGTGCGCATGAGAAACTATCGCGTGTGCACGCGTTAAGGTGTGTACACACTGCCAGCGACTTTATCGCTGCAGGTCGCCAGTGGCTGGCGGTGAAGTCGCTAGTGGGTGTTCCCACTACTGGTTGCCTAGTAACGTTTATAAATGACATTCACGGATGCCGTGAATTGCTGTTGACAGCGAATCTCTTTTCTTGCCACTAAAAACAAACATTTTGGAGGGAAAAGACTAAATAGAAATGGAATCAGTACATAACATGCTTTATATCAAAGATGAATGAGAATCAAGGCGTGCTGTTTGCCATAGCGGCTGTTTATCTGTGGCGAAAATGCAAACGCCGGTCTGTCTGGGTCCATAAAATCCCCGCGATCTCAGATACACCTTTTCACGCAGTATTTCTCTTAAAAATGTCCTTGTACGTGGGAAGAGACATATCATAGAGCACTGGAAAATTTCTAACAGCAAGAATTAGCCTTTCATCCATCTTTCCGTTACTGCAGGAGCTGAGAGAGAGAGAGAAAGGATCACGTGAGCTCTCCCGTCTTCTCTCCTATTGGCTGTTGCTTCCGTTAGTCGCTCCAAAGTTGAACTTTTCTCAACTTTGTCGCGTCGCTGGACACGCCCACATCTAGCGCCAACGGTAGCGACAGCTCGTGTCGCCGGAAGTCGCTGTGCTCGCATTGAAAATGAATGGTATTGAGTCGCTGTCGCGCACGATGTCGCTGGCAGTGTGTACGCACCTTTACAGTTTCCGGTGTGTGCACTATAGCTCTTTTCCGATTGCGTCATTGCCATCATTCATTTACTCAAAGATACTGAGAGCATGGATGCGCATGAATTTATAGAGATATATTTTAAACTTGGCCTTCAATACAAAGACATTACTGTCTATGACATTTGTAATACTGTCATGGCTGAGACACGCTTTGATCTTCCAAAGGACACTAATCAAGCAATAGATTGTACTTGCATTTAACACGAGAACTACCGGAATTCTAGAACTACTAGAATGGCCATAGTGGTCATTCTGACCGTTCATACAAGACTGGACCAAATGTCATGTCATATTTACATTCGAAACTTCTATTGAGGTTTTAGAATGAAGCTTCTAATGTCTGTCGTCATATTTTATGGCGTCATCACCCTAAAAATGTATTGAATACAATACAATAATATGGATCAAATGGAGCATGCTAACGCAGATAGTCCTACATAATACGATCTTTTTTGTAATATATAATAGTGCTAGACTATACAAATACATAGGCCTATATATATTATATATTAGCTGCTAGACTGCCCTGGAAGGTGCGTGCCTCGCTTTGTGTACAGCAAGTTTTTCCACCACAGTGAAAATGGTTTTGAAAGTCTAAACACCAACAAACATGAATTGAGTGGAATATTTCATTAGATAAAAACATGTTGTGAATTTTGGAAATTATTACATCTATCCTTTTTCAAAACATGTTGACTTTTGGACTTTACAACGCTCTGGAGTTATTGGAAATTGGAAACAATCCTATGCAGCCGCCACTGGAATCAAAATCCATGAATAAATGAATCTGTTATAATAAACACCAGGACACGAAATTTTAATTCTAATGAATGTGAAAATGTATTAGTTCATCGACAACCACAGAACTTGCTATTGTAGCTAATTACAGATACAAATTTGATTATTTATATTAAATTATTCTCCTAAAAGGGGTCCCCCTTTTTTTGTTCAAGTGAGCCCACTTTTAGGAGAATTCGTTCATAATGATTTTACAGCATACTATTTTCATTATAGTTTTACAGCATGATATTTTTGCTCACAGTAAAACAAATATTGCTTTCTAAATCAGTTTTCCCACAGTTTAGCGAATGTTCATATTCTTTATTAACTGCTTTGGCCATTTTGGGTTAGGCCTATATGTGTTTCATACATGTCTAAGGTTTTTACTATGCATTGAAATACACATTGGTGATGTTTTTATAAGCTATTGTATTGATTTGTTTTTATTTTACAAAGAGAATAATTTAATATAAATAATCAAATTTGTATCTGTAATTAGCTACAATAGCAAGTTCTGTGGTTGTCGATGAACTAATACATTTTCACATTCATTAGAATTAAAATTTCGTGTCCTGGTGTTTATTATAACAGATTCATTTATTCATGGATTTTGATTCCAGTGGTGGCTGCATAGGATTGTTTCCAATTTCCAATAAATCCAGAGCGTTGTAAAGTCCAAAAGTCAACATGTTTTGAAAAAGGATAGATGTAATAATTTCCAAAATTCACAACATGTTTTTATCTAATGAAATATTCACCTCAATCCATGTTTGTTGGCGTTTAGACTTTCGAAAACATTTTCACTGTGGTGGAAAAAACTTGCTGTACACAAAGCGATGCACGCACCTTCCGGGGCAGTCTAGCAGCTAATATATAATATATATAGGCCTATGTATTTGTATAGTCTAGCACTATTATATATTACAAAAAAGATCAGTATTATGTAGGACTATCTGCGTTAAGCTTAGCTCCATTTGATCCATATTATTGTATTGTATTCAATACATTTTTAGGGTGATGACGATATAAAATATGACGACAGACATTAGAAGCTTCATTCTAAAACCTCAATAGAAGTTTCGAATGTAAATATGACATGACATTTGGTCCAGTCTAGTATGAACGGTCAGAATGACCACTATGGCCATTCTAGTAGTTCTAGAATTCGGTAGTTCTCGTGTTAAATGCAAGTACAAGTCTATTGCTTGATTAGTGTCCTTTGGAAGATCAAAGCGTGTCTCAGCCATGACAGTATTACAAATGTCATAGACAGTAATGTCTTTGTATTGAAGGCCAAGTTTAAAATATATCTCTATAAATTCATGCATCCATGCTCTCAGTATCTTTGAGTAAATGAATGATGGCAATGACGCTAATCGGAAAAGAGCTATAGTGCACACACCGGAAACTGTAACGCGCATGACGCGATAGTTTCTCGTGCACGCGAAAGTCTCTTAGATTTTTTTTTTTGCACAGGTCACTCGGGGCTCCGTAGTATCTCCCAATGTCTCAGACCCAAAGTAAAATAAAACCGGATTAAACTTGAAAGGCGGGACATGTTTACTTCCATTCAATCCAGCTAAAATAGAGCTCCTGGCAGGATTTTGAGGGATCTCATTAATTCAGAAAAACAGAACAAAAACTTTTTTTCCATGAAAAATTATCTCGTAATTCTGAGATAATTAACTCATTAATTCAGAAAAAGAGCAAAAACTTTTTTCCATGAAAAATTGTCTTGTAATTCTGAGATAATTAAGTCGTTAATTCAGAAAAACAGAGTAGATTTTTTTTTCTCAAGTGAATGCAATATGCTTCCGTACATTTCAATATATAAGTGAATAAAAGTGCAAAAAATCACATCACTATCATGTTGTTCATTCAAGTAACACAATACGCTTTTTTCTAAATTAACATGTCAACAGAAGACCATTGAAAGTGTACTTCATTGGGAGTCTATGGCAGATGTCTTTACTGCACCATTCAAATTGAAATGGCGCAAAAGAATGGATGAGAGGCTCTAAACACATAATGTGCTTCTTTGGGAGTCTATTGGAGCTTCATTTGCATTGGATCTGCATCCGATTGCCTACTGGATATTGGGCTTTCAATCAATATATTTTTGTCCCACCCGAAAGCCCGGCTTCTCTATAATATGATTGGTCGAGGCAGGCGCAGACTGGCCATTTGGAGAACCGGGACTTTTCCCGGCGGGCCGGCCGTGAAATGAAGCTGCCGCGTTATGCGGAATGTGCCACAAAAACCCCATTCATGAAAAAAAAAATAATAATTTAGGAAACTCCCTGCACACAAAATGCTAGATATATTGCTGATGTTTGTTCTATACCTTTACTTGTTTGATCAGGAGATATAATCCTAATATTAATGTATTAATTATTATGTGGCATGTGCCATCCACCAATCTGCATTGTCAAAATGTCAGGACATAATTTTTCTGCAGTGCCAGAGTAATTAGTCACTCGGCTTTTACTACTTGTAACGGGGTATTTAGCCCGTCTTGCAGGGGAAATTTGTTAGTGCTGCCCTGGAAGACTGAATAACGAAAGGATCTTAGTCCCCGCTTTCAGTGCTTTTAGTCTTGTTACACACTGAATGTATGTATGTTGTGTCCTACCTTATTGTGAAGTGACACTACAGACCGGAAAGGGTAGGCTTCGGGTAGTGTAATGTCATACAGTGGCTTCCTGAAGTGTAAAAGTATATGTGAGACACAGTCTAATATACTCCTCCCTCCCCGACTAATAAAGTAGGTGAGACGCCCCTACTCCCTGACTGCTCTCAACAAAAGATACACTGTAGATAAGTACAAAATTACAACAATATTTATTTTCCTTTAAATATTCTATTTTCTTAAATTAAGTATTATTCTATTCTGAATAATCAATTAAATAAAAAACTAATAAAAGTTAAATTACAGTCTTTGTGTTTTCTTTTAAACCCAATAGAACACAATCTTCACCTTCAATGTAAAAGTTCTAATCTTTTCACTAACAAAATAACAAATCCTAAATGTTACCTCAAAAATGAAAAAAACACTTGTATGGATTCTCAATGTAAACACAACCTAGGATAAATCCTCACTGTTCAAATGATAATGTACAAACACATCACATTTGAAACAAAACATACACAATGAAATCTCACTTCAAAATGAGCACTTGGATGAAATGTTCTGTTCCCTTACGACTTCAGTCCACTTGACATTGCATTACTAATGCATATGGGGAGTGCTTTCATACACGACCTACTTGAAACCTCTCTACAATAACGCCAATATTCTAATATTGGCTATGGTGTTTGAGCCAGCCTGTTTTGGTGCGAAACTGACCGCTCGTTTCGGCGCGAACTGACCGCTATAAAACAGGTGCACAGACACCATTTCCTCAGAATTTCTTCCTTCAAGACAGCGATTACCTCTTGTCTCGAAGCCCTCTACCTTCGCCGTCGATTCACAATAGTCAGCGGATCGGAATCTTCACGGCAGCAGAAGACTCTCCGCTCCCCTGCAGTGCTCCGCGAACATCACTCCGCCGCCGCTTGACCCTTCAGCTGGTGAACGGACCTCAGCGTCCTGATTCTCCACAGCGTGCCGGCAGGTGTAGAGTATCCTTTTAAAGCAAAATTGTACTTGTGTGTATAAATGTAAGTTATATAAGTTATATAAATATAAATCTATATTTATATTTATTTATCTAGAAGAGCCACTTACGTGTTCACATCTTTTTCAAGATGTTGTTCCGTAAGTGTTCCTTGTGCAAGAGACACATCCCGCCGTCAGACAAGCATGAGAGCTGCGTTTTCTGTCTGGGCCGCGCCCACGCAGAGTCAGCTCTCATGGAGACAGACTGCCTCACTGTGAGGACATGAGTCTCAAGTCGCTCAGCCACCGAATCACCCTCGCTCTGAGGGACGATTCAGCCTCTCGCGCCCTCCCACCAGCCTCTTCTGTGATTCCTGAGGGTTCACACGAGGAGGCACGGCGGGGCCTCGAGGCCGAGCAGGACGAACTTGAGGTGGATTTCGTGCCGGCACACGACCCACGAGCCCCTCAATCTCCACAAAGCGCATATATCCCCATACGCTATGTGCGAGACGAGCTCCGGCCCTCTGATGAGCCTGCAGCCTCGTCTCGTTTGGTGGATCTGACGCTGGGGATGATGACGATGTCATGTCTCTCGCCACATCAGGCAAATGGTCAGTGGATAATGCTGCCGCCCCTCCCCAGCGAGGGCGAGGAACGTGCAGCGCCACTGACAGGGAGATGCTCCGCGTCCTTACAAGGGCAGTCGAAGAGCTTCACCCTGACTGGTCTCCCCAGAGGAACCGTCTCGCCTTGATGAATGGTTCCAGCAGTGCGGGCGTCGTTAAGCGGCAGCATCCGCACATTTCTTCCCGAAGTTCATAATGAAAACTATTCAAGTCCTGGCGTACGACCTTATATGGCGCTGCCGCAGTGACGCCATCCTCTTTAATGTGGATAATTTCTTTGGGAAAGAAAACGGTTATATGCCTAATTACCCCCTGTGGAGGAGGCGGTAGCGGCACACCTCTGCCCAGCGAGTAACATGTACATCCTTCCAAACCCTGTCGACAAGCGTCCGCGACTGGCGGAAAAGCTTACTCAGCAGCAGAACAAGCTGGATCAGCACTCCACACAATGGCGGCACTCCAGGGCAGAAATGAGTGATAAAGAAAAAGCCACTCTTTTAGATGCTCTTGTGTCTCCAGCTGGCCTTTTTGGCTGCTCTATGAATAAGTTTGCTGAGCGTTATGCCACGATTCAGCAGCAGTCACAGGCTATGAGACACTTTATGCTCACATGGAGTATATCACAGCCAGTTCGCCCTCGCTCTGTTTCGAGTCAGCGCGCGACTAAAAGCCTCACAGGCACCTGCGTATCAGTACGCGCAGCAAAGCTCGTAAAAAGGCTCGATTGGAGAGACACAAAACACTGTTCCCCATCTCCCCACTTTTGTTGGTCGGGAAAGGGATATTGTTATTCAAAATGTTGTTTCTGTGTCTTGCACTCAAATAAATGCAAAAATAAAAATGCAATAAGTGCAAAAAAGAATACAGCATTCGTTGCAAATGCATGAGATGCTCACACATTCTCAATAAAGGCCCCTTTTCCTCTTCAAAGCACACACATTATGCTTAACCGCTTCCCTAGAGTGAGCGTCGCATCATATCATACAGTGAGCAAACCAAACTGCCCTCTGTCCCACTATGCGGATGCGTGGCGATCCCTAACGGGTATTTCAGAATGGGTGCAAAAACGATCGAACAAGGATATACGATCCTTATTTGCACACCGGCCACCCCGTTTCAACGGCGTTCTGTCTTCCACGGTTTCGATCCGATGACGCGCCAGTGTTACGAGCGAAATACACATCTCATCGTGAAAAATGCGATCGAGATTGTGCCAAATTGTCAAGCACAAAATGGTTTTACAGCCGTTATTTTCTTGTTCCAAAGAAAGACGGCGGGCTTCGCCAATCCTGCATCTGAGACATTTTAATCGCGCATTTCTAAGCGCCTATTCAAAATGATTATTCAGAAAAGGATCTTATCGCATGTACGCCCACATGATTGGTTTGCGTTGATAGATCTGAAGGATGCGTACTATCATATCCACATTGTACGACATCACAGGATGTTTTTGAGATTCGCGTTCGAGGGAACAGCGTATCAATTCATAGTCCTGCCCTTCGGACAGTCTTTGGCTCCTCGCACATTCACAAAGTGCATTGATGCGGTTGTCGCCCCTCTGACACTGAGCGGCATGAATCCTAAACTACCTCGACAATTGGCTGTTACTGCCACAATCAGAGGTTTTTTATGCCAGCACAGTTTTACTGCTTCAGCCATTTTACAGTGTCCATCTCAGTTAAAACTGGGGAGAACATTTCCACTGAAACTTGTTTCAGAAAGCACTGGGATTTGTGGCGGCGGCATCCGTCTGTCATGTCCTGGTTAGCTCAGACAACATGACAGTTGTGGCATATATAAAGCGCCAAGGCAGAATTCAGGAGACTTCACCCTCAAACTGTATTGAGGATTTGGGAAATATCTGGCAAAGCAGAAATCTATCTATTTGCCTCATTGGAGAATACTCACTGTCCCCTCTGGTACTCGAAGTCCCAAGTTGTCAGGCGAAAAGAGGTGACCACGGATGCTTCCAACACAGGTTGGGGGGCGGTGTGCAATGGACACCCAACTTTTGGCACCTGGACAGGTGTGAGGAGGGCGTGGCACATCAACCGCTTAGAGCTATTGGCTGTAATTCTAGCCTTAAAGGCTTTCAGTCTGAAATAGTGAGCTGTCATGTCCTGGTTTGCTCAGTCAACATGACAGTTGTGGTATATACAAACAGCCAAGGGAAAATTCATTCACTGCCACTGTCGAGAATGACGCGTCACCCCCTCCTATGGAGCGAGCATCATCTCTCCCTGAGAGTGACATATGT
Organism: Xyrauchen texanus; assembly: GCF_025860055.1. Taxonomy (NCBI): domain Eukaryota; kingdom Metazoa; phylum Chordata; class Actinopteri; order Cypriniformes; family Catostomidae; genus Xyrauchen; species Xyrauchen texanus. The sequence goes on from NC_068295.1 coordinate 35,377,960, forward strand.
CCCAGGCTGCCTGAATTACTGTGCACGTCTACTGTTACGCTAAGGGGCGATACCAGGCGAATGGAGACTTCATCCTCAAACTATACTGAGGATTTGGGAAATATTCAGCAAAGCAGAAATCAATCTATTTGCCTTAGTGGAGAATGCCCACTATCCCCTCTGTTCTTCGAAGTCCCAAGCCCCGCTGGGAAGGGATGCAATGGCACACAAATGGCCGGTGAAAAACAAATATCCGTTTCCTCCAGTATACCTGATCCACTCTGCCATATGCAAAGTCTGAGAAGACAAGGAAACGTTCTATTAGTTGCACCGAAATGGCCAACCAGCCATGGTTTCTGGAAATGATGGAGATGCTGTACAGCTCACCATAGGAAATACCACTGAGGAGGGATCTCCTCTCTCAGGCACACAATTTGGCATCCCCAGCCCCAGCTGTGGAACCTACATGTGTGGCTCCTGAATGGAGCATACTAAATGCACCAGAACTGACGTGTTCAGTCATAAACACCATTTTACAAGCCAGAGCACCGTCCACTAGACACCTCTATGCACTAAAATGGAAGGTGTTCGCTGATTGGTGTCTCTCACACAGCAAGGACCCGGTAAACTGCCCCATACATGAAATTGTAATATTTCCTCAAGAGCGATTAGACGCAGGACTCACCCCGTCAAAGCTCAAAGTGTATGTGGCAACTAGATCTGCGTATCACGCACATGAAACCGGCGCCTCTATAGGCAAGTATGATTTAATCATAAAGTTCCTTAAAGGAGCAAGACGATTAAACCAATCTCGGCAGGCTACAGTCCCGACTTGGGATTTAACTTTAGTCCTAAATGCTTGGACTCTGTTGATTTGCGTATGCTCTCTATTAAGACCACACTACTGCTGGCTCTGGACTCAGAAAAACGGGTCGTTGACCTACATGCATTATCAGTCGACAATTCATGTCTGGAGTTTGGCCTGGTCTTTTAAGAGCCACTGTCAAACCCAGGAAAGGCTATTTACCCAAGGTCCTGACCACACCCTTCAAAGCGCAGGTGGTTCATCTTCAGGCCTTCTCCCCTCCTCCATTTAATTCAGATGAGGAAAAATCATTGCATTTGTTATGCCCTGTGCGGGCGCTACATACATACGTTGAGCATACTTGCCAGTGCAGACTGTCTGATCAGATCTTTGTATGCTATGGAGGATGTGCAAAAGGATGTCCTTCTCCAAGCAAAGACTTTCTTACCCTGGCTTATGAATCGCAGGTTCAGACTTGTCCAATTGGTGTTAAGCACACTCAAATAGAGGCATGGCCTCCTCATGGGCATGGGCTGAATGGTGTGTCCTTACAAGACATATGTTTTGCAGCAGGATGGTCCTCATAAAACACGTTCACAAGGTTTTACAACCTAGAAGTAACATCTCTTCCTTCATAAGTCCTTGCTATTCATTGGCCATATACATATATATATATATATATATATACTTATGCCCCCTTTTAAGTACGGGCTCCACATCATTTACACAACCACCTGCATTCAGGCTGTTATAATGCCATAAATCGCAAGCACTTCATTATAAATAAACTCCCTTCCCAGCCGGGTTCATAAGGAGTAATTCATACTATATGGCTATAGCTCATATATTCATTATGAGTGCTCTCCTCCTGGCCATCATGAGGATCACTCACTGCGGCATACACATGTTGGTCGCCATCCCATAAGACTGCGCCACCATGTTTCCTCTCTAGGAGGTTATGTCGTGTAGTGCGGCGTGATGGGATTCTGTTCCCCATATGCGTTAGTAACTCAATGTCAAGTGGACTGAAGTCGTAAGGGAACGTCTCGGTTACGTACGTAGCCTCGGTTCCCTGAGACGAAGGGAACGAGACATTGCGAACGCTAACCACAAGACTAAGAGTTCTTGAGGCACGAGCAATGCGCTCCTTGTTCTCAGTCAGAAATTCTGAGGAAATGGTGTCTGTGCACCTGTTTTATAGCGGTCAGTTCGTGCCAAAACGAGCGGTCAGTTTCGCACCAAAACAGGCTGGCTCAAACACCATAGCCAATATTAGAATATTGGCGTTATTGTAGAGAGGTTTCAAGTAGGTCGTGTATGAAGGCACTCCCCATATGCGTTAGTAACGCAATGTCTCGTTCCCTTCGTCTCAGGGAACTGAGGTTACGTACGTAACCGAGACGTTAAATGTTCACTCACTGTTCACTTTACCTTCTGTAGTTCACTTGAACTCTCACAGTTCACTATTTATCAGTTCAATAATCAAAAATGAATCATTTGGAAAAAATACCAGTCTGCAGAACGGTGAGTAGTGATTAGTTGTCTTGACGTAGCGTGCGTTGAAATAAACTTGAAATAGCATTGGGGAAGAGGCTAACTTTAAAGTTCACTCAACTTCAAAGAAATGTCCAAAAATGAAATATATATTAAAATGAAATCAAACTGGAACTTCACCACCAAGGAGATGAATCAAACTGAAGATGTCGTTTGGATAGCAGGGAAAAATAATAATAAAAAATATATATTCTGAAAACGTGAATCTCCTCAAAATGATGTATCTACCGCAACAGCAGTTAATTCTTATTGTTGCTTCTCAATGAAAAACGTATGAAGTACAAAACACCGCAAAAACTCTTCAAATGTCACTAATAAAGCAAACTTGTACTTTATATGCACTCACAGTTCTCATGGCATTCACAGTATATCACTGTCACTTAGCTCCAGCAGCTAATGCAATCCACGGGAAAATTATCCCAAAACTTTAAACAACTGCGAAACGCGGGTCACGATTCACAAAAACACTTAGTGCTGTCGTCTTTTGTCCGAATTAAGCCTCAATAATCTTCCGTTGAAGTAACCTTATCGAACGAGCTTTTCAGACACGACACGACACTATCTTCTGCCTACAACACTCACACACACCGCGCTCTCCTTCACCTCTCTTTGGAATGTGCAAAAACAGAAAACGGGTATATATCAGTGGCGGCTGCTGGTCTTTCAAAGAGGGAAGCTCATTTTCGGCCTACATTATAAACTTATTTACCCTATTTTTTGCACTAAATCAATCTTAGGTGTTGATCTGCCCTGCTGTTTAATTCAAATTTTTTCCTCGTAAAGAAGACTTTCAAATGGCTTCGCCAAAATCAGGTCGACAATATTAGCACCGTCTGCCATCGTGCGCAGTTTCACCCGTACGACGCTAGCCTAGCCTACTGTATGAATGAATGAATGAACGAACGAACGAACGAACGACGAACGCTCTAAAACAAAATATATTAAACTTGGTAAAACTGAAACAAGGAATGTGGTCTATAATTGTGTGAAATGTATTATGCAAATTGACAAGCAATTTCGCCAAACAAATATAAAGAAATAGGTTGCAGCAGTTTGTCTTTCGACTACACTTGAGAAATCCACGATGGGACTGAGCGCGAAATAGCTTCAGTGACTTCTTATAGTACAGATTCGCTGTCAATCAAAAGGAGATGCAGTCTTTCGACAGATCCTCCAATCATCACGCTGAAGCCCGGAGTCCGGGCCAGCCCACTCCTCATTCACCCCTAGAGACACTGAGCGTCCATGGGTGGGACATAATCGCAGCATTTATCCAATGACCGTCTATTTTCGAGCACTGAAAAAAACTGTTCAGAGCAGCCCCATTGAAGTCAATGGATGCTCGGCTTCAACAGGAAATGCACTGACGCTACGGGAATGTATGAGAAGTAAATCGAGTCAGCCGACCTGCTATATGTAATGTAGCTGATTCTGAACGAACTCGTCTTCGATGAACGTGTTCTAACGCATTTTTAGTCAATAAATTGTTTACACAATAGTACATATTTGACCATTATTTTTTTGACATTATAGGGGAAGCTGAGCTTCCCTTGCAGTCTTAAAGAAATCCCCACTGGTATTTATATGTATATGTATGTATATGTGTATAAATATTAAAAATTATATTTATACACATATACATACATATACATATATATACCCGTTACATACTGATAGGCTAATAATAATGATAGATTTTAGAGCTGGGTAGCCATGATCTACTCTAAATCTGCTGTTGTGTGCCAATTGAGCAACTGCCATTAAGATGAAATGGAATGCTAATGGTAGCTCCATACAGGTTTTAGAGACCTCCTTGATTTAAATGTGTACAATATCTGACTGTCTAGCAAAGTTAGAGCAGATCCAGACAACTCTAAGCAGGTGAAATTAAGGATGAGTTGATTACAGATTCAGGCTGACTGTGAGAAACATATAATGTGAGACCCAGGAGCTAAGAGCTGCAAAAATAACCAGTTACACACTCTAGAAGCACTCAATATGTAACACAAACAACAAACACACACACACACACACACACACACACACACACACACAAAAACAGGGCAACTCTTTTTAATTAGTGAGAGAATTATCTGTGCTCCAGTAAATTCACTGCACAGTGAAGCCAGGGGAAAGAAGATGAGAGCTTATTAAAACAAACTGAGTGAATATACAGCGTATTAATTCCACTGAGAGCATGAAGTGACTACCTGCTGCTGAAGTCATCACTTCCGAGCCACTCAAGAAAACAGCAGTGTGGAAACACAAGGATTCTGATGCAATTTACACACTCACAAAATCATTTGGACTTTATCTTTTCTTTTTTTTTTTGCATGTTTTGCATGCAAACAGAAGTCCACTAACAGACCTGAGTCTAACGGGATCCATCTTGCTGTCAAGTCAAGTCAAGTCAAGTCAAGTGGTTTTTATTGTCGTTTCAACCATATACAGTTAGTACAGTACACAGCAAAACGAGACAACGTTCCTCCAGGACCATGGTGCTACATAAAAAAACAACAAAGGTCCAACATAGGACCACATGAAACTACACAACGAAATAAAATACCTATATAAACTACCTATATATACCTATATAAAGTGCACGTGCAAACATGTGCAAAAAATGCAGTAGTCGATGTGACTTCTGCATCAAGCTGGGTTTAAAGGAAAAGGTTCACCTGAAAATGAAACGTCTGTCATAATGTTCTCACTCTCATGTTGTTCCAAACCCATATAACTTTCCTTATAATGTGGAACACAAAAAAATACTGTGGCAGGGCGGAGGGCGGAGGGCGGGGCCGGGTCGTGATCCTACACACCCGGTCCCGTAGTAAACGATCTCTCTCTCTCCCGCACGATCCTCTGCAGTCGACCTTTATCCCTCACGGAGGCTTGATTAGCCTAATACGGGACCGGGTGTGTAGGATCACGACCCGGCCCTGCCCTCCGCCCTGCCATAAATACGTTTTAATCAATATGGCGGTCCGTCATTTCAATACAACAGCAGTTGATAGTGCCTCACTGTAAAGTATAAAAAAGACCCAAAAGTAACATAAAAGTAGTCGATGTGACTTCTGCATCATATCAAATCTTCTGAAGGCATACGATAGGTTCCAATAAACCTATTCTGGTGATATCTAATTCTATATTAATATATTGTACATAATTGTTTCTATTTATTGAACATTGTAGTCTTTTCTAAAGTAATCAGCCATTAAAGGCTGCGTACATAGTGATTTTACCACAGTTAAGGGGGTTTATAACATGGTTAAAACCACCCATTACCTGTAGTAAAATCAATGTAACACATAGTCTGTCATGGCTTAATGCTTTAAAATATTTTGATTATTGCTATTTTGTTTTAATTTGAACAAACCTTGTTTTGCACTCATTCACACACATAATGTACTGTGACATAGTTTGTGAAATAATTGGTACCTATTACTTCTGAATGGATATAAAATTATAAATACAAAGTCTACACATTTTCCCACATCAGTCTTTTATGCCAAGTATACACTATACAATTTTAAGCCCGATTTTTGGTTATGGAGATTGCCAACAAAAGCCTGAAATCGTGGGCAAATCGGAGCTCGCTCCTGTGAGCAACGATCACAATGTATGAACTATCAAAGACGCGATTTGAGAGAATTGCTGATGCATCGCCGATGTCAGCGAGATATCTAGAATGTTAAATATTTGGACCTGTCCGCGACTCCAAATCGTGCAGTGTGAAATATGTTTTGACTGAATACATCTGCAGCGTTGACCTACAGCCAATGAGAGAGCAAGAAACAGGGCACGGGAAGTTTCAGTGGGAGGAGTCCTGATGTACCTGCAACAGAATCAAGAAACTCTAATTGGACCGAAGAAATGAATGACACTCGTAAAATTATTTAAAATAATACTATTATTTAAAGAAATAAATAAAAAATGCAATTCACACAAAAAAATACTTGTCTATACACATCTTATATGATGAACATGCTTTAAATTTCCAAAATACATTTAATAGTCCAAAGTAATTTCGATATATTTTTCCTGGGGTTTAAAGTAAAACATTTCATGTGGCGTAACCGTCCAGAGAAAGAAAAAAATAAATAAATAAAAAGCCTGACTAAAAGCTGAAATTCTTGAAAAAATAAATGTTAGCATGATGTAAATTACATAAATGTGCAGAATAATATTTTATTAATAGTCCTTAAAGCAGTAAACTAATGTGTTTTAAAATACGATTAATATCCACAATAAAATTTTTTTTAAAAGCACCATAAAAGTGGTACAATCACTATATTCTATGTCTTGTAAAGCCATACAATATCTTTGTGTGACGAAGAAATCGAGTCATTGAGAATGTTTCCCTTTGCTCTCAAAACCAAATATGGCACTGTGGCGTGGGGGGGCGTGGACATGTGTCTGTCTGTGGGAGAGGGAGAGCATTAAGGCTCGTCACCTGGGTTGTGATTACGCTAACACCTGTCTCTCATTATAGAGATGGCAGAGGGAGACCTGATAAGGCATTCCAGAGCATCAGTGGGGGAGAGAGAGAGCAACACATGAGTGGTGTGTACTTGTGTACCTGAAAATTCAACAGTGTAACAGAATGTAAAGAGTGTGCAACGAGTAAAAATAAACGCTGACCTTGAACCTGTTTCGCTGTCTCCTGACTCCTCCATTGCTCACGATCTCAGAACTATAACAGGCACCATTAGGCCCTTTCCACTGGCAGTACTTAAGTCTGTTTTAGGTACTTTCCTCAGGACTAGTACTATTCGTTGCTTTTGCACCAATAGAACTATAGTTCCTCAGAGCCGTTTTGGGGGTATTTTTAGCTTTGCAATAACAAGTTGTCCACTGAGTGTAATAGAGTGTTTGACCACCACACTAAACAAGATATTCTCTTGCTTGCAAAGAGCAACCTTATTATCCAAACACAAATGCATAAAAAAGCGAGAGCAAGACGGAGAGGGCAGAAGGGGTCACCTGAAGTGAGGATTTGTTGCAGAGCTCTCTTCCAAAAAAAATGACCCGGTGTTCTGATCAGGCAGTATGCCCTGTAGATGCCCCAACACCTCTTTCAGCTCGGCAACAGTAGCACCCTGCTCCAACTACACCGGGAACCTTTGGCTAAAATTAAAATGTACATAAACATATATAAACATGATATACTGTATAGACCAGGCTAGAGGTATTATATAAACATTATATAGCATATAGAACAGAGAATACAGCTTATATAAACAGGCTATATTGTCTATATAAGTTATAGAATAGGGTACTGAGTATTAATAAACAGGCTATATGGTTAAAATAAAAATAATATAGGGTATAGAACAGGTTATAAGGTCTACTGTAATTAAACTGTATATATAAAATAAGGTAATAGGTATAAATAAACAGGATTTAGGGTATAGGGTATAATACAAGTTACATGGGTTATATTAACAGGATATAGGGTATAAAACAGGGTATAGGGATTACATAAAAAGGATAAAGTGTATAAACAAGGTATAAGGTTTATATAAACACGGTATAAGGTATAGAACAGAGTACAGAACAGAGTAAATGGTTTATATTAACAAGATATAGGATATAAAAAAGTGTATAGTGTTTATATAAACAGTATATTGATATAGAACAGGGTACAAGGTTTATATAAACAGGGTATAGGGTATAGAACAGGAATTAATGGTTCATATTAACAGAATATAGGATATAGAACAGAGTTTAGGGTTTATATAACAGGATATAGGGTATATACAGGGTATGTGGTTTATACAAACAGAATATAGGATATAGAACAGGGTATGGGTTTATATATTAATTATATAAGGTACAGAGCAGGCTATACGGTTTATATAAACATTATATAGGGTATAGAATAGGGTATATGGCTTATATAAACAGGAAATAATGTATAGAACAGAGTATAATGTTTATCTAAACAGAGTATATGGTATAGAACAGGATATAAGGTTTATATAAACAGAGTATAGGGTATAGTACAGGAATTAATGGTTCATATTAATACAATATAGGACATAGAACAGAGTTTAGGGTTTATATAACGGGATATAGGGTTTATACAGGGTATGTGGTTTATACAAATAGAATATAGGATATAGAACAGGGTATGGGTTTATATTTTAATTATATAAGGTACAGAACAGGCTATACAGTTTATATAAACATTATATAGCGTATATAACAGGGTATAGGGTTTATATAAACAGGAAATAAAGTATACAACAGAGTATAATGTTTATCTAAACAGGGTATATGGTATAGAACAGGGAAAAGGGTATATATAAGAAGGATTGAAGGTACAGAACAAGGTATACAGTTTATATTAACAGAATTTAGGATATAGAACAAGGTATATGGTCTATATAAATAGGATATATGGTATAGAGGGTATAATATTTATATAAAAAGGGGATATAGGGTATAGAACAGGGAATATGGTATATATTAAAAGGATAGAGGGTACATAACAAGGTATTTGGTTTATATTAACAGGATTTAGGATATAGAACAGCGTATATGGTCTATATAAATAGTATATAGGTTATAGACAGGGTATAGGGTTAATATAAATAGGATATAAGGTATAGAACAGGGTATAGGCTTTATATAAATAGGATATAGGGTATAGAACAGGGTATAGAGTTTATATAAATAGGATATAGGGTATATAACAGGCAATAGGGGTTAAATAAACAGGATATAGGGTATAGAACAGAGTATACGGTTTATATAAACAGGATATAGGGTATATAACAGGGTATGGGGTTTATATAAATAGGATATAGTGTATAGAACAGGGTATAGGGTTTATATAAATAGAATATAGGGTTTATATAAATAGGATATAGGGTATAGAACAGAGTATTCGGTTTATATAAACAGGATATAGGGTATATAACAGGGTATAGGGTTTATATAAATAGGATATAGGGTATAAAACAGGGTATAGGGTTTATATAAATAGGATATAGGGTATAGAACAGGGTATATGGTTTATATAAATAGGATATAGGGTATAGAACAGGGTACAGGGTTAATATAAATAGGATATAAGGTATATAACAGGGTATAATATTTATATAAGCAGGGTATATAGGCTATAGGGTTTATATAAACATGATAGAGGGTATATAACAGGCAATAGGGTTTAAATAAACAGGATATAGGGTATAGAACAGAGTATACAGTTTATATAAACAGGATATAGGGTATAGAACAGGGTACAGGGTTTATATAAATAGGATATAGTGTGTAGAACAGGGTATAGGGTTTATATAAATAGGATATAGGGTATAGAGCAGGGTATATGTTGTATATAAATAGGATATAGGGTATAGAACAGGGTATAATATTTATATAAACAGGGTATATAGGGTATAGAACAGGGTATAGGGTTTAAATAAGCAGGATATAGAACAGAGTATATGGTTTATATAAACAGGATATAGTGTATATAACAGGCAATAGGGTTTAAATAAACAGGATATAGGGTATAGAACAGAGTATACAGTTTATATTTACAGAATATAGGATATAGAACAGGGTTTAGGGTTTATATAAACATATATAGGGTATAGAACTGTGGAGATGACCCACATTGTGTACAACAGAATAGGGCTATAAGGTTTATTTAAACAGGGTATATAGTATAAAACAGTATATAGGGTACAGAACAGGTTATATGATCTATATAAACAGGGTATAGGGTACAGAAGTGGGTATATCATCCATATAAACAGGATATAGGGTATAAAAGAGGGTATACAGTACAACAGGAAAACAGAAAACAGGAAGAAAGTAAACATATTCTTGTAAAAAGAGTGAAACAGAGCAGTCATACAGCACAGACATGCAGCAGACATAATTAAGGTGAAGCCTGAAAGTGAGCCGGACACCCAAATGAGAGACTAAGGACAGAGACAGAGTGAGGCAGAGGGGACGAGGACAAAACAGGTGACCGACAGAGACACACAAATTGAGCCATGTTAACATTCAGTCCCTGATGTTCTGCCCCTTAAAATCCAGAAACCCCTTAATTAAGATGATGCCAATTTGGTGCAGAGGGACTTTTTCTTGTTATCATATCTGCTTGTAATTTTAACTGAAATGAGTCAACCTTTTCAGAGGCCCAGGGGCACAGAGATAAACTCGCAAATGGAAAAATGAGTGGTCAGAAAAATATTTCCTGCCCAAAAATTGCACTTTACAGAAGAAACCTGAAAAGATGAGAGGATGGGTGTGAGATGTCTGTTCTCTAAGCCATGTGAGTAGCTTTGATTAAATTTTTGTTCTGACTTGATTTTACTATAATGGAACATGTTATTGTAAACAGAACATCAACATATCCCTGTTGAATAGACCAGCCTCATACCAGCAGAAGGTGGTTTGCTGTTCTTAACTGGTTTAAACTGGTCTAGCAGGTCTCCCATCCTGGCCAATGTGGTGTTAAGATAGTCTAACTGATCTTTCATCCTGGATAAGCTGGTTTAAGCTGGTCTAGCTGGTCTTCCAGCCTGGCAACGGAGGTGTTTAGCTTGTTTAGTTGGTTTACCAGCTAGTCTCCCAACCTGAGGCAGCTGGCAAGTGCCAAAAAACCCTCTAAAAACATAAAAACAGACCAGCATAATTATCCTTGCCAGGCTAAAGACTAAATTGAACCCTACAGAGTAACTCTTACATTGGTTGTAAAGCATGGTCAAAACATTATCATTATCATGCAGCCCTGCATAATATGTTTAGCTAGGACTACTATAATAGAATATTAAGAACTAGGCCTATATGAGATGTGACAAATAAAAAAAACGAAATCATTAAATACGAGGGCATTTTTTGTCTGCACATTTTGAATTCCGGGGGCATTATTGCCCCGAGCCCCTCTTAATTTCTGATCCTAGTATAGGGTATACAAAACAGTATACAGTATATAGAAAAAGCTTTAGGGAATATAGGGAAATAACCACTGATATATATATAGAACTGGATCGCTGTAACAATGTTAAACTGCCAACAGAATGTGAAGCCAACGGAAGTGTTCGGGCGGCCACCTTGGTATGCCCAAACTCTCATAGAGAGTCAATGACTGACAGGAGTAATCAACTCATGTTTCACCATCTAACCATCTATTATCACCATCGGATGAGACAGTTGCATTTCATCCTCTAGTGACAATCATGTTTAATGTTTAATTTGCTTGTTATGGATAATATTCGTTATGACGGAGAAGATATACATGGATTGCTATGTCAGAGCAAACGCCTACCCCCATGTTCAGTCAATCAGTACAACGTTCATCATTGAAGCAGCAAAACTGTACACAAGTTTTAATGCAAGTAAGAAAAGCTGTAATGTCTTCTTGTTTAGGGTGACAATATGTTTTTAACCCCAAAAGGGACTTAAAAAAATTCAGACCGGGAGTTCTAAAAAATTCAGACCGGGATTTCTAAATCACCTTAAATGCCCGGGATTTGCTTGTTTTTGTATTGAAGTGTTCTATTTAATTTTACACACAAACATACTCAGAGAGAGACACACACAGAGAGAGAGAGAGAGAGAGAGAGAGAGAGAGAGAGAGAGAGAGAGAGAGTGTGTCGTTCATTAAGGCTCAATATCACTCAGCCATAGCTCTTCCAGGAAATTGCATCTGGTGGTATTCTTGACATGAGCACAGTGGGGGCAAAGCTTGCACTGATTGCTGCTAAACGACAAAAGCTTAGGTTCTGCTTCGCTCTTTAAGTGGTGTTTGAGTGATTGCTTGTTGTTAAAGCATGACATTCTTTAATAAAGGTATTCTGTCAACCACATTTGGAGACAAATGACATGATCCAAATGCAGGCCAAAAATACATCAAATCATATCAGAGAGAGGTGGACAAGTATGTAGAGGCCAAACATGCATTTTGCATGGCTTCAAACCTCATTTTGTACCAAACTCCTGTGGTCCTCTTTTTTCATTGGAACACAACAGTAAAATTATTTATAGTATTTTTACTAGTGCTGTCGAAGTTACAAATTATGTTAAACTGAAGAACACATTTCTTCAATTTAACATAATATTTTTGTGTGACATTACTGATTTATGTTAAAAACATTTTGCTAGTTAGCTAACTTTTAGCTAGCAATTGCATACTTTAGTATACTAAATGTTAAGTATTATTTGCTACTTGAGTAAAGCAACATACAGCATGTTGTTTGTGTACCCGTCCTCATCCTGCATAAACTAACACACCAAGTCCCATGCAATGCATGCTGGGAACTACAAATTATTAACAATTTATAACAAAGTTATTGATCAAACTTGATTGGTTCACATTCACCCTACATAATGTAATCTAGTACAGCACACATTTTAGAGAATTAACCTACATTAAACAGTAGCAAAGAAAACAAGTTTAGAAGTGAAATGTAATTTTGTTGTGCAGATCACAAATAATAACAAATAACTTGCATTTTCCTGTTGACAAAAACAGCATACAGGTTGGGAAATAGGAATGGGAACTGTAGGAATTCAATGATTCAGTTTCTGATTTCATTCCTCTTAACGATTAAAATCTCTTGACTGAAATATTCCTTTAATGTCACAATCACAACATGAGTATTTCAGCACTTTATGTAAATGCCTCTTCCTTTATTAGACACATCAATAGAGCCAGATTTATTCATTCTGTATTACCAAGCAAGCTTTATGTCGGGGTAACTGGTCTATTTCCATTTTGACTTTATATACTGATTACATTAAGAATAGCAATGACAACGTTGAAGATAAGCATGTATCGAGCACGGAGCTGCCGTCAGGGCAGGTCGAGGGTGACGTGTGCTGTCGTGCTGATTTCCATAATCTCCCTCATTGTTTTGTCTGCCTTCCAGGAGGATAACAAATGAGTAAATTCCCCCTTTGTCATGTTTCATCACAGCAGGTGTCAATTTGCCAAGCGCATCTTGACGTGCCTGGACTTTCAGTGTTTTTCGTCAGTCAGTGATACTGACAGAATGCAATTATCAGTAGGCCCGATTATGGAGCGGTAAGAGGCCGAATTCTAGAATCTGCGACACACTACTACAATCCACCGCAAGTAATTTAAACCAGGTAGAACTGCTCTGTAACATTTTTCAACAACTTCTTTGGTTGCATTGTTAGAAGCAGTATGGTATTTGTGATGCAAAATGCAGGAGAGACAAACAAAACTACAAGTCTGTGCACATAAGTGAGTCAGAATAATTTGCTTATTTTAAAGATTCCTTCAAAAATAAAATCATGCAACAATGAAACACCAGAATTCATTCAATTGGCGGAAGATTTTTTCCAAAGTGAAACGTGACTGTGGAAGTATTTTTCAAAATTATATTACGTAGTTCCTTAAACGTATTGTGGCACTTCCAAGGTGTTTTCATTGTGGATGGTTTTTGCCCCATTGGCCCGGCCAGTAATCTCATGAGTAGATTTGCATGCTCTTAAGAACTCCTGTCCTAAGAATCGCAAGTGCAACGCTTTATAAGTTTAATCTTCCATGCAATTTAATTACACTTAAACAAATATCCCTTAAAGTATGTGGTGTGGTGGTGGCGTAGTGGGATAAAGCACTAAACTGTTTAGCAGAATGTTGTCGGTTCGATCCCCACAGCCACCACCATTGTGTCCTTGAGCAAGGCACTTAACTACAGGTTGCTCGGGGGGATTGTCCCTGTAATAAGGGCTCTGTAAGTCACTTTGGATAAAAGCATCTGCCAAATGCATAAATGTAAGTATCCCTTAGGAAGACATGCGCTATCGTAAAAGTGTTCTGATGTCATAAAATGTCAAAAAATATGTGTTTATGAAGCTGCCGTTTTACTCTTGATTTGTGTGAGGGAATAAAAGTAGTTATTTTAGCACCTCTAGTGTTCATTTCACCAGAAAACTGTTGTGATATATACAATGAGCCATGTAAAAATCATTTTTCAAAAATGTAGGTACAGTATAGTAATGTGATTTTATGAGACCAGGTTGGAAATATTTGGGATAATTTGATAATCCTTTCATTTCTGATAAGAGTGTAGTATCCTCACCTCCATCTTACAGACTCTGTGGAAATGTGGAAATGTGGAAAAAATCAGCAGATTACACCTGTACATGACCTTGGAGCAGTATACTCCAAAGGTCGAGCCAAAGGTACAACCCAAATGCAACCAACAAACACGTTAACCCACAGTGTCATAGCTCAAATTACTTCTGCTATCACACCCTGTGTCTTGGTTCCATTGGACCATGACATTAGACATGGTTTGAGGCATCTAACATAAATTTGTGGAGGAACCCGAGCACATGGTGAACTGAAAAGATCAGTAGGGGATCTTAAAGACAGCTTGCTTCCGTTCCTTGAGTGTATTGATCAAACAATTAATTGATGCACATGATAAACCCTTCCATTTATACTGGTTTTACTGCAAAATGTCCTCTTTTCGTTCACATTATAGAAAAAGGCCAATTTGTCCAATTGTAAAACATTGCAGACAACTCCAACATGAACATTTACATATATGCAGAGGACTGAAATTTTCACTTGCTTTATAAAATTATAGGCAAGTGGTTCTGAATAATACCCAGATTTTAGTGCAATGCTATTACTTCCTAGAAAGGCCTGACCTTGAAAGGTTTTGGATTTCGAGTGTCTTAGAAGGTCTGCTCATGCTGTGCTCACTAAGGATTGTCCTACCCAAGTAGGACAACAAAATAATTGGTACTGGAACAACATTACTCCCAACCAATGGGTTTAAAGTTAGGTTTTGCCGTAATTTATTCAGACACTGTTGATCTTTGCAACACATCTGGCTGCTTTTTCAGTTTTTGAGATGCTGGGTCACGTTACAAGACCTTCAGGGCATTTTGAGCCCACATCTAAAGACCGCTAAGCACATGACATCGTTGACATGACTGCTTGCTTGTCGCTGCTCCGGTGAAGCTAACTTTAGCTAAAAAATGGAGAATAATAAACCTGCACTAGAAGTAGGGAAGAGAAAGCTTCTTACTGACTTTTTTGAGGGGTAATTTTCACTCTCTATATATCTTTCTACTATATCTATCCACTCCATGTCGGGACTTTTGCATTCCTTGCATAAATTGGAAACATTTAGGCTTTCTCATCTACCACGTTTGCCTGCATGCACTTCCCAGAGCATTAAAGAGCAACACCAGATGCTCGTTAGTGGAGCATTTGGCGTTCTTTAAAAACACTGCAGTGACAATCAGTCTTTGTCTGGCCTTGAATGTTGTAATACTTACTCTCTGAGCACTCATGGAAGGACTCTTCGTCTTATGTTTTCCTGGATGTTATTTGTGTCTCAGATTGGACTTCAGATAAATGTTTTCTATGAGTGCTTTTTATATTGAAAAAGAGACTATCCTTGTTAGATTTCTGACTGTTATTTCTCGATTTTCCTGGAACTACTACGTTTATTCCTTCCTGCATTGAGAAACATGTTATGTTCAGTTCTGCATTTTAGTTGTGGGCAAAGAGACAGAGTTTATACCTAGCCTGAGTATGCATTTCTGTTTGAGTTTCATTCCTCATTTGAGATCTTCGTTATCCTGCTTCTGAGGAAATTTGATACTTACCTGTCCTGAGTTCTGTTCTAATCCAAGGAGATGTTGATGATACTAGCCAGTGAATACCTACCTGTCATGAGTTTTGGTTTATGTCTTCATCCACTGGTTCCTGAAATTACCTTGATGGCTGTTATAGATGAATACTGAGTTGGCTTTTGAGAATCTCCTGTGGACATGCCAATGTTAAACTTATGAACTATTCTAAAGACTGTATCCTGTTTTCCCAGTTGTCCTGTACTCTTTGAATAAAGCTCCCAAACCAGGATTCATAACTAATCTCCTCTATAGTATAATTACAGCCTGATAGTATTTTGCCATCCTTTTGCTACTGTTTAAGTAATAAAACAGGTCCTTAAACAGGTCCTTTTGAAGTTACTGACTGCTCCTTTATCACTGCTTTCTGAGACATTATGAAATAATTATTCCTGTGCCACTGCTGAATCTTACAGTTATACAATCCAGTTAATCTGGAAGCTATCTGATAATTTACATAATCGACATTTCAATGTATTTTGAAGTCACATGCTTTTACGGATCTTCAAGTGCCTTATATGTAGTCCCCTGGTATATTTGCCATAGTTCCCCTTTTGGGTCTGCTGATTTGTCAACCTCTAAATTCAGTACCACTTGGAGTAAGCCATTCAAAAGAAGAATAGTAGCTTATCTCTCTTTGATAAATAACATTGGGAAAAAAAACATTCTTTATTATCACAAAAGCCTGTTGTTTTATGTACAGTAAGCCTGTTTTTAATAAATAGTGTATATAGTAATGCATATTATGATCAAATAAATATATTGTGAGACTAACCCCCCCCCACACACACACACACCACCCCCAAAAAAAAGTGTTATAGTGGGGACACCCATAAGACTTGATTCAATTCGAGCAATGATTAAGGGTCTAACGGTATGACATTTTCACAGTATCAAAACCATACCACAGTAACATAGTATGTAAACATGCTGGTTGAAAGACATGCTCCCTATCGTTAATGAGATGATGTATAAAAAAAAACATGTATACTGTACTGTGAAACCATTACACCCCTAGTCACCATCAACTGGTATTGCATTGAAATCAGTTATCACTTGTCTTGCTCGCAATGTACATGAGCAGCTCTACAACCAGCCAATGGTCCTGACCACGTTCTCTTGTGTATCTGTTGACTACAGATACCTGCTCCATTTAACAACTCAGGAAGGAGAAAATCTACCTTCCAGCCTTTTAATGGAAAGTGTGTTATTTACAGATAACATGCCGAGACTGTTATTCCGAGAAAGCAGAGACAAGAAAAGAGTGCAAGACAGACGAGCACAGCACTGTCTATCAAAACAGGGGCGACCGGGGTTTCATGACCAGCCAATGATTTGTGCCCACCTGGAGTGGCAGGGAGCCAGATCAATCTAGGCCGCACACAGGCAGTTATACGAAGACAGATTGGCTTAATTCTGTACTGAAGCTTCTGAGAGAAATAGAATCTGAGGACACTTTAGCTCTGGAGCCAGACAGAGAGGAGGAGGAGTAGAAGCAAGGAGACAGAAAAGAGGCAGGGTCAGAAGAATGTTTTAAGAAAGGGAGGATGGAGAAATTAAGTCAAAGAGGGTGATGAAGAATTCAATGTATGGAAACTGAAGGGTCATTGTGGTTTAGGGATGGGTTTGGATGGTCAAATAGTCAATAAGTCATCCAACAACCGACCAGGTGATTGGTGAGGTCAACTAGATTATTTCAATATGCTAGGTGCCATCTTTACTCATGGGCACTCAGTTCTGGTCACAAGTTGTGTCCCAAATGACGCATTATACACTGTGCACCAAAGCATTTGCCATTTTTCAGCTGACGGAAGTGATGTTTCAAATGAACATTATGTGTTACTGCTAGCTTTACCACATTAGCAAACCTCAGTCCAACAGTTATATCTAAAAACATAAAAATTTATTCAGCACATTTGCAAGATTATGTTTGTTATGTTTATGTTTTGGCCAGGTAACTCTGCCCCTTACACTACGTAGGGTGAACCACAAGCGGCGAGTTCATGAAGTGTCCAACTTTCCACATTCTGTTATTTCAGGTTAAAGGAGTAAATGATCTGGGTTCTTGAAGTACACTTTTCATAGCATTTTCAGTGTGAACATGCTACTTGCACTACTTAAATTACAGAATGGTGTAATGCAAAATTGTGTGTTTTGGAATGCACCTCTTGTGTTCTAGAGATGGGTCAGGATGGTTGACTAGGTGATTAGTGAGGTTGACTTATTTATCTCAAGGAGGTCTATAATCATCTCAGTTGTTGCTGCACAGCACTGCGATGTGCTATTAGCATGCTAACAGTCTTAAAGAACTGTCAGCACAGTAAAAGGCCAAAATATACCTCATGCAAGTACAATGGCGCAGGTGCTTCTAGCTATATAAGCTTGATTTTGTGTGTTGCAGCGTTCCAAAATTTCTCAGACCGCAATTCTTAACACAACGCAAGGTTATCTCAAGGTTGCCGCAAGGGGTGCTGTATGTGTGTGAACTGTCCATCTCTATGGTGAGTTTTCTGTTTCAAGTCAACTATCGCCATGACAAAGCAAGATTTTTAAGAGAACGCTGCTGAGCAAGTAAGTTAAAAGATTAAGGCAATTTATTTATAGCAATTTAACTGAACAACAACACAATAACATAGTAAGTTTAATGGCACAGACTTTGGAAGGTAACTATATCGCCCCCTTGAGTACTGAGGTTTGTTATCGCCACAGCAACCAGATCACATGTTGACAATGCGTTGGACAAGAGCTCGCATTTGCACTCACATGTACGCATTTTTGTGTAAAGTATGTTTCTGGCTTAAAAACTCTCTTGCATCTACTAATTCTTTCTATTTAACCTTGTGCGTCGCCGCAATGTTGTGTTTTGGCTTTGCTACACAATGCATCATTTAAATTAATTTTAACCGACTGGTCTCAGTTATGAAGACACTAGGCTTGGGAGTAGGATGAAAATAAGGAACATTTTGAACTGTTCTGAGACCAGTGCAGACAGACAGCACACAGGAGGTTAAGTCATTCACTAAATAGGGAGCAATGGAGCAAGGGAGCATAAAAGTTCAGTTTCAGGCTGCAGATGATTTTTTTTGACCACTCAACATGTTTGGCAGACATGGGACAATCAGTACATAGATTCAGAATTTAATAATGAACATTTTTATTTTAACATGGTTGAATGATGCTGGCCATTACTTTGAATCAGAATTAACATCTCAAAAACATGAATAAACAACACTACTGGAAACATAATAAACAATCTGATAAAAAAAAAAAAAATCTGACTATCTATATCTGGGTATAATTACAAATTTCACAACTTAGTCCCGCTGTTTACATATGTTGCCATACATTTTTAGGAAAACTATTTGCTCCATATATATATATATATATATATATATATATATATATCAGTGTATAAATATATATAATTTTTTTAGGTGCTACTAGTTACAAATCAAAAAGGGAAATGGAAAATGCACACCGCAGTCATACTCGGGACTCACAAGGTTAAAGCATCAGGTCATATTCCCTGTTGTCTTTTGTTTTTGTACTTTTATGTTGAAATTCTTGATTAGTTCCTGTTTCCTGTTAGTTTTGTAGTCCTTTGTAGTTTTATTCCTTGATTGGTTCCCCCAGATTTTCTTATTCCCTGATTGTTTCCCCAGGTGTCTGTATGTGTGTGTGTGTGTATTTAAGCCCTTGGTTTCCCTGTTTCCTGTGTCAGTTCTTGCATGTATGAATGTTTTTGTCTATGCGCTGCGCCAGGTTCCCTGTGTTTTTCTTTACCTTTTGCTCCGAGTTTACTTGTTTGTTTTTCAGTTTAATAAAGCTGCGTTTAGATCCTTATTCCTTGCCTGCCTCATCACAAAAGCGGTGTTTTTGTACCAAATGCATTGCCTTCAACAATACATTTCAAGACAGCTACTGTCAAACAACAAATGTTTTTCTTTTTTTAAAGTCCTGAATTCTTTTCTATTCTGTTTCGCCCACTCCGGCTCTTTTTAAAAGCTAGAATAATCCTATGAGTACATTTCTTATGAAACGTATCTAACTGGCATTTGGTAGATGTGACTCTAAACCTGCGTAATTATGCAGGGCTTTCTTAAAACCAATGGCTCACAGACTAATCGATTTTGAATATGCATCACATTTTACAAATCCCTATAACGTTCATGGAAAGAAGGTCATTACTATGAGAACACCTTTGGAACATTGGGCTGACATTGCAGGCCACTTTCCCTGGGCTAGGATTGGTCTACTTGCCATTGATTAGCAATAAAGCACAGCTACAGCACTGACAAAAGCACCATAAAATACTGCCAACTCCATAGCCTTTAATTTCCCCTACCATAACAATAAAGAAGATTGATTCTTCCATTCCAGAGCTCTGTTTGAGCAATTAAGAGAACAAATACTACTGTAAGGCTTTTCATTCTCTGCCTCTCTACTTTTAGGGATATGACTGGAATGACAAAAATGACAGGCTTGTTGGAGCCACAACTCAATGTTCGTGATACAGAAGTACCTATTGTGCTCTCCATCCATCCAAATGGAGGGAAGGGTGGGAGTGGGAGGAGAGAAGAGGAGAAATAAGAAAAACTGGGTTGGAGTAGAAGACAAGAGGCTGGCGGCTCTGTCTAGAGGAGAGTTATCCGACAGACCAATGGGCAAATTGATTCTGCCGAGCACCGTTCATCATCCACACAGTTAAAAATATTACATTAGAAACTATTCCATCCACCATTCATCCTCTCCTATTAACAGGATAGAAGAGGGATATGTCTATAAAGGAAGACAATGGAATATTTTCTCCTACTTATGAAACACACTCTCATGATGAAACCACCAAAACTCTGTCAAGTGTGAATACATCTGGCTGTTCAAGCCGCATATGTAAATTGCGCTATGTCATCATAGGGAAAAATGCTAAATATATCAGCTGTTACAGAGTATTTGTATAGGGTTCATGTCGCACAGTAAGTAATAAAAAATGTACAAATGTATTGACGTTGTATGAGAGACTGAACATTTTTCTCCATTTATTTAATGTAGATCACTGACGAAACCGAAACTCAATACTTAGCACAGCTGTTGCACATGACGCATCTTACGACAAGCCCCAAATAGTGAAGGAATTAAAGATTGGATTTGGCGGAGACACATTTATATGGCAGAGTGTAAATGGAATGTGCTTATTCAATCGGATAGCAATCCGATCAGTAAACATGCATGAAGTGTCCAAGTGTAAATACCCCTATAATCTTCTATTTGTGCACTATTTTCCAGGTCTTCCGATGTCATGTGTTATCTTTATATAAGAAAAGCTAAAAGTCTTTATTTAGTGATCAGCATCCCCAAATGCAGTAACATTCAGATCCCAACTCACATTTGAAAACATTTAAAAATTGTTGCCTTAAGAAGCATTACGACAGCTTCGGCATCAGTGATGTCAAATACCCAGGCGCGGATTAACACACAGGCTTGCGTAGGCTGCAGCCTAGGGCCCCCACGTGTGCAGGGGCCCCGGATTGGCCAGACTATTTTTTTTATTTTAAATTTACTTCAGAGAAAATTAAAAAAAGACACTCATTGGCCCATAAGAAACATAAAAAAAATAAAATAATAAGCAAGTGACTTGGGTCAAATCTGACCAATCAGCTGCTGGTCAAATCATGTCAATAATTTAATTTACATCACTGTTATTGCTAGACGGCATAGCAGCAAAATGTCAGAAAGAAAGTACAATAGTGGAGCACAAAAATGGAAAATACAAAGATTAAAGGAACAACATGACCAAGATATCCCTAAATTGACTGTATACTTCAGAAGAAATATGCAGGTGATCTAGAGGAGGATTTTGTACGAAATTGGACAAATTCAGACAATTTATCAAATAAAACCAGGACACCTCAGGATACGTAATTGAAAACGACAGCAAGGTTACTGCTACAACTTATAAGAGCATGGAAACTACAATAATATATAGCACTGATATAGCACTCGGTCTATGTGGCAGGGCGGAGTCGGGACCGGGTCGTGGTCCTACGCACCCGGTCCCGTATTAGGCTAATCAAGCCTCCGAGGTATAAAGGTCGACTGCAGGGTGTCGTGCGGGAGAGAGACAGCGTTAGCGGACATGTCCGTCATGTGTGTGTTTATGTTGTCTTTTAAGTTTATCATTAAAATATTATTTATATTGAAAAGCCGGTTCTCGCCTCCTCCTTTCCATTGATCCCTTTACACTGGTACCAAAAACCCAGTTTTTAAAAATAGACTGAGATCACCGATGGGCAGGGCTGGACTGGTAATCTGGCATACCGGGCATTTCCCTGGTGGGCCAATGCACTTTGGGGCCCATCGGGAGAACGGAGCGGGCCGGTGGGTTGGCCGCGAAATGTGCCGAATGGGCCGCGATAAGCTAAAATGAGCCACCGCGTTATGCATAATGGACAACATAATGGGCCTGCTGACATGTAAAATCCCGAGCTGATCTATCTTCCCAGTCCAGCCCTGATGATGGGCCAAAACCACATGTCACCTTACTATTTGCGTGTGGACCATGTATGGCACTAAATACATTTTTCCAGTTAAGCATAATGATTAATACCATTGGCTCACGAGGGTCATGTGACTGACATGACAGCAACATGCAAATTATTGGTTGTATATTTTTGAAAGAGATGTGACTACCTTCTCAGAGAATAGATTTTCAGCAATTATAACCTTCAGTTTAACTTTGTTCCTCTGAATAAGCTCTTGTGCGACTTCGGAAGACATTAAATGCAGCACTTCAGAGCCATTTGAAATGCATTGAAGGTGCTTTCTTGTATTTTTTGGAATCAATTTGACTTGTATCTGCTTGTAATGTCTTTTATATTGTTAAGATTTGGTTAGATTTAGGTGTAGTGGTAGAGTTAGGTGTTCAAATATATCTTTATAAAACGGCAATGCAACAATTTTTACTAAATGTACTTGTCTGGTTCATGTTTTTTATTGTTTATAAGTGGTTAGGTTTAAGGGAGGGGTTGGGTGATCTCAAATATTAGTAATATGTATTCAAAATAATGTATTTCTAAACATATTGCGGTTATTCTTCAGTAGCTTGACTAGCATATGCATCTCCCACTACATAACTGACCCATACTGGTAATATTTTATAAACTAATTGCTACACAAGTAATCAGTTAAAATAAATAAGGTGATATATCTGTTTATATTTAAGGGTAAAGTTTAAACTTCACATTGCATTTTGGATAGGGATGTTTTCGATGCCGATACTGGTATCGGTATGGGGCCTGATACCGCACTCATGTACTTGTACTAGTGCTCGTTAAAATGCTCCGATGCCAAAAAACATCTGCTGTACAAATATCAGTATGTAATCATTCAGCGCAACAAATTAAAATCATGTTTTGTCCTGAGTGAGACAAAAGCTGTGATTTAATTAGATAAACATACTGTATAGTTTGCTTGTGCTATGCGCTTCAAAGTGAAATAGTGGAGCCGGTGTTGTTCTGACATAAAGACAACGTGCTCATACCTTCTAGAGCTCCTTGGCTCATACACGGAAAACACCATCAAGAGCATTACGCTCTGTTTGTAGCAGATGACAGCGAGCAGAGCTATTTCACTTTGTAGCACGAGGCACATACAGACTACATTTATTTATTTAAATAGCAGCCTTTTTGTTGTTTAATAATCACTTTGAGTAATCTAGCAACTGGCTTTTCCAGACAGAGAAGCTACCGTCATAGAAACAAGAAACACTTCAAAATAAAAGCTCAATTTAAATGGTCCATGGAAAAAAGTCCAACAGAAATAGATCACTACAGTAAAGTTGTGTAATATTCCCTGTAATACTATTACTACTAATAATAAATCAATAGTAATTGTATTATATTTAAGCAATATCTCACATCTGTGATTACCTGTTATTCAGCACTTTAACAAAATACAGTATAGCTCCAATGTTGCATTTTGTTTTGTGCTGTGTGGGAATATGTTTAAAAGTACCTCCTTTGATAAAAAAAAAT
This sequence comes from Xyrauchen texanus, assembly GCF_025860055.1. Taxonomy (NCBI): domain Eukaryota; kingdom Metazoa; phylum Chordata; class Actinopteri; order Cypriniformes; family Catostomidae; genus Xyrauchen; species Xyrauchen texanus. The sequence goes on from NC_068295.1 coordinate 35,401,966, forward strand.
TATACAATATTATGCTGAAAGATTGTCATTTGATAACATTTTTAAAAAATTCCTTCATTTTAACACCATTTTGATGATAAAATTATACAACTATTGATGTGGAATTTCAGACAAAAAAAAGGTATCAGACTCTTTATCTGAAAGTACAAAAAGGAAGTATCGGTTCTCGTACTAGTTCTCAAAAAACAAAAAAATCTGTCACTCATAAACAAGGAGAGAGATGCTGGTTGAACTCAAAGGCAGTACTTTAATGATAAAGGTCAAAAACTACAAACTTTAGAGATTCCACAGTGTTTATAACCAAAGAGATTAGCATCAACTATCAGAATAATACAAAAACACTAAGCATCGTGAACAAAAGGATAAAGATTGTTCTATGCTATAAATAAAGTTACACTATGTGTAACACAAAACAGCTGAACACAATGATGAAGGAAGACAGGTGAGGATGATAACAGTGCAACTTGGGAAATGTAGTGAAGGTGATTTCAACATAAGAGTCACAGAATAGTTTTTGATAGTATTGGGACATCCCTCATTTTGGATTCCCTGAGCCATAAATGTATTGTATATATATATATATATATATATATATATATATATATATATATATATATATTTAAAATATGTGACACAAAGCCTTTACACCAAGCCCTTCACTGGATACTAGCAGGCAATCCTCCTAGTTGTGACATCCAATAATCCAGGGATATTGTTGCAATTCTGTTTGGTGCTGCTGGTATCCAAAATGTATACACTGCAACTATAAAAACATAAACATGGTAACGTGAACCACCATTGATGATATATATCTTGAATCCTTGCATGCTCATCAACGATAATGAACATCACAGATTTGTCTTCACATCTAGTGATATCACCTCAGAGCAGGGAAAATCATGTATCAATCTTACAGTTGATGATTTTGGACACGAGCGTGACTGTTTGTCTGTCAAGGCAGATCGCAGAGGCACAGGTTGGGCAGAAAGGTTTATAATTAACAATGGTAATTAAGTAGTGTGACTCGTGCTTGTGGTGTTGAGGCCAGCGCACCTGAGGGGCCACAGAGACACACATGCACACATTACTGGCTTCAACCCGCAAGTCCCTGAAAAACCACCAGCTGATAAATGTAAGAGATATGGCACATAAGAAAGACAGAATGAGATCATATAAAAATGACAGATTTCCTTCAAAGGCAATAAACATAGAAATGGATTGATTTGACAATTAGGATTGTCTATCCTGTCTTCCATCCATCCCTCCATCCATCCTATCCATCACCCTGTCTTTATAAAAAAAATGTAAGTGGTGTTTTTGTATCTGCCTGTGCTGATAATTCAATTGTCTTTGTTTTTGATCGTTGTGTTATGTCTGAAAGTTTTTTTTATCATCTCATTCAGGAGCTCCTCTTTTTTTAGAGGCTGTGTCATGTTAAAACAGGACTTTAACTTTTATGTTGTTAAGTTTTTTTGCGCAAAAAAAGTCTGAATGGACCCTTATCGTTTATTTGTTCTGAATGTTGCAACACACTCTCAAGGCAAAATTGTCAGAATTCGTACAAATTTTCTAAATTAAGCTAATTCGTATGATATTGTGCGACTGCACTCGTTTGAATTCCTATGACTTTCACTACAGCCAATGACGTCGCTGGACATCGTTTCCACCTAAATCGTGCATGCTTCTGTCACATGCAACAGCTTCCTATCATGTTTACACACTCTACTGATTCGTAAAGTTTAGATAAGGAGTTTGGGTAAGGGCATAATATTAATATGTATGTCCTTATCACCTTGTGCGCGGAACTCGCGCTTACTTTCGCATTAGACATCTGGAAATTTGCATGTGAAGTCGTATGAGTTTCTGCGAACAACATCGTGCGAGACCATATGAAATTGCCAACTCGTAAATTATGAACGATTTTCATGAGATCGGGTCGGAATAATCATTCGGTTTACGTCAAGTTCCAAAGAAATAGAGAAAATAATCAAGTAGCCAAACTTTCATATGTATTTAATTCACTGGCTTACCCAAAAACGTACTGGCAATTCTGGTTATTTAATATATAAAGCATTTTTAGTTGAACTACTGTATATTGTTTTATAAACTTTTTCTGTGATATAAAATTAACATCCAATGGTTATACCACCCCAACACACACATTCTGTGCACAGTAGTTTTTTCCCGTTCTTTAATTCTTCCAGTTAGAGATTGCTCAACTGTGTCCTGCTTACATCCTTCATTATCGGCGCCATCTCATATTTGCATAAGAGCCTGTGTAACCAATTCCAATTTCAGGCGGAATTTGTTTTCCAAGCCCAATCCTCAAGTTTTAATTATAAAGTGAGGCGTTCAGAAAAGGGGCCCAATGTGTTTCAGGTGGCCATTCACTCACCAGCACAACTGAACCATGAAATGAATCGTAGGTCTAACCACTAACTAAACAATAACACATTAATTCAGGAAAAATTGATAAAAGTTGAGGTGTTCAGGGAAAGGGATTGCGGTTCTAAGAGTGCAAGGGGAAAAAAATGCATTAGTATGTAGACCTGCAACAAAACTGTGCACACCAATTTAAGGTATTTTAGACACATTGCCAAACCAAGAATGAGGATTTTGTGCTTGGGAAGAAAATAAAGACAGCATACAATAAGCAATAATTACTTAAAGCTAGCATTTCAAGAGTCACGGTTGAAAAAAATAACAGTTAAAAATATGTATTTTGTTGAGGCGTAAGAGTGTAGAAGGGATAGTTCACTCAAAAATGAAAAGTCTGTCACACCCTCATATCAAGAATTTCTGTCTTCTGTGAAACATAAATGTGATTTTCTGAAGAATGCCCAGGCCACTCTTTTCCAAATATTGAAGGTGAATAAGGAATTATTTTAAATTTTACTACATTATTAGTGTTTTATTGTATTATGATAAAGTACAAAAAAGTATAATTTAACAAAAGTGTGAAAAAAGTGCTGCATCGTTTCTGTTAACTTGAATTTAATCTAAGCGCAGCATTGTCAGTTATTTTAGTCAAGTAACTGCATTAGACCCTCAGAGATGTGTGTGCTTCTCATCTGTTACACTTCATGTATGTATGTGCATTTTCAAATATTACAATCTGATGTTTATTTCCGTAACTGGCAAAGTATAAAATTCTTGTTTTAGCATAGCAGTTGATTGACGGGTAGAAACTCCTGTTTGGGGAGTAAAAAAATCCATAATTTAATCCACTTTCATGTATAGGCCATTATAATGGAAGCTACGCCCTGAGGACACGTTCACGCAGAGTAGAATACGGTTGTCAGACCTGTTTTGAGTGCTTAATACAGTTACTTTCACACACAGGACAGTTATTTACTAGTGTGATAACCGCATTCTATAACCGAACTGACAGCCGAAAATGTTCAGGTCTCACAACCACATTCTCGGCAAACCTGTGCTGTGTGAACAGAACCGCACTGAACAACTAGTTGTTAGTCATGTCATATTATGTGAGAGACATTTTCACCATACACACGCATGCCTCGTGTTAATCATGAGGGGTTTCGTTAACTCATGGAGACGAATATATGCAAATATCCAACCGCTGCTTTTCACCGGCTGCACGACATAAAAGCTGAGCTCTGTCTGTGGTTAAAAAGAAATCAAAGCCGCTGCCGGTTAATTATAATTTGCTGAATTTACTTGTGCCTCATTTGTAGTCAATTGTAAAAATACATGCCGGTGTTATGGACGTCGCCATCTTTAATATTTACTTCAGTTACTGTCACTATGGTTACAGGCGTTTGTGAATTCGTGAAGTATGTTTGTGATTTCGGTTGTTCATTCATACAGAGAATATTCAAACCGCTTCTACAAGCTGTTGTATGAACAGGACATTTCAAGACTCACACCTGTTAGTAAATGCAGTTGTCAATCCCAAACACTGACTGTGTGAACGTAGTCTGAATGTAGTACTTATAAAAATGAAAAGAAGTATGACAGATAAAAATAGACCATGACTGAAATTTTACTACTCAGTCTGTCAGTGATGGATAAAGATTTTTTCGAGCGCAACCTCTGCATAAAGGTGCGTACAAACTGCCAGCGACTTTATCGCTGCAGGTCGCCAGTGGCTGGCGGTGAAGTCGCTAGTGGGTGTTCCCACTGCTGGTTGCCTAGTAACGTTTATAAATGACATTCACGGATGCCACTCCATTGCTGTTGACAGCGAATCTCTTTTCTTGCCACTAAAATCAAACATTTTGGAGGGAAAAGACTAAATAGAAATGGAATCAGTACATAAAATGCTTTATATCAAAGATGAATGAGAATCAAGGCGTGCTGTTTGCCATAGCGGCAGTTTATCTGCGGCGAAAATGCAAATGCCGGTCTGTCTGGGTCCATAAAATCCCCGCGATCTCAGATACACCTTTCCACGCAGTATTTTTCTTAAAAATGTCCTTGTACGTGGGAAGAGACATATAGAGCACTGGAAAATTTCTAACAGCAAGAATTAGCCTTTCATCCACCTTTCCGTTACTGCAGGAGAGAGAGAGAGAGAAGGATCACGTGGCTGTCGCTTCCGTTAGTCGCTCCAAAGTTGAACTTTTCTCAACTTTGTCATGTCGCTGGACACGCCCACATCTAGCGCCAACGGTCGCGACAGCTTGTGTCGCCGGAAGTTGCTGTGCTCGCATTGAAAATGAATGGTATTGAGTCGCTGTCGCGCGCGATGTCGCTGGCAGTGTGTACGCACCTTAAAAGTGGTCCATATGATTCTTGTTACATGCCAAGTCTCTCAAGCCATACAATAGCTTTGTGTGAGGAGAGAAAAAGACAGAAACAATTTTAATGATTACATGAAATTAAGGGTCAATTCAGTAAACGTGTCTGCTTTGCCTAGGTCATGCTGTGCAGTAGAGTGGATGACAGTTTACATTTTCATGTTTTATTTGTTGCCTTACGGTACTGTAAACCGCGAAACACTCATAGTCGGAGGGCAAAACGCACACCGCCCTTCATCTATTCAAATACAATGGTCTCTAGTGTGTCTGTTAGTGTGTGTATGTTTGGAGTGTAGGTTTTTGGAAAAAGGGGGTGTGGCAATTTCATCAGCTAGTCTGGTGGAAGTTGAAGAATGGCTAAAATTGCTTACAGCACCTTTAAGATTTAAGCTCCAGAGACATTTAAAGCTGTTTACAGTAGCCATTCAGTCACTGGGCATGTATTCCTTTATCATTAAACCGTTCCATTGAATGACAATATTTGGGATATAAATGTCCTTGCAGACCCTAAAAAGTGGCTTACATTAAGCTCAAGTGACAAACATTTCTTCGTAAATTTACCCTGCACTCGTCTTGATTGACAGCAGTACAGTCATTATCCTGTTCAATTTCACCAATGGCTCTAGAATGTGCCAGCGTAATTAGATACCAGTACTTACAACCTGGTATTAGTGGTATTGTTCCCCTTTACTCACTTTCTCCAACCTATGCTATTTATGGCCACTCTTTGCTTTCAGCGTCTCCATCCATTTCTCTGATTCTCATGACAGCTCGCTTGGAGATATGAAAACCTGTGATTGACACACCAATTTCCTTTCTGCCAGCACACGCCAAAGCCCCGATTTCTCAAAGTCTCTTCTTTTTCTGTGCCTCGGGTGGAACCAATAAGTAGAAATATGAGTGAAAAGACATATCAGCCTTCAGATAAAGCGCTAAAAGACCTACTGAATGTTAATATGTGATTAAAATAGACACTATTTGAATTCCCTCTTGGCAGGCTGAAAAGTGGTAAATAGTGTGGCACTAAATCTCAAATTTGTTCTTTTTAAAGGTCACCGGGTTATAAAAAGCTCTGAAATGTTGGAAAATGAAAAATGAAAATGAATAATTTCCTTGTTGAGTGGGAAATTAACTGAATTTCAACTAAAGGATACAACTTCTGCTTAAGAGAGAAATTATTTGAGAGCTCACATTTGAAAATGCAAAGATACTATGCACTAGAGAAAGCTCTGACTGAGTTTAACAGATAAGAATACGCCAAATGTGTTTTGAGGGTGTGAAAAGAGCTGGGTCTGTTTGAAATCAAACCGGAATACAGTTGTATTTTATTGTATTTTAAAAACAAATGTGGAACCACCTGTCTTAAATTATCAGTGGTCAAAGGATGCCTACTTTAGAGTGTATTGAAACAAAAATAAAATACTTTCTCTACTTTTGGTTGCATGACTGAGTCTCAGTTTCACAATCCCTTGTGTTTTTCCTCTCCGTCTTAGCAACGCACCCATCCAGGGTTGGATGGCCCTGTTTGTTATAAAGCCTGGAATTTTTTTTATTGTCTTGCAGCGATAACAAAAGTACCAGTACTTCGGTATCAAGTTGCCACAGGTGCTAAGCCACCGCCTTTCTTGGGTATGATGAAGTAAAGGCTGTAGAAACCCTTCTTCATCTCAGCTGACCCTTTGAGTAGAAAGGTCGCAGTCTCCGCACGCAGGGTGTTGATGTCTTAGCCGTGCACCGAGGTGGAGCGAATACCACCGAAATGAGGCGGGAGCTGGGCAAACTAAATTGCGTAGCCGAGTCAGATGGTCCTTGCCAACCAGCGCGACGGGTTGTGAAGTGAAAGCTATGCATCCAAGCTCCATGCGAGGGGCACTAAGGGGACAATAGTTTTTGACATACCCAGCGGGGTGGAGCAAGCAATGTGGCGTCGGGAGGCAAAAGTGTGTCCCAAGGCTCTGGTGCTCAGAGAAGAGAAACCTCAAAGCACTTACCTCCCTCCGCGGGTTAGTGATTGAGGAGGAGGTCCCATGTAGGTGTCCTCTGGACTCGTCAGAATCGGCCGGCGGGTAGCAGTCGTGGGTCCGGAGGCAGAGGGTCCACTTCCGGTGCGCGGGACTGTTGAGGTGTGGCACCAGGATGCCATGAAAACGGCATTTGCGGGCCAGGTGACCCAGGAATAGAGGAAATTGTTCTATTATTGAGAATGTGAGAACCACAGCCCAAAGGGGGTGCGGCAAGGAAAATATCTTTAACTGAAGGTTTTCCTCCTCCGGGGGACAGAGTGGCCTGCTCACCAGCTCCGGAGCAAACGTCTCGTTCCCTGGGTCGTCCGTCTCAGGAACACTTGATAGCCTTCCTGGTCCTCGAGGACGTTCGGGATACGGGGGCGTGCGCTTCCTGCGGAGCGCTCAACGCTGGGGCTGAGAGCTGGGCCCAGACTGAAGCGGAGTTGCCTGATGTTTGAAAGCCACAGGGGGATGCCCTTGGCGAGCAGACGGAGCACGGCCTGTGCAGGGCATGATGCGGCCTCCTTCTGTTTCTTCATCGCTGAGAACTGCTGGGCAAAGTCGTCAACGGTGTCACCGAATAGACCGAGCTTGGAGACGGGGGCGTTGAGAAAGCGTGCTTTGTCTACCTACCGTATCTCGACCAGGTCCAGCCATATGTGACTCTCATGGATCACGAGGGTGGCCATCGCCCGTACGAGTGCCGGCGCTGTGACCGTCGTTTCCCCGGTCGTCGAGCGCAGTTCCTGCAGCACATCAGGTACAGGACTACCCAAGTGCAGATCTTCAAGTGCCTTGGCCTGGTAGATTGCAGGGGGGCCATGGCATGCAGGGTGGAGGCAGCTTAGAGCCGCTCCACCGTTGAGGATAGTGAGAGCGGAGGAGCGTAGAGGGTAAAAGGTGCCCTCTATGGCTTCGTCAACTCGTCATGCACCTCTGGGAAGAAAGAAACCGGGGGGTCGCGCCTGGGAGCAGCTGCTGTGATCACAGCCCATGCATGCGAGGCAGCTCTTACTACCGTCAGAAGTGGAGAGAAATTTGACCGCATCCAGGAACTACAAAGGGGATGAAAGACATATTTAAAAAGATGCGTCCTGAAAAGGACGTTCAACGCCAGCTGTGTATTGATCTTTTAGAGAAAATAAACTCTTTTTAGGGAAAATTATCTCTTTTATAAGTGCTGTCGAAGCACCCAGGGGCAAAGCTGCACTGTTGTGCAGAGCAGGAGAAAGCTGCTGATATGCACCGTAGATCCAACAGCATACGCTCTGTAGAGATGAAGTGAACAGTCAGTGACTACAGCTAATCACACAACCGCTTGGCTCCGAAGGAAAATTCTGAAAGGACAGATGCATTTCCCTCCCTTTATACCCATATGTCCGGGGGCGGGACATGCAAATTATGTCTGCCAATTTCCCATTGGCCTTTTCTTAATTTCAGAGATGTGCGAGGCTCTCAAGAGAGACCCCTAGTGTCGCTTCTTCGACACAACGTCGAAGTGAGCGACAGACGGAGAATGGCAGTAAGCCTCAATAATTAGCCAAATGTTTTTCTTTTTTTTTTATCGTGCATTTATGTACCTAGTATTAAAAGGACAAAACTTTTCCTCTTTGAGCATATTTGAGGATGAGACAAAAGTTAGTTGGTTTTAGTTTTAGTTCCCCTTTTAGTTTTAGTTCTCTATTTAAAGATTTACATCAAGCAAATTACACCACACAGATGTAACCTTAAAACTTTTATTATTAAGGTTAAATGTTAAACTTCCCCATTGAAATCAATGGATTTGTAGCATAAAATCTATTGTGTAGACCAGGGATGACCAACCCTGCTCCTGGAGAGCTACATTCCTGCAGAGTTTAGATCCAACCCTAATCAAACACACCTGAACCAGCTTATCAAGGTTTTTAGGATTACTTGAAAATGACAGGCAGGTGTGTTGCAGCTAAACTCTGCAGGAAGGTAGCCCTCCAGAAGCAGGGTGGGGTGACCAGGGTGTAGACCCTTTCATGTTGTGACCTAATTTGCCTTCTTTCCATCCTAAACAGCATGCATGATTACAATTAGTGTCCTAAATCATAGGATGATAAACTTCTTTCATATTTTATACATTGCACAACAGAAGAGGAAGAGTTTGTTCGGGTAGTGCTGAAGAATTCAAGAATTAATTTACCACGCACAAGTTTTTGAACTTAAATGTAAAAATAATACATTTTAAAGTGGTCAATTTATCAAGATACGCTAGTATGTCCCAATAACGATAGCACTGCCTATCTACATATTTAAAAGTATGTACTTTAACATGAAGTATAAACTTTTAGTATGCATCCTTCAATTCCTAAAATAGCCCTCATAATATAAGCCTATTTCAACATTTAAAATTCTAATTAAATTATAACTACCATCCGCAACACACCTTGAACTCTGGCTGTAACTTAATCTATATCATTTTATATTCTGCACACTTTTAAGACTTGCAGAATCGTTCAATTTCTGTACGCGTCTGAGCACTGACAGCGAGAATACGTCAAAGCTACTTTCTGCTTTGGACAGAAAAAGAGGAAGATGAATGTGGATACATATTAAAGCAAATTATTCTTTGCCCACAGTCAGTCTGGAGGCAAGAGAGACACTTAACTGCAAAAATCAATAGCAATTTATTCTCATTTTGGACTCCAAAAACACAGAGTAAATAATCCTGTCCCTCTGCTCTCCGGTCCCGAGAGAGAACCAGCACACCACTCACTTTTTCTAAATCATCTTCCCCTTGACACTAAATTTCTCTCTCTCTCTCTGACTGAGTTTATAAATGGACCTCACCCCCCACCCCTTCAACTATGGGTAGATGTCCACTGTCAATCTGGCTCAGCACCTCTCCAGCAGAGGTCAGCATAGGAAAAACCTTGGCACTTGAGCACAAACCAAGAGCCCCTATTTTGGAGGGATTCTCACAAATTCTGAAAAGACAATGTTCCTATTTTACTTCAAAATCAAAAGAAATAAATAAGGAATAAAATGTAGCATTTAGAATTAGAAGCCTATTTTGGGGCCATTAAGAGTTTTTACATTGAGACTTTATTTTCATGACAGTTATGCAAAAACAAATATTTTACCCTTCGATTCTCATTGGGTGTCTCATTAAAAGGGTGTTTTCCCCTGAATTAAAGTCAACATGAAATAACGTTTGCAACCCTATTTACCTCAATAATCTAATGTATTGCTGAGTGAAAGAGATATTCAATGAGGAAAAAATGTTGGGTGTGACTTGATTTTATCCATCAGGATTTATTCATACACATGCCCCGATTTATTATTTTTCACTTCTTTTATTTTGTCAAACATGAAAGGTGTTCTTTTATCAATGTGTATACTTAGTGCAATAAGTATACATGCTACTGGATCACTAAGATACTATGACAAATCCAAGGACCAGGAAGTTTCTCTCAGCTTCCAACACTGACAAGATCAGATGAGAAGAAAATGATATACATCTGAAGGATGAATATCATTTTCTTCTCATCCGTTGAAAACCACCTACAGTGCTGAAATATCTCAAATGTACTGTAGGTGGTTCTCATGTAAGACCACAGATAATATGCCTCCTTTAACATGTTGCAGCATTTGTTCTCTGCTCAGGCACAGCTGCGAAGCACCTGGCAAAACAGACTGTGCTCTGACAGCTTAAGTCACATTAAAAAACCTGCTTCATTTCTGTTTTTCCATTTCTGAATCTTCAACAAACACCATGTCTTGTACAAAGATGTCTGACAGCTCTCATAGGAGTACAACAGAAACGTTATTTTCACATAGGCATGGTTGACATTTAGAAAAACAATTAGGGGTTTTGGGTGAAAAACAGGACATTATGTAATTACTTAGTTTTTACTATTAAGTGAATTCCATTATGATTTAATAATGCTTTACTGACAAAAACATATTTCAAATTTGAAATGTCACAACAAATGATTTTAGAATAATAACAGGATGAAACAATTATAAGAATATTTGTTATGTGATGAAAGAGTAAAAAACTCAACTCTTTAATTTCTGATGTCCTTCAGAGACATTCGATTTGTTCAGGACAAACAAGGACTGCATCAAATAGCAATATCTGAATAGAGTATATAGAATATAAAAAAGAATGACTACATTTACATGGACACCAGAAAGTGGTTTATTGTGAGAAAGTGGTGTTCCGGTATACATGCACTGTACTGTATAAGCGACGTACTCTTTACTCCCATATGCATTTGTATCGGGCAGTAAACAGCTTTCTCCACAGCAATGTAATTTCCCCGTAACACATGTGTAAATGGCAAACATGGTATCCGTGAAAAACCTTGCTATTTTATTCTCTGTTGCTTCATTTTATGTCCAGATATACCAGATGTGTTGCTGTGTTTGTTTCCTTAACTTTTCTATAGCCATATGCAGTGCAACTGTGCTGAAATAGTGGGGTTTCCCTCTTACGTAAAACTCTGGGATTCCCCCAGTGTACTTGAGTGCATACTCTATACGCCAGCATAAGGGACCGTCGATATTTTACATTGGTATGTAAAAATGGGTATAGTTTATTGTGTAGATGATTTTCCCACTGTACTCCCAGAAATGTTCTGCAGTGTTGACTTGTATAGGCCTCCATCCTATAACATTTGTTATCTGGTCTGTTCATAAACATGTGCACTCCCCAAAAACTTGTAAGAACATCACTTATGCATTTACATGGCCATGTAAGCCACATTCTCCAGGAGTGTGTTAAACCGCTTTCTCTTAATCCCTTAAACGGCATAAGGAAACTAGTGTTCTTGTTTACATGACGTTTCAGATGCCACTTTCTGCTAAAACCTTAAGTGCATGTAAACGTGGTTAATGTCACCTATAAGAAAAAGGCATCATTTGTTACAGTGCTTGCAAGGCAGATCTGTATTGATCTCCACACACATTCTGTTTAGGAATTGTTTTAAAAACATTTTGGTTTGTTTCAATTAATTCAGCCTAAACAACTTTCCAACTATATTTAAACTTTGTTTTATAGATAATTTCAGTCTTAAACTTTAGACTTTGAAAAAAAATGATACGAAATAATACTGAAGTTTGAATATTCAAATTCAAAATTCAATAATAAATTCAATCAAAATATAAACGACAGAGATGAAAAGCAATTGGTATTCTTTCCTACATCTGTTTTCATAAAGAATTGTGATTGGTCTTTTTTTTCTTGCATCCTTTCAACAATAAGGGCACCTTTATCCTACAAAATCTGTGTTGCATTCTATGTTGATTTGTGTTCCTTGAGAGTATTAAGACAGTGAAGTTTTGCTAACGTATTTGATTTCAAATTTTTATTAAAAAGCGGCCTTAGAGTGACCATTTAAATGAATCAACTCAAAACTCTGATTCAATTATTCATTTGCATCATCATTCAAAATTGTTCAGTGAAAAGTTGTATATATTTTTTTATTACAGCGTGTAAAATGGTGTAAAATGTTAAAAAAAATACCAAGCTATAGAAAGTCAGATTTTTTTCATCAAATTGTTAATTATGTTTCCAGGAGTGTTGGTAAATCATGGTTTTAAAACTTTACAGACATTATATCAGAAATTTTCACAATTAATTCTGATTCAAAGTAATGAAGTGACTACGTTTCCATCCAAGGATTGTTAGCGGAAAAAGTTTTAGTGCATCAAAATAAAGCTGATGGAAATGCAAATATTGCAAAAATTTCACAAGTGTCGACATAATATTTTTCCGTTTAACTCTAGCACATAAACTCTATGTTGATACTTCAAATGTCGTGAAAAACTGGTTTGGAAACACTTTTTGTCGAGAAAATTGGCATTAACTTAAAAATGCAGTGTCACATGACAGAAATTTCCCCAATCGAAAGCCTGTGTTAATCATGTCGACAGTATACATCCTTGAAAGCCAATTTATTGTACATGACTATGGATCGATCTTAACGGCATATAGATCCGATGCTGCAAACATGACACTTCCAGGAGTGCCAACACAAATATCTCGTATCATGCACATTGACAAGTGCACGGAGAAAAAATGAATGGCCACTGTTTGTGATTAATTTTATCGCTGTAGCCATCCGTCTATTTATTAATGTTGCTTTTTCACACCATTCAAAATAATAGATGGCAGTCATGAAATTAGCCCACAATCAAAAAAACATAATTTCTGTGCACAAAGATGTTTTAAATTAATAATAAATATACAATACTAGGAGAAAAGCTTCAGTGTGCTTTTTTGGAACATTAACTTATAGCCCAATTTTATAAAATTATCGTTTAGCTTACTTTGGAAAAAATGCCAGCACAATTCCCTGTATTAAATAAAATAAATTACCAAACGAAAAAGCATTAAATTAAAAAAACTAATTACCAATGAAAATATATATATTTTTTTAGACCTATATATACCTTTTCTTTACACAAACTTAAACTATCTTCACCCTGTTCTGTAGATGAAAATCTCAGCTTCACTTTCAGAAAACTAGCTTTTGAACATTTTAAAATGCTTAAATATTTTAAATCTAATCTAAATTTCAGGTTGCCAGCTTGAACAGAGCCATGACGATTCGCTTTCGGGTCAGAACTGGTGGCAACCTGCGATAGGTGCAACATCAGGACCAATATTGCAGTCCTATCAGAAGGGCAACTTCCTTTTGATTGCAATTCCTCGTCTTCCGATTGCATTTATTTGTGAAATTAAAATGACAGTAAGCTGACTAATTTCTATTGTCTCAATACTCTCCCCATTTTACAAAAATTTCAGAGGAAGAAAAATTAGGGACATCTGGGAGGTGAATTAGCGATAAACACATATTTCTGTATGGAAATGGCTTAAGGGTGGATTTCTTTTGCGCTAAACCAAAACCTATGCGACAAAGTGGGGTTTTTTTTAGGCATGACATCATCACGCACACGTGTTGGCCGTTTGAATGGAAACAGTCAAAAGACGGAAATGTTTTTTTCTGAATCTATGTACTGTACTGATCATTGTCCCATGTCTGCCAAACATGCTGAGTGGTCCAAATATCGTTTGCAGCCTGAAACAGAACTTTTAATAAAAACAAAAAACAATTCTGAAGTGTATATGTGATAAATGGGACCATTCTGCAATTGCCTAAAGTATTGTATTGCTCTACAAAGATAGATACTTTTCAATTAGGCATTATAAAAAAGTTTGAGCATAATTATAAATCATTTATTTGACCATCTCTACTTCCCTGGTCATTTATTATTCAACTTAATCTCTACATCATGGATTTGTTTTAATAAAAAATAAATTAATAAAAAAATTATAGATCTTTTAATGTTTGTCTCAAAACATTACTTGTTTAAATGCTTAAAGGTATGGAATGATTTTCCGGACATTATTCAAAAGGAATTGCAAATTGTATTTGCAATTGCGTTTTCAATTTGTGGACGCATAAAATGTGACAATCCAAACGCAATTGCAAATCGCGCATTACGGTTTGCATTTTCGTTTAAGTGAACGCACAGTGACTGCCAGATTTCAAATGGAAAAGCAAAGTCCGTTTGCAACTGTGTTTCCCATATCTTAGGAGTTTTGGCCCTGTCATATTTAAATAGCAATTTCAATTACCATGTCTGCGTTTTCACTTTCTCAGCATCGCGTATGTAGCCAGCCAAAACTCAAATGGAATACTAATTCCCTTAGTATTTCCATTTCCGATGCCTTACACAGAAACCTGTCAATCAGGGTCAAGGGTGGGATTATGCTATGGGGCGTGTTTGTCTTGGGAAGAGACGTCACTCACAGTCCACGGTCAAGATCAAATGAACCGGCGTCTGTTCAGGGCATCACCTCTTTATTTATTTTGTATTTATTTTAATGTTTATTTGACAGGGACAAATGCATAGAACATTGCTTTATAAAGAATAGGCCTACAAAGTAGATGCCACGCATACATGTTTCTAGCCATGACTAATTTGCAACCCCTGTCCCTGGTTAGGCTTATAAATTTAAAACAAAAATTACAAAGTATTGAGTTTAAGATTTATAATTAATAAAATACATACAACAAATACATCCCATATATGAAATAAGATATGGGCTTAAGTAGATGTGGAAGTCACTATAAATCAAAGTCTAGACACATTTAACAATACAAGAACACAAAAGGGTGCATATGTCTGTGCGTGCTCACATATGCAACATTATGTTTGTATGCATTGTGTTATGTCCTACGGAAGCGTATTGCATTCACTTGAGAGAAAAAAATCTACTCTGTTTTTCTGAATTAACGACTTAATTATCTCAGAATTATGAGATAATTTTTCATGGAAAAAAGTTTTTGCTCTGTTTTTCTGAATTAACGACTTAATTATCTCTGAATTATGAGATAATTTTTCATGGAAAAAAAAGTTTTTGCTCTGTTTTTCTGAATTAACGACTTAAATATCTCAGAATTACAAGATAATTTTTCATTAAAAAAAAATATTGAGATCCCTCAAAATCCTGCCAGGAGCTCTATTTTAGCTGGATTGCAAGTAAACATGTCCCGCCTTTCAAGTTTAATCCAGTTTTATTTTACTTTGGGTCTGAGACAATTTATAGAGATATATTTTAAACTTGGCCTTCAATACAAAGACATTACTGTCTATGACATTTGTAATACTGTCATGGCTGAGACACGCTTTGATCTTCCAAAGGACACTAATCAAGCAATAGACTTGTACTTGCATTTAACACGAGAACTACCGGAATTCTAGAACTACTAGAATGGCCATAGTGGTCATTCTGACCGTTCATACTAGACTGGACCAAATGTCATGTCATATTTACATTCGAAACTTCTATTGAGGTTTTAGAATGAAGCTTCTAATGTCTGTCGTCATATTTTATATCGTCATCACCCTAAAAATGTATTGAATACAATACAATAATATGGATCAAATGGAGCGCCAAGCGAACGCAGATAGTCCTACATAATACTGATCTTTTTTGTAATATATAATAGTGCTAGACTATATAAATACATAGGCCTATATATATTATATATTAGCTGCTAGACTGCCCCGGAAGGTGCGTGCCTCGCTTTGTGTACAGCAAGTTTTTTCCACCACAGTGAAAATGGTTTTGAAAGTCTAAACGCCAACAAACATGGATTGAGGCGGAATATTTCATTAGATAAAAACATGTTGTGAATTTTGGAAATTATTACATCTATCCTTTTTCAAAACATGTTGACTTTTGGACTTTACAACGCTCTGGAGTTATTGGAAATTGGAAACAATCCTATGCAGCCGCCACTGGAATCAAAATCCATGAATAAATGAATCTGTTATATTAATAAAATGAATGTGAAAATGTATTAGTTCATCGACAACCACAGAACTTGCTATTGTAGCTAATTACAGATACAAATTTGATTATTTATATTAAATTATTCTCTTTGTAAAATAAAAACAAATCAATACAATAGCTTATAAAAACATCACCAATGTGTATTTCAATGCATAGTAAAAACCTTAGACATGTATGAAACACATATAGGCCTAACCCAAAATGGCCAAAGCGGTTAATAAAGAATATGAACATTCAGCTAAACTGTGGGAAAACTGATTTAGAAAGCAATATTTGTTTTACTGTGAGCAAAAATATCATGCTGTAAAACTATAATGAAAATAGTATGCTGTAAAATCATTATGAACGAATTCTCCTAAAAGTGGGCTCACTTGAACAAAAAAAGGGGGCCCCCTTTTAGGAGAATAATTTAATATAAATAATCAAATTTGTATCTGTAATTAGCTACAATAGCAAGTTCTGTGGTTGTCGATGAACTAATACATTTTCACATTCATTAGAATTAAAATTTCGTGTCCTGGTGTTTATTATAACAGATTCATTTATTCATGGATTTTGATTCCAGTGGCGGCTGCATAGGATTGTTTCCAATTTCCAATAACTCCAGAGCGTTGTAAAGTCCAAAAGTCAACATGTTTTGAAAAAGGATAGATGTAATAATTTCCAAAATTCACAACATGTTTTTATCTAACGAAATATTCCGCCTCAATCCATGTTTGTTGGCGTTTAGACTTTCAAAACCATTTTCACTGTGGTGAAAAAACTTGCTGTACACAAAGCGAGGCACGCACCTTCCGGGGCAGTCTAGCAGCTAATATATAATATATATAGGCCTATGTATTTGTATAGTCTAGCACTATTATATATTACAAAAAAGATCGTATTATGTAGGACTATCTGCATGTCAGCTACGCTCCATTTGATCCATATTATTGTATTTTATTCAATACATTTTTAGGGTGATGACGATATAAAATATGAGGACAGACATTAGAAGCTTCATTCTAAAACCTCAATAGAAGTTTCGAATGTAAATATGACATGACATTTGGTACAGTCTAGTATGAACGGTCAGAATGACCACTATGGCCATTCTAGTAGTTACAGAATTCCGGTAGTTCTCGTGTTAAATGCAAGTACAAGTCTATTGCTTGATTAGTGTCCTTTGGAAGATCAAAGCGTGTCTCAGCCATGACAGTATTACAAATGTCATAGACAGTAATGTCTTTGTATTGAAGGCCAAGTTTAAAATATATCTCCTTATATTGTCTCAGACCCAAAGTAAAATAAAACTGGATTAAACTTGAAAGGCGGGACATGTTTACTTGCAATCCAGCTAAAATAGAGCTCCTGGCAGGATTTTGAGGGATCTCAATATTTTTTTTTATGAAAAATTATCTCGTAATTCTGAGATAATTAAGTCGTTAATTCAGAAAAACAGAGTAGATTTTTTTCTCTCAAGTGAATGCAATACGCTTCCGTAGGACATAACACAATGCATACAAACATAATGTTGCATATGTGAGCACGCACAGACATATGCACCCTTTTGTGTTCTTGTATTGTTAAATGTGTCTAGACTTTGATTTATAGTGACTTCCACATCTACTTAAGCCCATATCTTATTTCATATATGGGATGTATTTGTTGTATGTATTTTATTAATTATAAATCTTAAACTCAATACTCTGTAATTTTTGTTTTAAATTTATAAGCCTAACCAGGGACAAGGGTTGCAAATTAGTCATGGCTAGAAACATGTATGCGTGGCATCTACTTTGTAGGCCTATTCTTTATAAAGCAATGTTCTATGCATTTGTCCCTGTCAAATAAACATTAAAATAAATACAAAATAAATAAAGAGGTGATGCCCTGAACAGACGCCGGTTTATTTGATCTTGACTGTCGACTGTGAGTGACGTCTCTTCCCAAGACAAACACGCCCCATAGCATAATCCCACCCTTGACCCTGATTGACAGGTTTCTGTGTAAGGCATCAATGGAAATACTAAGGGAATTAGTATTCCATTTGAGTTTTGGCTGGCTACATACGCGACGCTGAGAAAGTGAAAACGCAGACATGGTAATTGAAATTGCTATTTAAATATGACAGGGCCAAAACTCGTAAGATATGGGAAACACAGTTGCAAACGGACTTTGCTTTTCCATTTGAAATCTGGCAGTCACTGTGCGTTCACTTAAACGAAAATGCAAACGGTAATGCACGATTTGCAATTGCGTTTGGATTATGTCACATTTTATGCGTCCACAAATTGAAAATGCAATTGCAAATACAATTTGCAATTCCTTTTGAATAATGTCCGGAAAATCATTCCATATAAAGGGTCATGATGTGGGTCTCAGAAATAGTTTGTCCCCAATGGTTTGGCTTTCCATTCAGCACACAAAAACAGACTACAAGATTATGATAAATTATTACCGCAAGAGATAGATTAAAATACAGGTGCAAGGGACTTCAATATTTCTAAATATTGAATCTAAATAATTATTTCTAAATAATTAACCTAGTGAGGGTAGTGCTCATTTTAGCTTTTGAAAGAAAATCTTTTCAAACTTTTAGTTTTAATGTGCCATTACAAGGCCATTTGTTTTATACATCCTATGACTTGTATTGTTTGGATTTATTTTGAACTCACATTTTAACTCTCATTATTATTTAATCAGTGTAATGGTTTTCAAGAATGGGGAGGCAAAGTTTAATTTTATTTAAAAAAAAATGTTATATTAGAGGCGGCAAAAATTGTGTATACAAGTCAGCTGCCGCTAGAGGGATAGGACAAAATGGACAGCTTGTAAGCGCTTCTCGGGCTCAGAACATCTCTGTCCACTGTTGTTGTAAGAGGGCAGTGGGTGCTGTTTTCAGCACCTCAACAGTACTAGATTTTGAGTGCGTTTTTTTTTTAAATAACCTTGGTCTTATTTGCTCTTAAACACTGTTTTTATTTGCACATTTTGCACCTCTACCAATTCCATTCCTCCTTCATGGTGTGAATCTCCTTGCGACCAATCACACAGAGCAGATACATAAATACCTAAATATTTAATTAATATAGATATAATATAAAATATGTATTTATTTGTCCCATCTCCTTGTACTTACTTCAGGAAATGCAAATCTAATATTGATTACGCTAAATGTAATCACGTGGCACACAATTCAAGCTATTGTATTCTTTTTTACAAATAATAACATATCAACATTCATTCATGCAAGAAAGACAGACTTGTGGTGCTCTTGAGCATGCTGTGGCCGTCGAGATGAGTCAGTTCTCCTCACAGCTTAGTCGATATAAAAACAGGCTTACGTGACATGACTATTGGCACAGATATTGTTCCAATATCAGGAGATGGTATGCCTGAGGGTGGAGGCGTGCTGCTTGATTCATACTCATTCTGTCAGACAAGCGCCAGTCAGTTCACTCAAACTGTCTCACGGGGAACAGTGAGCAACGCACAGACGTGCCGGAGACACTCAAAAAAACACAATCAATATGTCTTCTTCAGAGCCCAGCGATGCAAAGGGAGACTCAGACCGAGAGGCTCTAACGATTTATTTCAGATTCAACATTGAGATCATTTTTCAGAGATAATCTAGGAAGATAAAAGGAGATGTAACATGATGGGTCTTAAAATTATGTGAGCCGCACAGAAAAGAGCAAAAGAATTGGGTCTCATTAAAACAACTGAAAGATTGGAGAAAGTTTTAACTGAAACTTTTAGTAATGTCAGCTCTATATGACTGTGGGATTGTGGCTGACAAGCATTAAAACATTGTTGAGAAGACAATAACTATTTAACGTAATACAATCAGACTTAATTTAAGAGAGGACCATTAAAGTCAACATGAACCTACAACAACTTAGCGGATACAAAGCATCACCCTGAAAACAAGGTATTTAACAAAAATAAAATGTAGGGCAGGACTTAATTGGAATTAATTGGATCTTGAAAAGTGGGCATTACGTAACAGAATAGAGCAGGTGGTTTCAGAGTAGGGGGTAAAAACTTGGAGGGATTTGTGACATCAGCAGAAAAGTAAAGTTGTATCAAAGGCTAATTATTATATTTTGATAAAAAATTACATACACCATTTTCAAGAAATAATGGGCACTATCCACAATATCCTCAACGAGTCCACTGTGTTTTGCAAGGTGGGCAGAATTTCCGGTTGGCTAGTGGATATGTGATTGTTTGGCATTTTGTGTGTAGCCGGTCTCCGCATGCTTGCGTTTCATGCGGTTAGATTCTTGCTTTTTAAATGTTGTAATATGCCTTGTAAAATAATTCCCAGACTTAGGAAAATCTGTTTGAAAAAGCTTGGAATAATTTGTTTGTGTGCTCTTTTCACTCTATTGACAAGAAGTAAACAGCGGGGATTACTTATATTATCCACAGTTATGGTCCGGCTGTGATAGATGTCCAGAAATGTAAAAAAGGAACAGTATTTTACCTGAACTGTCTGTGAGTAGTGACAATGTTTTCAACTGTTTTCATGCAATGATGCTGAATTGATAAATTCTACAGTGAAAGATCATAATTATTAGACATGTACAGTAGTGAGATGTTTTATCATGTTTGAAATTAATTGTATTATGATCTTCCTCTTTCCTGCATTTTTCCTTCCTGCAATTCACTTTCTTTTGAGTGTCTTTGCTGAATGTGCATGTCTTCACTTAAGAGGAAAAGGTGATTTGGAAAACAGTGTGGACATGAATTCAGGATCAATTACATTTATTTGTACAGTGCTTTTAACATACTGTTTTATAGTTGTGTGGCAGGGCGGAGGGCAGGGCCAGGTCGTGATCATACACACCCGGTCCCTTATCAGGCTAATCAAGCCTCCGAGAGGGATAAAGGCAGACTGCGGAGGATTGTGCGGGAGAGAGAGAGATAGATTACGGACATGTCCGTCATGTGTGTTTGTATCTGTTTAAGTTTTATATTAAAACTATTATTTATACTGAAAAGCCAGTTCTCGCCTCCTCCTTTCCATTGACTTCTTTACACTGGTGCCGAAACCAAGGAAAGTGGAGGGATACGCCGTAGTAGAGTTCTCGCCACTAACGCCGGGGCGTTTCGTCCGCCAGGGGATGGAGGACTGCCTCTGAATCACCCAGGGAGGTGCTGCTGTCATCCACTAGAGGGTGGCCGAGGACCAAGCTATGGCGTATCAGAGAACCGGTGAGTAAGTGTTTCTTTGCTCCTCTCTCTCTTAAGCTGCCGCTACATGTTGGCCTTTCCCTCTCTTTTAAATTTTACTTTGGTTTTTAGGGAAAACTGTACTGTTACAGGGAGTCACAAAGGAGCCAGTGCTCCATCCATGCATTTCGTGAACATGCGGGGTGATAGGGCTAGGCCGAATGGAAGAACCCGATATTGGAATGCTTCACCCCCGAAAGTGAACCTCAGGAACTTCCTGTGTTGTAGCAGAATTTCTATATGAAAGTATGCATCCATGAGATCGATCGTGACCAACCAAACATGATGTTGGATTTGGTACATGACCGTCTTGACAGTTAGCATCTTGAACTTGAATGCCCTGTCTGAGCGATTCAAGCCTCGAAGATTTAAGATCGGATGTAACCCCCCACCCTTCTTGGGAACCAGGAAGTATCTGTTGTAATAACCTGACTCTTTGTCTGGAAGGGAATTTGTTCTATGGCCCCTTTGACGAAGAGACTTTGCAGTTCTTTCCACAGTAGACAAGCTTGCTCTGGTTTCACGGTAGTGGGAACCACACTGTTGAAATGCAGAGAGCGGCGAACTAATTTAATTCTGTAATCTTTCTCTACTGTTCTTAGGACCCACATAGAAATACCTGGCAGTAGTTTCCATGCTGCCAGGATCTCTGAGATGGGTATCAATTTTGACACTTCCTTTTGTGGGGATGTCGAGTATTCCGTGTCCTGGACTATGGCAGGAAGCAACAGAATGCCCAAGATTTAGCTGGAAACCTCTAAATCCTGAAACACCAGAGGCGGCAGGAATGGAGAGGTTTCGTGGGGGCATCAGCAGGGTACAATTGAATGATTCATGTGCCCCGTCCTGAGGGGGGCTACCCCCACAAGGCTGGGTGCAAGACCATCAGGGTTTTATTCTTCTTAGAAATGACTGCCCTGAGGTCTTGCTTTGGGGGCTGCTGAGGGAGACAAGCCGGCCCCCAGTATCTACGAGGGGCAGCATGACTCACCACGCTTTGTTTTTGAGCCTCCCTTCTAGAAGGACCAGAGGTGGCTGACGGCCCCTCCCCCTGAGTGCGGCGAGGATGGAATTGCCCGAAAGCTTCCTCGTGACTCTTTGCCTCCTGGTACCTGGTAATAACTACGTTCATAGCGTCACCAAATAAACCAGATATGAAACGGGGCATAGAGAAGGAAAACTTTGTCCTTGTCTCTGATGCCCGACAGGTTAATTCATAAGTGTCTCTCCATGCTGACCAAAGCAGACATAGACCGGCCAATGGCACGGTCACGCAGAGAGACAGATCCGTGGCACGACGAAGCTCAGAGAAAGCCTCTTCGTCGACGTTGGTGCCTGCACTCAGGTCCTTCAATAGATCAGCCTAGTATGCCTATAACCCTACCATAGTGTGCAGGGCAGCACCAGCCTGACCTGCTGCCTGATAAGCCTTCCCCACAAGCGTGGAGATGGTCCTGCACGGCTTTGTGGGTAGAGTGGGTCTCTTTAGCGATGATGCCGTGCCAGGCGAGAGATAACCAGCAAGTGTCTCTTTCACCGGCGGCATCACCGAATACCTCCGAGCACCCACGATATGTACTCTACGAATGTTGACATCGAGGGCAGGAAGTATAAGGATTCCTCTATGATAACGCTCGTTATGGAGGTCATAGAAGAAAGGAAGGGACTGATATAGAGTTCCCTTCCTTTTTTTTATTTATTTTTTTGGCCACCAGACAGAAATCTGTCTTCTAGTTTGGAGTGTTTGGGGGTCTCTTGTTTGCGTGGCAAGTCTAACTGTAGTCTGGCCACGGCCCGATTAACCACATAGAGTAATTCCTCAGCCGCTTTATTATTGTGCGTGGAATGTTCAGAGTTTCAGCTGGACCAGCTGGATCTGGGGAGAGAGCGAGCGATAGGGACGGACCCGTCTCTCACTCCTCAGCCAGATCCATGCGAGAGCCCCATGATGAAAAAGTGGGCGCTGGCTCTTGGAATTAAACGAGAGGAGTGAGAAGCATTGCACAATGCTCGCACCCGCCTCGCCCCAACGCTAGAGCAGCATGCTCTTCCCCCAAACACACAAAACAAAACTGTTGTGTGTCCGTTTCAGCCATAGAGCGTAAACATGTGAACACACACTGCTTGCTTTGCTACACACTCATTCTTGGAAAGGAGAAAAGGTTTTCTGCACACTGCCTAACAAATTCTAACTCCTAACAGAGGAAAGAAAGTTCTGACAGCTTGAGAAGCACAACACACACAGAGTGTTCTGAAGACAAAAGACCTGACGATGCATCTGTGACGCATCTATTTATAGCCCTGCTACAGGTGCATCCAATGATGTCACCAGCAGAGGCTATACATTCTAGTCAATATCATTGACGTGTTGCACACATATTCAAAGCTGTTCACACCTAAAGTTGATCCCAAAGCGCTAAATCAGTGCAGCATCAAAGTGTAGCCTTTTGATAGGGAACATGATGTATCATAACACTAAGGAGATCGAGGCATGTCCTGAGAGTCACATAGAACAGGGGTGCCCAATATGTCGATCGCGATCTACCAGTTGATCGCAAAGGCAATGCTGGTAGATCGCACAACATTTTTACGTGCTTTTGTTAAATTTTTATACAAATAAATATACTGTCTTTCCATTTTTTTGTTTCTGTCTGACTTGTACTTGATGAGTAAATTTTGACCAGGCAACAATTTTGTTTATTCAGTTGCCATGACATCTTGGTTCGCGCCTTTCAAGGTTTTCTGAGAAAAGAGCGCAAAATTGCTAAGATAGCAGTGTTTGAGATTAGCTACCAGCAGCTTCTGCCCAGATTATGCAAAACTGTCGGATTCCATTCAGTGCAAATCATCAGAATAAGGTAAATGCCCTGGCTATTGTAATCTATTGTGCTGTCTGTGTTTTGGGTTTAGTGTTAAAACTGAATGATATCAACACTGAACATTATTATATATTTTTTTAATTAATTAGAAGATGAATTCCATGTAGGAATATATGAAATAGTCCCAACAACCATTTTTTTTAATTAAACTGTGTTTTTTTAGTTGGTAGATCTTAATGAGTTGGTCATTTAAAAGTAAATCATCACGCAAAAAAGTGTGGGCACCCCTGACATAGAATATAGATTAACATGGCAGAGCTGATTCTTCCACTAAATAATTACAAATCCAATGTTTGGAAACACTTTGGGTTTTATAAGAGAGATGGAGATTTTGATAAAACCCATGCAGATTGTAAAATATGTTGTGCTGCTATAAACTATACAAGCAGTACGACTAATTTAACAACACACTTGAAGTGGCGACACAAAAGCACATTTGTCTGCTGGCAAGTTATGGAACATTTCTTAATTGTTTATCCCTGAGCATCCTTAATTTGTTTCACTGTTAAATGTGTGAACTGTTAAAATTGTAACTGGAGACAGAACAGGAAAAGAATATCTGTTTTTTTGCACTACAAAGGCCTTTTTGTGAAAGGTCCATGATTTAGAAGTCAGAAGGCACTTAATTTAATTTATGATTTGGTGCCTGTCTGAACCAAAGTAATAAAAGTGAACTATCTGTAGCCTACCATATTGAATTGCATAGCATCATATTTTTTCCCATTGCATCGTATTGCATTGAATCACATTGTTTTGAATCGAAATCGGATCGCACTGCATCGTAATAGGGGTGAATAGTATCGCATCACATCGGTAGCCGCTTCATATGTATCTTTAATGTATCAAATCATTGGCTATGCATCGAGATGCGTATCGCATCGGCCTCAGTTACAGAGATGCACATCCCTAATGCACATACATATTATAAATTGTTACTATTATCACTTGATTTACTTTTAACATTGCTATTTGACAAAGCAGCAACGTGGAAGTTAACTATAGCAAGTACAACACATGAACAGTGTGATATGAATTGTCATTTGGATGTACTACTTAAATTATATAAGTTGTGCATCTATTTAGTCAATAATAATAAAATAAAATGTGTTTGTCTATCACAGGATGTCATATGTAAAGTGCAAGTCATGGTTTATTTGTATAGCGCCTTTCACAACACACATAATTTCAAAGCAGCTTTACAGAAGATCATGCATTAACAGAAAATTAAACTGTAATATCTATAATGTCTAAGAGACATCATTGTGTAGTTTGATAATATACGATTTTGAATTTTGTTTAAAAACAAGTAATCCAATAATAATTGTATTTATAACCCCAGTGAGCAAGCTGAATGCGACTGTGGCAAGGAACACAGAACTCCAAGAGAAAAATAACCTTGGGAGAAACTATACTCACTGTGGGGACCAGTTCCCCTCTGGCTAACATCTTGAAAAGTCTGTCTTAATATAGTTTAAAATATTTGTCTTGCAATAAGCATTATATAAACAAAACATTAAAGAACAAATACAAATAGAAAGATGTTAGTTCCTGAGTGTGTGTGTGTGTGTTTTCTTTTTCAACATCGACTTGAATATCCAATTCAACAGTTTACGTCAAAATTATAACACTGTTGTATGAATTTAATTGTTCGAATTGTTTAATTGTATAGCCGAGAATGTCAAGAGTCACCAAAGAGTCAGGCCAAAATCACTATTTTAAGGTAGCTACAGCACCTAACCGTTATGCTATTTAAATTTTATGTTAAAATAGCAAATTGTAATTAGCACAATATTAAAAACAAGTAAAAAGTTAAATTAGCGAATTAAAAGTCCCTCACAAATTCTCACTAGATCACACCATTTATAATATAGATTATCAAGTGTATCAGACTTTTGAATAAATGCCACGATTGACATGTAAAGAAACCGACCACAGTTTGTTTTGGTGTTATGCGGCATTTAGGGGTACTTTATCAAAAACTATTCATACCACCATAATAGACCAGCTGAATGAACACAATTCACAAGCGGATCACAATTCGTTGTAGATTGGCGAGAAATGCATGAAGACCTTGTGATCAGAAGTTATTCCAAAAAGTGATAAATATTGATTATTTCACTGACAACGCAAATATGAAATGCTGAATATACAGTTGTATATATTGTAAATACAAACAGAATGTACTGCTTTTATTCTGCTTAAGAATATCTTGTTAACTTTCTTCTAAGTGCCTCAAACTAAACTCTGAATGTCTTTCAAAGATATTAGCAAACACAGTGATTCATGAAAAATTGTCAGTGTTGCAGCATGGTACCTTTTAAACATGACTTTGTTTCCAGGTGGACTCCTGATAATTCAGGCAATCTGATTCGAGTTTTTCACAAGTGCTTTCAAGTTTTGTATATGCATGAGACACTCATTTAAACACTCAATCCAATGGAAACTTCATAGGCAGATTTTGAAGCACTTATGACAGACGTCATATTGATTGGCTGCCGCCCAGGGGTTTTCGCTTCAAATTTACGTTGAGTATATTCTCAACTTTTTGATGCTCTTGGCCACTCTCAACCCTTGCTCCACTCCACTGTCAACCCCACATTCCCCTTAGAGAGAGTGTCACTTGGCTCAATGAATTGAAAACACCCACTCAGCTCCACTCCGCACCCCGCACCAGTGGACATGTAGGCTAAGACTGGAATGTAGAAAACATAAAGAGTACAGGCAAATGAAACATATACACTCACTTAGCACTTTATTAAGAATTCTATGGTCCTAATAATGTGCCTGACGTGGTTTTCTGCTTTTGTAGCCCATCCACCTCAATGTTTAACATGTTGTGCATTCTGAGATGCTATTCTACTCACCACAATTGCACAGAGTGGTTATCTGAGTTACCATAGCCTTTCTGTCAGCTCGAACCAGTCTGGCCATTCTCCGATCACCTCTCTCATCGATAAAGTGTTTTCATCCGCAAGACTGCTGCTCGCTCTATGTTTTTGGCACTATTCTAAGTAAACTCCTTAGGACCTTTGTGCATGAAAATCCCATCAGATCAGCAGTTACAGAAATACTCAAACCAGCCCGTCTGGCTACATGATTTTATGCACTGCAGCCATACAATTGGCTGATTTGATAATCACATGAATACGTAGTTGTGTTCCTATTAAAGTGGTTAGTGAGTAGGCTATAGAGGAAATGCATGTCATGTCAGGTCAGGTCATTTTTATTTTTATTTCTATAGCGCCTTTCACAACACACATCATTTCAAAGCAGCTTTACAGAAGATCATGCATTAACAGAAAATGAAACTGTAATATCTATAATGTCTAAGAGACATCATTTTGTAGTTTGATAATATATGTGAATTGTGTTTAAAAATAAGTAATCCAATAATAATTGTATTTATAACCCCAGTGAGCAAGCTGAAGGCGACTGTGGCAAGGAACACAGAACTCCATAAGATGTTGGTTAATGGAGAAAAATAACCTTGGGAGAAACCATACTCACTGGGGGGGCCAATTCCCCTCTGGCTAACATCTTAAAAATAATACCAATATTACTTATGTAAAGTGCAAGTCATGGTTTAAAATGAAACTAAGTGTTAATGGTCAGTGTTTAAACAAATATTTTGCATGAACTGTAAGATTAACTCTTTCCCCGCCAGCGTTTTTAAAAAAAAAGTTGCCAGCCACCGCCAGGGTTTTTGCTAAATTTTAATGGCCCGCAGAATATTTTCTTCCATGAATATATGAAGATGCTATATATCACAATAATGATCTGAGCCTCTGCTTTTAGGCAAAAAAAACGATTTTATTTTATCTTCATTTGTTCTTTTTTTATTGCGACTTGAACAGAGGTAGGTTTTGTCAAAAAACAACATTTCAGACAAAAAGCTGAGAAAAAGGCATGTTTATGTCTGATATTTTGAGCTTCTCAATACTCCACTTCTTCATGTTTGAGACGATCGCAGTCTGTTTCTTTGATCAAAGAGTTGCGTACTCTTTCAAAACATGCGCAGGGGTCTTCCTTACCGTATAACACCTAAAACACAGAAACCCGGAAAATTCCGTGTTTGGCGGGGAAGCGTTTTTTCATAAAACACAGAAAATTCCGTGTTTGGCGGGGAAAGAGTTAATGTCTAATGTCATTCAATTTATTGTAGAGTTTTAGATCATGATCAATGTTTCTGGTTCCAGCTGACCTAACTAAAGCAGCCTAATTGTGAGTTGAAGGATAAATTAGGTGTATGCCTGGCTAAATAGATGAGTCTTTAGTCTAGACTTAAACTGAGTGAGTGTGTCTGCATCTCGAACAGTGTTAGGGAGACTATTCCATAGTTTAGGAGTCAAATATGAAAAGGATCTACCTCCTTTTGTGGATTTTGATATTCTAGGAACTTTAATCAGGCCAGAATTTGTATTTATTTGATGTAACAGTACATTCATTGAGAGTAAAATAGTATTTTAGCAGCTTGTTTTTAGAGGTTTTTGGTCCAATAATTAGTAACTCTGTTTTGTCGGAATTGAGTAGAAGGACATTTCTGGCCATCCAATCTTTTGTTTCATTGATGCACTCTGCTAATTTGGAGAATTGTGAAATCTCATCAGGTGTTTTAGAAATAAATATAGATCTAAAGAGCACAAAGATCTAAAAGCACTAGAAGTAAAATGCAGCCACGATCAGACGATAAGAGCGAGTCATTTGTAACTCCGATAAGTGCAGTCTCTGTATTGTGATGAGGCCTAAATCCTGAATGAAATTGTAAATATATACTACTACTCTGTAGAAATTAACATATTCGGGAGGATTCTACCTTTTGTAGTATTTTCGATCTAAGTGGGAGATTTGATATCAATCTATAATTAGCCAGTTCTCCAGAAAAAAGTTGTGGCTTCTTAATAAGCGGGACTGGGGAGGGGCGCGGCCGTGAGCAGCGCTCTGAGCCCAGGAACCAATCGATAAGCCGCGAAGTTTCAGGGCAGGGTGGAGGGTTCCAATCCAGCCTGATGCTTGCAGCTGCCTGGGCAAGAATGGCCGCCAGCTCCGCATCAGCCTACGACTAGGTGACCACACCCAATGGTGGGAGCCCAGTCGAGTCCTCGGCGTCAGACTTGACCAGCCGACTGTACCAGCCTGCCCTCCGATGCTGAAATCGAGAGCTCATCTGCTTCACGTGCCCCAAATGAGATTGCAAACTCTCCCTGAGACGGTCTCATCCAAGAACTCAAAGGGGCAAACGAGCATCCTGTGGAATGGAAGGTCCGTAGGGGGTTACCCGTTGTAGCAGCTCCATTTGGGGTCCCCAAATCGCCCCAAGCGCTAACCGATGTGCCCTCACACCCGTAAGTAGAAGGACAGAGGAGGGGAGTTTCCTCTGACAAAGAAAAGCCGCGACCACAATGATGCCATGGTCATGTTCTCGCAGAGAGAACTTGACCCATCCACAAACGCTGTCTCCACGTGAGGCAGCAATCGTGGCCGTCGGAAGCAGAGAGGTAACGACCGCAACCAGGAATTATACACAGACAGAAAGGCATCTTTAAAAAGTTGCTCTCAATCAGTGCCACTCTTTTAGAAGGAAAATATACTTTTTAGAGGAAGAATATACACTTTTAGGCTGCTGAAGGGGTGTTCTCTGCACTCAACCGGTGCAATAGGGGGAGAAACCGCTATAATGTGCTGTAAATCCAACAGTTTTTAGAGGTGAATGGAACATTCAGCTCGCTGAACACAACCGCTCGGCTCCGAAAAGAAAATCTGAATAAGTGGTTGTGAGCCAGCTCCTTTTATACCCATATGTTTGTATGTTGTATGGCATACAAATTCCACTCACCAATTCCCATTGGTCTTTTCTCAAAGATCAGAGGTGTTTGGGGCTCCCAAGGGTGACCCCTAGTGTCACTACATCGACACAACATTGAGTGAGTGACCGATAGGGAACACCTGTTTCCCATAACAGCACATTGATTGCTCATTATAAAGTAGAACTTAAGTGCTGCGTTACGGACGTTGTCCATTTCAAAGGTGCTGATCACTTTGGCCAGTATGTCCATGAGGTTTTCTTCTCAAAATAAAAATAAGGTGGAAATACTGACAAACATGCAGTAGTTTGTAAACTTATCGAGGCACCAAAATGTATTAACTTACAATTACAGAATTTAAAGAAATTAGACCTCGTTATTCATCATGAAATTTGTTACTGCCATGTAAAAAAAAGACTATAGGCAAGCTGATTTGAACCAGCCATTGGAGGAAGGAAGAAGAGGAGGAGGAAGAGAGAGAGGGAATCTCTCATTGCACATTGCACACTAATCTCCTCTGCTAACCATATTTTAATTATTTATTAAGGCATATTTATTTAAGTTTTAAACTGCGTGGTTAAATTGCTCACATGTCTTCTTGAATAATCTGTTTAATAAAACCTTGTCTTTCTATTGCCATTAAAATTAAGGCTAATATAACGTTATACTGTATTACGTGTTTTGTAAATTTAGACCTATCACGTCACATGTGCAGACTGTCTCTTGATTATATAGTGATTTTTTTCAACACTTTTTTTTATCCTCTGAAATAGTTTACAATGAATTTCCAATTATCAAAATATATTAATACAATTTATTAAATGTCTTATTGTCTTTGATAATCTGTGAAACTTGACAGAAAGATATGTTTAAATTGCACTTAATGGACTTAAAAGCAGTTCAAGAGTGTTCATTTACGAACATTTTTTTCTTAGATAACAATGCTTTTGGGAAACGCACCTTAAAGATTAAGTAGCCTACTACTTAAGTGCTACTAATGTCTTAGTGCTTCGGGAAACCCAGCCAAGGTTGATATTAATAATAATAATGTATAAAATAGATATATAAACAGATGAATAGATAAAATCAGAGAGAGCAGAAAAATGTCAATGACTTTTCTCATCGTCTCCTCTTTCTTTCTGAAACCCAAGGGTGCTCTTGCCTACACCAAACGTTGTGTAGCATCACATTTCGGTCACCGTTATATAAGAGCAGACCTCTCGATTGGTGAATATCCCTAAAGTGCAGGTTCCACATGCCCCCTTGTTTGGCGCTCCGTAATACGGCCTCCACTGTGTTCACTGATCCTGGAAGCTTTCATCTCGACCCACAGAGCAATTTGTTAAAACTAAACATTACAAATGTACATAAATACACACCTGATGAACGAAGCATTGATTACACAATCATTATGAACAAAACCATTGCAAAACAAAATTTAATTATGTAGTTAATTAGGATTAATATATCTTTAAACATTTCCAGGGAGGTAAATTATAAATGTTTATAAAGTTGTGCACAAATATAATGATGTTACTATGACGAGCAGCACTGGTCCACCCAGATTCATGGCTGGTCCACCCAATCAAATCTGCCAGAATATTTGCAATAAATATAAACTGCATTTTGTTGCATGCAAAATAGCTCACAAGGTAATCATCATATTCCTGATAGAAAATGTAGTTAGACAATTGTTTTTATTTCAAATAAGAAAATTGATATGGTTTTGGTGAATTGAAATGGTTCGTGTCACACTTCTCACCGAATCGGTTTGTTCCGCTCAGCAGACAGTTGATCAAGTTTTGTCTCTATCATTAGGCTCCTTAACATCCAACACACAAACAACAGCCACATATGAGTAATAGGCTGACCTCATCCTCTTTTACTTGAGCCTTTCCTTTTTTCAGACTTATGGCCGATTGTCTGGCATAATCAATTTTGCTGTCTGCACCGAGTGCACAATGCGCCGCGATAGCTTGAAGCGGTCTACAATGGACGCATCAAAGCGAACCTTCTAAAGGTCGTTACACACTAACAAGACTTCAAAACATACATGTCTAGCCAATCATGTTGATAGATAAAAATAAAAATCAGGACAGGGAAGTAGAGAACACAGACGGAGGGAAAATAGTGCATTAAAAGTAAAGTTACAGCACTTAATTGTAAAGTATACCATTTTTAAACTACTTAAAGTACAATTCTTGGGAAAAAGTAGTTACAGTAACGTGAGTAATTGTAATTCGTTACTTTACACCTCTGTTTGAAAGCCAGGGCTTGGGAGCATATGAGTGCACAAGTAGATTTGCCAAATTAAATTAAACTGCAAAATGAAACCTAATTTTAAAATGAACTGATTTCAATGGGTGACATGTTGACAATCCAAATCATAAACCAAACCCAAAACTAATTCTATTAATTCTAATGAAATTATAAACAACAAATAAAAATAAATGCTGCTAAATGTACATCAAGACAGACAAATCAACAATAAACACAAGTGACGTTTTTATTTTATCATTGGTTTATCTCAT
This sequence comes from Xyrauchen texanus, assembly GCF_025860055.1. Lineage (NCBI taxonomy): Eukaryota > Metazoa > Chordata > Actinopteri > Cypriniformes > Catostomidae > Xyrauchen > Xyrauchen texanus. The sequence goes on from NC_068295.1 coordinate 35,434,506, forward strand.
GTAACAACCGATTATGATTAAACTGACTATCTGCTGATTTTATTTAAATTCTATATGAAATGCAGCAGTTAAAGAAACAAAGTGAGCCCAGTTTAAAATCTGTGGTCAACTACATCTTAATTATAAGTGTTGACAGGGCGACTTTGGGTATAAACATTTGTGTTAAGTTACGTTGGTTGGTTGGTGTGTGTATGTGACTTGGCGCAATGGAGTTCTTGGCCCCTGAAACCGCAATGCGAGCACCGCCTACACTGCACAAAACAATGTGGGAAGCGAAAGCTTTATATCTCATGACACTTCTCTTAATATATGTACATTGTTTTGCACTATTTTCTTTGTATGCCATTTCCTTCTAAGCTGCCATTGCTTCTAAGTGCTTAAAACTGAAACAGAGAGCACTCCCAGTCAAGTGCATTGATCATGAGAAACAAAGGCATGCATGCTTTTCCGATAATTGTGGGACTTTAGCTCTTAAGAGCGTTCTCTACATGCAAAGTTGTGAACGTTCTTTCCTTTTTCTTTTGCGTTTCCCAAACCTGTACTTAGCACGATAGAGCGATGCACTTTTAAGCACATCTTTGGTGTCCATTGTGAAGTGCTGAAATCTGACGGTAAAGTGTCACACATTCATAAATTTGTGAATAACTTTATAAATACTTGTAATTTAGCTTACTGAGAAATGTTTACATTTGTTTTCTTAAATAATAAAACGACCATCAGGGTGAAAGCTTCTAGGGTGTCTGAACACTACAAAAAGTATAAAGAGGTTTACGTGTTGGCAGGCCTATTTCATGTGCACAATAGGGTGGTGGAAGAACTAACATAGGGTAAATGTACAAATATTAACGAATTAACTGATTAAGCAGAGATCTGTGCTTTGCACCCAAACTGAAACCGGTGACATCAATGCATAACAATGTGTGTGTCACGATTGAGCAGCAAGGCAGACGAGGAGATGCGGATCTAAACGCAGTTACACTTTATTAAATAAACAAGCAAGAAAAAACACAAAGGAAAACCCTAAATGGGGAAATAAACATAAAACTAGAAAACACAGGCAGGGAACACACACCAGGCTAACATTCAACGAACGACAAGGAGTGAACAAAAAGCAGGGCTTAAATACACCGTGAGTGATGACAGAATGAGACACAGGTGAAAACAATGAACAAAATGGCAGTGATGATGGCAGGTGGATTCTGGGAAGTGTAGTTCTAAACAATGACAAGTGAGACAGTGGAGCTAAACAAGGGACAAAAGTGAAAACTATGGAATGCAGAGGTGACAAAAATGGCAGACAGAGGGCAACAGTGAAACAAGACAAGGAATTCCTAACATAGCCCCCCCTCAAGGATCGGATTCCAGACGATCAAAGTAACATAAAACAAAACAAAAAATGTCCATGACTGGGGGGGAGCTTGAGGTGGGCAGACAGACCAAGGGGGCAACGAGGGGCAGACAGACAGTCCAGGGGGCACAAAAAGCAGGCAAGAAGTCCAAGGGGGCACAGATGGCAGGCAGGAAGTCCAAGGGGGCACAGATGGCAGGCAGGAAGTCCAAGGGGGCACAGATGGCAGGCAGGAAGTCCAAGGGGGCACAAAGGGCAAGGACAAGTTCAGGTGGTCAGGGAGCTGGCCACCGGGCAAGAACAGGTTTGGGGAACCTGGGAGGAGGCCACTGGACAGGGACTGGGTCAGGGGGCCTGGGCAGAGGCCACAGGACAGGGACCGGGTCAGGAGGCCTGGGAGGAGGCCACAGGACAAGGACTGGGTCAGGAAACCTGGGAGGAGGCCACTGGACAGGGACTGGGTCAGGGGGCCTGGGCAGAGGCCACAGGACAGGGGCCGGGTCAGGAGGCCTGGGAGGAGGCCACAGGACAGGGACTGGGTCAGGAAACCTGGGAGGAGGCCACTGGACAGGGACTGGGTCAGGGGGCCTGGGCGGAGGCCACAGGACAGGGACTGGGTCAGGAGGCCTGGGAGGAGGCCACAGGACAGGGACTGGGTCAGGAGGCCTGGGAGGAGGCCACAGGACAGGGACCGGGTCAGGAGGCCTGGGGGAAGGCCACAGGACGGGAACAGGGTCAGGAGGCCTGGGGGAAGGCCACAGGACGGGAACAGGGTCAGGAGGCCTGGGAGGAGGCCACAGGACAGGGACAGGGTCAGGAGGCCTGGGAGGAGGCCACAGGACAGGGACAGGGTCAGGAGGCCTGGGAGGAGGCCACAGGACAGGGACTGGGTCAGGAGGCCTGGGAGGAGGCCACAGGACGGGAACAGGGTCAGAAGGCCTGGGAGGAGGCCACAGGACAGGGACCGGGTCAGGAGACCTGGGAGGAGGCCAGAGGACTGGAACAGGGTCAGGTGGCCTGGGAGGTGGCCACAGGACAGGGATTGGGTCAGGAGGCCTGGGAGGAGGCCACAGGACGGGAACAGGGTCAGAAGGTCTGGGAGGAGGCCACAGGTCAGGGACAGGGTCAGGACCCCTGGGAGGAGGCCCTAAAGGCGGTGACCTGGAAGGCTCTGGCGGCGGAGCCGCAGGAGGCTCGGGAGGCTCTGAGGGCGGAGCCGTATGAAGCTCTGGAGGCGGAGCCGTAGGAGGCTCTGGAGGCGGAGCCGCAGGAGGCTCGGGAGGCTCTGAGGGCGGAGCCGTATGAAGCTCTGGAGGCGGAGCCGTAGGAGGCTCTAGAGGCGGAGCCGAGGGAGGCTCAGCTGAGGGAGGCTCTGGAGGCGGAGCTGAGGGAGGCTCTGGAGGCGGAGCTGAGGGAGGCTCTGGAGGCTCAGAGGCCTCAGGTGGTGGAGCCGAGGGAGGAGGAACCATGGAAGGCTCGGGAGGCTCAGCTGAGGGAGGCTCTGGAGGCGGAGCCGCAGGAGGCTCGGGAGGCGGAGCCGCAGGAGGCTCGGGAGGCGGAGCCGTAGGAGGCTCGGGAGGCTCAGCTGAGGGAGGCTCAGGAGGCTCAGCTGAGGGAGGCTCTGGAGGCTCAGAGGCCTCAGGGGGCGGAGCCGTGGGAGGCTCAGGAGGCAGAGCCGAGGGAGGAGGAACCATGGAAAGCTCGGGAGGCTCAGGGGGCAGAGCCGTGGGAGGCTCAGGAGGCGGAGCAGAGGGAGGCTCGAGAGGCGGAGCCCTGGGAGGCTTGAGAGGAGGAGCCCTGGCAGACTCGAGAGACTTGAGAGATGGAGCCCTGGGAGGCGGAGCCCTAGGAGGCTTGGGAGGAGGATCCCTGGGTGGCTCGGGAGACTTGAGAGGCGGAGCCCTGGAAGGCTCAAGAGGAGCCCTGGAAGACTCGAGAGGTGGAGCCTTGGGAGGCTCGAGAGGCGGAGCCCTGGGAGGCTTGAGAGGTGGAGCTCTGGAAAGCTCGGGAGGTGGAGCTCTGGAAAGCTCAGGAGGCGGAGCTCTGGAAAGTAAGTAAGTAAGTAAAGTTTATTTCTAAAGCGCTTTTCACAGATAAAAATCACAAAGTGCTATACACGAGAAAGGTAAAAGCAAAATCTTATATAAACAATATAAAAAATATATACAATACATATGTAAAATCAAAGTGACACTAGTTAAAACCCATCAACCAAAAGCCTTCTTAAATAAACAAGTCTTCAGATCTTTTTTAAAAGAGTCAACAGAGTCAGCCAGACGCAGAGACAGGGGCAGGGCGTTCCACAGTCTGGGGGCAACAGACTGAAAAGACAGGTCCCCACGGGTTTTATAACGAGTCTTGGGGACCATAAGAAGGTTCTGGCCAGAAGACCGAAGAGTGCGGCTAGAGGAGTGCTGACTCAAAAGGACCTTGATGTACTGTGGGGCCTGACTATTTAATGCCCTAAAAGTCAGCACTAAAATCTTAAAATCAATCCTATATTTTACAGGGAGCCAGTGGAGAGTCAACAAAACGGGAGTGATATGAGACCTTCTTGGGGCACCAGTTAAAAGTCTAGCAGCACAATTTTGAACCATTTGCAGCTTGTTCACAGCAGACTTATTCATGAAGGTAAAGACAGAGTTGCAATAATCAAGTCTAGTTGATATGAAAGCATGAATAATAATTTCCAGATCCTTCTTTGACAACATTTTACGTATCTTAGAGATATTCCTGAGGTGATAGAGGCAGTTTCGGACAAGCTGTTTTGAGTGTATCTCCAAAGACATGGCCTGGTCAAACACAACCCCAGGTTTCTGAGGCTGGATTTGACAGAGGAGCCAAGGGAGCCAAGGTGCTGTTTGATCACCGGGATCTTATGGTCTGGAGCAAAGATCAATGTTTCAGTCTTACTTGCATTTATCTGCAAAAAGTTTGTGGCCAGCCAGTCTTTGATAGAGGACACACACTCTAAGAACAGTGACAATCGATGGAACTCAGCATCATTAAAAGAACAATACAACTGGACATCATCGGCATAAAGATGATACGATACATCCTTAAAACAACCCATAATATGACCAAGTGGCAAAATGTACAGTAAAAACAAAATAGGCCCCAAAACTGACCCTTGTGCCACTCCACAGGACAAATTGGTCACATCTGACTGTACATTGTTTATAGAAACATTAAAGGTTCTGTCTTGAATATAGGAAGAGAACCACTATAGGACAGATCCAGATAGTCCCATCTCATTTTGAAGCCGGTTGATCAGTATACTGTGGTCTACCGTGTCAAAGGCAGAACTCAAATCGAGAAGTACAAGTACAGTGTAGCGGCCAGTGTCCGCTGCCATCATCACATCACTAGAGACTTTGATAAGAGCTGTTTCAGTGGAGTGCATTTTCCGGAAACCAGACTGAAAAATATCAAATAGGTTGTGCTGCTCCATAAAGGAAGTCAGCTGGCATGCCACTACTTTTTCCAAAATTTTTGAAATAAATGGAAGTTTTGATATGGGCCTATAATTATTAGGTTCTGAAGGGTCGAGATTGGGCTTTTAAGGATCGGGTTTACCACAGCGTGTTTGAAGTAGCTGGGGACTGAGCCAGATGTAAGTGACAAATTAATTATTTTTACCACACAGGGGCCAACGATATCAAACATTTTCAACAACAGTGGTGTTGGAACAATGTCAGCGGGGCTTGAAGTTGGTTTCATATTTCCTATTAATGTCTTCACATCCTGTAGGCTAACAGGAGTAAAAGACGACCAAGATAACACCATTGAGCATTCAGTAAAACACACAGTGATTAGGGGGCTTTGACACTGGCCCTAATGTCGTGTACTTTGTTTACAAAAAATGACAAAAAGTTGTTACAGTCTTCATGTGTGTACACAGGCACAAGAGGAGCTGAAGGTGCAGTTAGATTTTCGATGGTGTCAAACAAGACTTTATGATTTTTCTTATTTCCTGACATAAGTTTGGAAAAATAAGCTGAGCTGAGCCTGCTGTATCAACTCATTCAGATCCAGTATCATATATTTTAAATGGAGTCTGTGTACTTCTAATTTAGTTGTTTTCCACAGACGCTCTGTCTTACTGACATTTTCTCTTAAAACTACAAATGTTATTATTCATCCACGGGAGGGCTTTTTATGTGACCCTGAAATGTTTTTAACAGGCGCTACCAGTATCCAAAACTAACCGACAGTGGTTGTTGAAACTTTGCACAAATGAATCAACATTCTCACAATCAGCAAAAGGGCGAGAGTCAAAGGAGGCAGAGAAATCACTAAGTGTTGTCTCACTAATGATGCGTTTTTGTGTTATAACATTGCAGACAGTAGGCATCATGATAAGTGACAAATTAAACGATATACAACAATGGTCACTAATATTTAAATCCTCCACACTCAATGTATCTATGGTTAGGCCACAAGAGAAGACCAGATCTAACGTGTGACCTTTTTTATGTGTGGGGCCAGAAATATGCTGTACAAAATTGAACGAGTCCATGGTAGTCAACAATTCAGCTGCAATCAAACAAGTGGGATCATCAATATGCAGATTAAAGTCCCCAAGGACTAAAACGCGATCTAGTTTTATAATAGACGTTAAAAACTCAGAGAAATCATCAAGAAATGTGCGTGCAGGACCCGGAGGTCGGTAAACTAAAACACAGTAATAGGGGTGTGTTTTCCCAACCTTACACATCTGCATCTCAAATGAGTCGAAAGAAGCTGTGTCCGTCAAACTGCAGCAAAAATAGTCACGAAAGACCAGCGCAAGACCGCCTCCACGTCGCTGCGAGCCGAGGAGTCCCAAACACGGAGCAGTCCGGAGGGCATAGTTCTTTAAGATGGAAGTGTTCGTTCTCCCTCTGCCAAGTCTCCGTAATGAACATAAAATCCAAGTTCTCATTTGTGAAATGGTCATTTAGAGTAAAAGCCTTGTTCGCAATGGAGCGGCGTTAATAAGTGCAATCCTGATAGAGCGCGTGCGTGGCGAGGGCTGTCCTGGGACGGGCTGGATGGCATGATCCGTCCGACAGGTAACCGGGCACAGGGTACGATGGCGACGGGCACACGATGGCAAGCAGGCCGGGTGGGAAAGATCCGGTCAGAGGTGCTCCACACAGGTGACGACGCACAAGCCGCGTCCGATCTGACTTCGCAGACCGGAACCGGCCTCAGGCACCGCTCACTCCGGGAGCTCTGGATCCGTTTGGCCCAGGCGAAAATCCACGGGATCGCCACTTTCTCCTCCTGACTTGAACCCCAGCCCTGGATCCTCGTTTCCTTCTCCTGCCGTGGCGCCGGGTAAGCAGCAGGTATTCTGACGGTGGCGCTTGGCATTCCAGTTTTGGAGGGAGAAACTCATAACATCTGTCCCAGGTGTACAAGTTCTGCATATGTTCCTTAATGCAGAACAGTGCGGCCCGATCATATTGTATAATTGCAGAGACATAGCTGGTAGTTGATAGGGTTGACACAAGTAAAATCACGATGAGGATTACAAATGTACGTGAGAGCAGAAAAGTGACAGACGCGTCGCCAAGCACAGGCGCCATCTTGCCACGTCAGTTCTCAAGGAGGTTGAGAGATGCACGCAGGCACAGAGATGCACCTTCTCGGGAGGCTTCCTTATGCTCGGGAGGCTTGGGAGGCGGAGCCCTGGAAGGCTCAGGAGGCTTGGGAGGCGGAGTCCTGGGAGGCTCGAGAGGCGGAGCCCTGGAAAGCTTGGGAGGCTCGGAAGGCGGAGCTCTGGAAAGCTCGGAAGGCGGAGCTCTGGGAAGCTCGGAAGGCGGAGCTCTGGGAAGCTCGGGAGGCTCGAGGGGCGCAGGCTCTAGGACGGGCATGACCATTGGCGCTGGCTTTTGGTCAGTCCTGGCTATTGGCGTTGGCCCGGGAACGGTCGAGGCTACAGGTGCTGGCTCAGGGACGGTCGAGGCTACAGGCGCTGGCTCAGGGACGGTCGAGGCGACAGGCTCTGGCTGGGTGACCGTGGTATGCGCTGGCTTGGGTTCGCTGACCATGGCTGACGAGGGCTCTGGCTCGCTGACCGTAGCTGATGAGGGCTCTGGCTCGCAGACCGGGGCATGCAAGGGCTCTGGCCCGCTGACCGTAGCGGACGAGGGCTCTGGCTCGCAGACCGGGGCAGGCGAGGGCTCTGGCTCGCAGACCGGGGCAGGCGAGGGCTCTGGCTCGCAGACCGGGGCAGGCGAGGGCTCTGGCTCGCAGACCGGGGCAGGCGAGGGCTCTGGCTCGCAGACCGGGGCAGGCGAGGGCTCTGGCTTGCTGGCCGTGGGCTCTGGCTCGCTGGCCATGGCAGGCGTGGGCTCTGGCTCGCTGGCCGTGGCAGGCGTGGGCTCTGGCTCGCTGGCCGTGGCAGGCACGGAAAGCCCAGTGGCGAAACCGGATCGAGAGAGGTGGTTCCCGGCAGCGAGTACTCCCAAGGCTAGATCCACATATTCCCTCCACGTGAGGTCTCCGGAGTTCGGCAATCCCCTCAGCTGGTACGTTGGTAGCCCGAGCTGGTAGATGGTTTTCAGGGATGTGTCGTCGAGCCGGTGTGGATGGCAACAGCGGAAAGAAGTGGGAGTACTCGTGGATGGTCAACTCCGCCTGGGTCAGTTCCATCAGGTAAGCTGCTAGATCCATATTGGGTCGTTCGTTCTGTCACGATTGAGCAGCAAGGCAGACGCGGATCTAAACGCAGTTACACTTTATTAAATAAACAAGCAAGAAAAAACAAAGGAAAACCCTCAATGGGGAAATAAACATAAAACTAGAAAACACAGGCAGGGAACACACACCAGGCTAACAACATTCAACGAACGACAAGGAGTGAACAAAAAGCAGGGCTTAAATACACCGTGAGTGATGACAGAATGAGAGACAGGTGAAAACAATGAACAAAATGGCAGTGATGATGGCAGGTGGATTCTGGGAAGTGTAGTTCTAAACAATGACAAGTGAGACAGTGGAGCTAAACAAGGGACAAAAGTGAAAACTATGGAATGCAAAGGTGACAAAAATGGCAGACAGAGGGCAACAGTGAAACAAGACAAGGAATTCCTAACAGTGTGCATGACAGCGCCCTTTGGTGTCAGAGTAAGATGAGTCTATAAAGAGAGGGAATGTGGGAAGATGCGCCAAGATAGACAATTTCCCACTAGATACTGTATAACATCGACATCATTCCTTCTGAATTTAATACTATATCATGCAGCCACTTTCTACCAAATCATGCACAAAGGTAGGCCTATTGTTTATTGATTTAGGCCTAATTAATTTTTCATTCATTCATTTATTTTTATTGTAATATATTATTGTTATTTTCTTGTTTCTGCTAATTCCTTTTCAAATCACGTACGTGGCTGTTCTCTCTACCTGTAGCTTTGGTCTTCAGCAGTCAACACCCAATTGCATTGCACCACCCACTGTTGAGAACGAATAGCATCAGAGGGAGATTGTGCATCGGTACTCTGCTGCTTTTCCTGCAGTTCTTGATGTGGAAGGTTGAATTTCCAACCGAATTTGAACCACTGAATTTAAGGAAGCGAATTTTGTAAAGCAAAATTTTACGGGCTGAATTTTCCTTGTCGAAAAATCAAGATGGTATTTTCAAATGAACTGACTATTTTGGAAACGAACTTTGGAAGGTGAATATTTATTGTTTAATTTTTTATAATTAAATTAGTTGTGAAATGTTTCCAAATGAAATATTAAAATCTTAACTATACAACCATGTTAAATTTCAGCTTCCCAAAAGCAAGCACTGTAAATTCAACACATTTACAGTAAATGCAAGCACTGATGATACAATGCATTTATTTTTTCGATTTGAGCAATTCAACATGCTTTTATGCTTCAAAGATTTAGTCATGAATTTAGCTCCATACTAGTATGCAAGAAGATGCTTGCAGTATAGCAATCCACGCCTTCGACTATATACAGTAGCTATGGAGCAACCCTCATAGTTTCTCATATTGGAAAATTGTTGTATATTTGTTAAATTTATAAGAGTACGTGTTAATTTACTTGGTATTTAACTCTAAAGTTAATTGCATATTTTGATTTGCACTGTCAATAGGATGTATTATTCAATTCAAAGACAGAGCCATTTAACTCTTCCAAATTGGATTGGGTCTATTGCAAAATTGCTTAGCCTGTTTGAAGCTCCATCTTACAGGGATGTTTATTGTGTACACTTTAATAAATGCAGGAACCTGTTCAATCTGGAAGACCAGCAAATGATTTAAATCTCATTAATATTCAAATTGAAAAGGCATCAATGTTATGTTTTCTACATCTCTTCAAATATGATGTGGCATATAACAACCTTACTTGCATGTTAAAATGACTGACTAAACAGGATTCAATTTGCATATTAATGAGGTAGGTGACAGATTATAATATTTTGCCTTTTCCCTCAAGGGAAAGAATGCTTTTTAGATTTTTTATTTTCCAGGAATAGCTGATTGCTTTATAGTAAGAAACATTTTTTACAAAGAACAATAGACTTAATTTGATCTTGTGTTCATTAGGACTGAGGAAAAGGTTTTACTTCCATGTGAAATACATGCACCTGAGGTACTACTGAAACAATCATGCATCTTTTCCTGTTGTATCGCATGTCAGCATTTCTTACTGCCTTGTCGGAATTATAGTTTACAGTATGAATGCCACCACAGTGTCATAATTACCTGTTGGAAACCGTACGGTAATGTCTTTGAGCCAAGTCTTCCCAAGTTTGAGGAGTGTCAATTAAAGAATTATGGCGGGATCTAATTCTGCCATGCATAGGCAACAAAATTGTAACAATTTGTCGAAATGATCACTAAAGTCAGGTCTCTTGGACTCTCTGTCCTGTAATAGATGGGTCTGATTATACTAAGATGACATTCAGAGAAAAATTTTTGTAAACATTGTACTACAAAATCCACACTGAAAAATAAATAAATAAATAAACTAGTAAGATTTAAAAAAAATGTTTTGTTGTTGTAACTTTTACAGTATATAAAAGTCAATTTTAATGGTATAAAATTAAGTAAAATCTACTTAACGACATGAGATAATATTGATTAAATTGAGTGAGTAAATTTAACTCAAACATTTCAGTTAATACACTAATTTTACTAAGTAAATTTAAAGTGAACATATCACATTTTGAATCATGAACCACATTTGGAAGCCTTCCACAGGGAAATTAATTGCATGCTATGTAGTAATAACAATAACATAGGACTACACAAGCAGAAAAAACATGATGATGGTAACAATCAACATTTGATTTATTTTGAGTAGAAAATGAACTTCAGACTTCACAAAACAAAAATTTCACACACAACAAAACTATAAATAGACTTGCATTCAGTGAAACCATTATAGCTCATTAATTATTCAAGCCCGATGCATGCTGGGAAAACCAGCTTCAAAAAATTAAGCAAAATTTTATTATTTAATTTAACAGTGACTCAAATTAGCGAATACATATGACAAGGCGTTCTACTTTAGGATTGATACATGACGCATTGCAAAGATAACAAACAATCATGAATAAAATTTACTTGTAAGCTAGAACATAAATTTTCCATGCTTAAATTGAGTACAGATGTAGAATTTGCTTAATATTTTCAAGTTCACGCTTAAACAAAATTATTTAATGTAGAAAGTACCAACAATATTTTCTTGCTATATTTAATTCACCACAAAAAAAATTTCTGTGCAAGTAACCTTGAAGCCATTTTTTTTTCACTTTAAGACTGATTGTAGTAAAGCAGAATTGATATACATAATTAGTAGTATAAATGTGAATGTTATCTGTACATTGAATTAGAATAAATGATGTATACTGAAGAACACTGTAAAAACTGATTGAGGTTTAGTTGTTTCAATTAGCTTTGAGTTGACAACTCAAATTGAATATCAACTTCACTTGTTATGTTTTGATTCTATCAACTTGGATTTAAGTTGGATTAACAATCACATTTGCCAATTGCTTTGCGAGCTCCCAGTATGCTTGTAGGTTTATATTATGTGATTTGAAGAATTTATTTTGTGCTGTTTTTGTTGTTTTAATCATTAATGTTAGTTAAGAGTTGTGCGGCGATGTTAATAACTTAGATTTTATTTAATGGTGTTTGTTGAGTGTCACCATAACTGAGGTTTGTGTTGAAAACAATGCGCCTTCCGTTCAAACTATTGGACATCCAGCTTTTGCTGGTGAACATAAAGTTTTATAATCAGACCATAAAACATCAAAACGTTATGTGCTGCAATGTATCCTGGGAAGCCTTGTATGTCATATTATTAAAGTTATTAAAACAAACTGTTAAATCCAGATACAAAGTTTTGTCAATGGAATAAGTTGTCTCAACAAAAATTCTTAAGTTGAAAGAAATTTATATTTTTTGTTAATGTAACTTCAAGTCAAAGCAAAAAGACAACTAGCTTAAGTTGAGTGAACTTTTTTTTTCCTTTTAGGGTGAATGCCGATAAAACTTGCAAGACAATACAACTCATTCTATGGCAGCATCTTAACTCACATGTTACCTCATAAGTGACTAATTTGGAACACTCTCAATAAGCAGCAGGGCAATAAGCTACTTACATGAGGGCCCCCAAGCCACCAGGTGAATGGATTTTCCATGAATACATTTGTTGGTTCCTTATAATTTGGCCAAAATGAGGTATCCAAGGAGGCAACATATTTAAGATCCTAACCTTTTGGAACAGACTTTGCATCAGGAGCATTTCTATGATACCTTAAATGCTGCCTTCGTAAGCAGCTCATTAGGTTTTGGAACATTATTTAATGTGCATTACAGTATTTGCTCTTCATTTTGTTACACTAGCACTAAAAGCTAAAAAGCTTTTGTCGGTAAGTTCAAAAAAATTATAAACATGAAATGTTCCCTTTATATTCCTGCCAAAATAACTTGAGTGCAAATCATCTCTGGTTACTTTGCTATAACCCTTGTTCCCTGAAAAAGCAGAATGAGATGCTGCGCTGATTAGCGCTTAGGGAACGTCTTTTAGGAGTGACCAGCTGTGAATATGTGTGCAACACGTCAATAAAATACTAGAATTTATAGCCTCAGTTGGTGACATCATCAGAATGCGCCAGTAGCAGGGCTATAAATAGATGTGCCACAGGTGCATCGTCAGGTCTTTTGTCTGAAGAGCAGTCCTGGGACATCCTCAGTGCAGCAATGAAGCTTTTTAAGGGAACAAGGGTTACAGCAAAGTAACCCGAGGCGTTCCCTTATCAAAAGCTGCACTTAATGCTGCGCTGATTAGCGCTTTGGGAACGAGAATACCCACAGCGCCGCACTGTGGGTGTCTGGACCCCTTACGGTTGTGTTTTGTGTGCGCTCACAAGAGCGCGAGAGGTCTCAGACATGAGCTTGTGATGTTGACTCAAGGTTGTAAGAGTGGCATGAACATCCAAACTATAAAATTGTATTAATGTATGTGGAGAGGACCAGCTTGCTGCATCACAAACATGCTGTAGAGGGACACCCCCAGCCAAAGCTTTAGAAGAAGTGACCCCTCTTGTAAAATGAGCCCTGATGCCTGCTAGTGAAGCTTGACCGCGAGCCTCATAGGCCAGGGCAATAGCATCCCTCACCCAGTGTGATATTGTCTGTTTTGTTTCATGGCAGATGAATAGTTGCCCTGACTTATGCCACTAGCTAGTGTGGTGGACGTAGGCCTGAAGAGCACAGACTGGACACAGTCTGTGAAATTTCTTCTGATCCGGCATTATAAGCGGCGGAGGAGAGAAGGCTTCAAGAGTGACCGGATTTAGAGTCAAAAAGGAACCTTAGGCAGGTAGTCAGGATGAAGGATGCAATATTGCTTTCAGCATTCCTGGGGCAAAGTCTAAGCAGGATGGCAAGAAGGACAGAGCCAGCAAATCCCCAAATCTTTTAAAAGAAGTAATAGCCATAAGAAAAAAAACATCTTTGGAGTCAGAAGCTGGCTTTGAGTCACAACTGAAACGATCTCTGTGGCATGGGGGGCGTGGTCGTGTGTCTCTCTCCGTATCACAATAATAAGACACAGGTGTTAGAGGTAATTACAAACCAGGTGACAAGCCTTACCGCTCTCTCTCTCTCCCGCAGACCGACACACGAATAAAAAATGTTTGGCCAAGCCCGACTTTGCTCAGGGTATACTGAATGGTCCCGATTCTAGCGGGAGATGGCTGTGCCCACATCATGACCGAATTCCATATGATCCCTAAATAAGTCATTCTCTGGGTAGGAGAAAATGCTTTTCTTGGTGTTGACTTTCAACACCGAAGCAACCAGATGAGCTAAGATAATATTCCTGTGCTGTAATGCCAGTTCTCGTGACTGTGTTAAATCAGCCAGTCGTCTATATAATAAAAAATGTGGATGCCCCGGAGTTGTAATGGAGCCAGTACTACATTCATGCACTTTGAGAATGTGCAAGGTTATAAGGCTAGGCCGAATGGAAGAACCCAATATTGGAAAGCTTTGCCCCAAAAGTGAACCTCAGGAACTTCCTGTGTTGTGGCAAAATTAAAATGTGTCTATGAGATCGATCGTGACTAACCAATCGCGATGTTGAATTTGTGACAGTTAAAATCTTGAACTTGAGTTCTTTGACCAAACAGTTCAAGCCTCGAAGATCTAAAATCAGTAACCTGACTCTCTCCCTAGAAGGGAACATGTTCTATGACCAGAGGATATTGCAGCTCTCGTGACAGTAAATGTGTTTGTTCCGGATTCACGGTATTGGGAACCACACCATTGAAATGCGAAGGATGGCAAACAAATAGAATTCTTTAGCCTTTTCTACTGTCTTTAGGACCCACATAGAAAAACTCAGCAGCAGCTTCCAAGCTGTCAGGTTCTCTGAAATGGGTACTAATTTTGATATTTCCTGTTGAGGGAATGTCGGATGTTCCGTGTCCTGGGTGACAACAGGAAGCAATGGAACACCCAACATTTAGCTGGAAACCTCTAGCTCCCAAAACACCGGAGGTGCTGGGAATCGTGAGGTTTCGTGGGGGTGTCGGGAAGGTGCCAGCAGATGTTTTAAGCACCGTCCAAAGGAGAGGGGGTGGGGGACTACCCCCACAAGGCTGGGTGCAAGACCATCAGGACTTTCTCTTTTTAGAAATAACGGTCCTGAGGTCTTGCTTTGGAGGCTGCTGAGGGCGGCAAGCTGATCCCCACTCTTTGCAAGGGGGAGCGTGACTCGCTGGGTGGCCGACAACCCCTCCCTCTGAGTGTGGCGAGGAATGAATTGCACAAAGGCTTCCTCGTATCTTTTCACCTCCCGAAACCTGGTAATGACTGTATTCATAGAGTCACTGAACAGGCCAGAATGTGAAATTGGGGCATTAAGGAGGAACACTCTGTCCTTATACTTAATACCTGAAAGATTTAGCCACAGATGCCTCTCTGTGCTGACCAAAGCAGCTATTGAACGGCCGATAGCATGAGCCATCTGCTTGGTCGCACAGAGAGATAAATCTGTGGCTCAACGAAGCTCTGAAAATGCTTCCTCGTCAATAGTACTCCCCGCACTCAGGTCCTTCAATAGATCAGCCTGGTACGCTTGTAACACCGCCGTGTTGTGTAGAGCGACACCAACCTGACCTGCAGCTTGATACACCTTACCCACAAGCGTTGAGGTTGTACTACACAGCTTTGTGGGTAGAGTTGGTCCTTTTAATGATGCCGTACAAGGAGAGTGATAGCCCGCGAGCGTCTCTTCTACCTGTGGCATCGCCATATACCCCCGAGCCTTAGCAGCCACGATAGTCGAATATGTCAACGTTGAGGGCACAAAGACACGGGAAGTATAAGGTGTCTTCCATGAACTCGTCAACTCGTCATGGAGATCATCAAAGAAGGGGAGAGACTGACTTTGAATTCCCTCACCCCGGCCACCAAACAGAAATCTATCCTCTAATTTTGATTGTTTGGGGTCTCTTGTTCATACGGCCAGACTAACTGTAGTCTACTAACTGTAGTCTGGCCACCGCATGATTAACTACCTCGAGTAACTACTTTGAGTAATTCCTCAACTGCTTTATTATTACGCGAGGAATGCTGAGAGATTCATCGTCCCTCTCATGAACTGAAGAGGAGCCAGATCCATACGTGAGCCCCACGACGAAATGGTGGGAGATCTTGGAAAGAAGCGTGACGAGTGCACAGCATCTTCACTCTGAGCCACTCACAATGCTCACACCCGCCTCGCTCTAACGCAAGAGCAGCATGCTCTTCCCCTAAAAAAACAAAACAAAATTGGTGTGTGTCTGATTCAACCATATGGAGTAAACAGGGAAACACACACTGTTTGCTTTGTTTATCACTCATTTTCTCTTTGTCTTTCATGCTTAATTGATAGAAGAAAAAAATGATTTCTGCCCACTGCCTGATAAATCTAACTCCTAAAAGAGCAAAATACAGAGTTTGAGATGCTCAAGAAGCACAACACATCACAGAGTGGTCTGAAGACCTGATGATGCACCTGTGGTACATCTATTTATTGCCCTGCTACTGGCGTATTCTGATGATGTCACCAACAGAGGCTATAAATTCTAGTCAATTTTATCGACGTGTTGCACATATTCACAGCTGGTCACTCATAAAAGACGTTCCCAAAGCGCTAATCAGCACAGCATTAAGTGCAGCTTTTGATAAGGAAACAAGTAATTATGATTTACAAACTTCTTAGTAAGAATTTAAAGGCACAATTTGTTCTTCAGGAAGTTAGCTGTCCACATTCCAGTTAAAACTTCTAAATGCTGGCTTTGTTAGTAAATAGCACCATACTAAAAACTGTCATTTTCGGTGTGTGTCAACTTAAAAGGTGACACAAATTTGCACAATGAGGCCCGTTGGCCAGGATGCATTTTTGCATTGACAAATGTCAAATGCTTTTAAAATGACAGGGTTCAAGAAAGGAATAAGTGAGATGTGAAAATGTCGGATCCATTTATAAATGTGAGTTATTCTACTGAGAGGACCTTTTAGACCAGTATTTAATATTTACCATTTTTTTACTGCTTTCTTTTATACCTCCTTTTTTGTGAATTCTCAATACTGCCAGCAACCTGTTTAGTACCAGTTTTAAAAGTGACACTACAATGTAAAATAGATAAGATCTTTATTTCAGTCAGAGCCATGAGAATTTGTGTATTACAGGGACATGCAAATGAGTGCAACATTTCTAAGAAATTGTTTCAAGTAGGCATCAAGTCGCCTACATCCTGTGCCATTAATTGGACTACATCTAGCTTTTTTTTTTATGGAAGAATGCATATCAATGGCAAGCTGCTGCTGTTACTTCTTATAGTGGTACTGATGTTGATGATGCAAACACTGCGGTTTGAAATTGATTAAAATTGAAGAATTTTCCATTGTTCTTTCAACATGTTCAAGATTTATCAGGATTCTTGAAATTGTAGAGGCTCTTTCCTTACTACATGTTCAGACTGATCTCAAATTTAAATTGGAAACAATAGGTTGACATTTTTTTGCTGAAATCGGGCAGTGTTTCCAATTTCAGTAAGCAAAGACCAATGCAGAGTTTGGATTTGCATACTAGCATACTATTCTTACTGTATCTGCCATAGACACAAATGGCAGTAGTAGTACAAGTAGTATTGTGTGACAGGGTGGAGGGCGGGGCCGGGTCGTGATTATACACACCCGGTCCCTTATCAGGCTAATTAAGCCTCCCTAGAGGGATAAAGGCTGATTGCGGACGGTGGTGCGGGAGAGAGAGATCGTTTATGGACATGTCTGTCATGTGTGTGTTTGTCTTTTGTTTAAGGCCTCCTCCTTTCCATTGAACAGCTTTACATATTGGTAGTATGCCTTTCCGAACTCAGCATCGGTCTGTGGTTACCGAAATTGGAAACACTGCCACCAGTGGCCTAAACGGTAAGCTTGTTGGGCATACAGTATGTGCACATGTGAGCTCCATTGTGGGTGCCAAAAGAGAGTTGTGAAGCGAGATATTTTCAGCTGTATAGGCTGTAATATATTGAAGGGGAATGCATATTTTATAAACTGCCCCCCCCCCCATCCCCCATCCCCATCCCCAACCCCAACCACAAACCTAAACCTAACAATCTTACAAAAAAATTTAATGTTGGAAAAATGCAACCTCCGAATCACAACCGTCACTGATTATGCAAATGTAATTTCTTTCTGGTTTCAATGTGGGAACCGGGTCTCCCACCCTGCTGACATAATGTGCTTCCAGTCATGCCACAGGGGAAGCCAATGCAAAAATATCTGATAGGAGATGCCACTTGTAAGTTAGTCAGCACAATGTGTCTGATCCTAGGGTACTGGAACTCTCAGAAACAACATGCTGACATCCTGTGCGATCAAATGGTTTCCATTTTAGAGGTTGGAAAAGACCATAAAGCCCAAACCCCTTGGCATTTAAAAGCAGTACCTCAGACTGCAGCTCTAGTTCCTCTGGTTTCACGTTCAGTAACTGTACAGAGAGAGAGAGAAGGATGCAGAAAATCAATGGCTCAAAGTCATAGTAATAATGAGTGAGGGGTTTGTGTAATTTGAGTTAGTGACATTCACTAAAATATAAGCGATAGCCCACTGAGTGGACTAATTTTTTTTTTTAATGATTTTATGCATAGAAGAAAATAATTCAGACTGGATCTTGTTAAGAGTAGGTATAGTGCCAAATATGTGCTCATGGAACCCAAGAAGAACCTGTTCTTTTGAATTGCTGATAAACCCAGAAAAACAACACTTTCTCTCAGCCTTGTGGCACACTTTGACAGCTGGAGAACAATGTTCTTTCAGTCATCCCATGCCATTATGAAGGCAAACAACAAGGAATAGGATAATATGGAAAAATTGACTTAAACAGCCATCAGACCTATGGTAATGTGTTTAAGCCAGATGTAAATGCTGATTTGTGCATGGACCACATCGTAGAGAATGATAATAATAACTACAAGCTCACTATAATTTTCATCAGACTCTTTCTACAATTATGGAAATTGACCCAAAGTCCAAATTCATGCACGTATAAAAATGTTTTACATAAACTTGCATCAGTGCTGCCCAATCGATTTAATTCTATGGATCGAAGTGTCAGCTACAGCATTACCCCCGATACCATGTTGCAAGCCATTTAAGTTATATAAAACTGCTTTGACCCTGTTTGCTGCTGGCCTTTTACGTGCAGCCCATCCTTACCACATAATTCACTGAATGCAATGTCTGTCGTCACAATAACAGGTCCAACTGTAATCTGAAATTAGAATTTCATGTCTTTTAAAGCAATTAGAAAAATTCAAAAACTGTCAAACTTTATAAAGTGATCTTGATATTTTTTTAATCATAGTGTCACAAAGAGCATCCTGAGAGAGCAAAGTTTTGTGAACCCATGATCAACGAGGCCCCTTTCTCTCTGCTTTTTATAAAAGTCATCATCAGGACTTTGCTTTGTTCTAAGCTCAAATACATGTTTTCATTGTTTGCTGTGTGCACTTTGTTGCAACCTAAAAAATTTGTAAAATCATACGATTATGAAAAAAGCTTTACATGCGCAAAAGAGCTTCTCTCATGAGCACACCAAAGACAATGCAGATGTCAAGATTTGTAGTTAAATGGAGTTACATGTTGTTCTGTTTCTCACCTAAAATCATATTGCTTCAAAAGCCATGATATAAAACCACTGGAGTTTACCATTATGCTGCCATTATGTCTGTGACAAGTTTTGGGATTTGTCCTGTTTCCGCCTCCTTTCCATTTGACCGAGGCCCGGGAAGGAGGAGGGATGCGCCACTACCATTCACCTCAAAGGAGCAGCCATGGCCATCCACCGTCCGCAAGGGGAGGAGGGGCTCACATCCGGCCGCCTGGAGGGGTGGGGCCGCTGCCAGGGGTGGAGGAGTTCCCTACCAGCCACCAAAACGGTGGGGTTGGAAGAACAACTGCCGTCTGTGAGGGGTGGAGGGGCTCACTGCGACCACCTGGAGCAGTAGAGCCATTGCCAGGGATGTTCCTTACTGGCCACCGAAATGTGGAGGGGTGTTCTGTCCACCAGGGGTCGGAGGACTGGCTTCATTCCACCCATAGAGGAGCGGCTTTTGTCTGCCAAAGGGTGGAGGAGTGATTGAGGACCAGGTGACGGCGTGTCTGGGAACTGGGAAGTAAGCTTTTCTCTCTGTCCTCTCTCCTCTCTCTCACTGTTGCTCCGTGTTGGCCTTTCCTTCTCCTATTTTTGTTTTGTTTTTCCCTCCCCATGTCTTCCTCCCAGGTCATGGAAGGCAGGGAAGGCCTGCTGGAAGGCGGGGCTAGAAAGGTAGAACCTGTGCGTCAGGGATGTACATCAAGCTGGGGGTTACTCGGCCTGAGGCAAAAGAGGAAGGAGTGTGACAAGGAGGAGGGCAGGTCCGTGACTGCACACGCCCGATCCCCAATCCGGCTAATCAGCTAGGAGAGGGATAAGTGCAACGAGATGCGGCAGTTCAGGAGAGAGAGATCTATAGGCAACTGCCCTGTATGCGATTATGTTAGTGTGACTTTGTGTTTAAGTTTATTAAAAACATTACTTTGATGCTTCGTCAGGTTCCCACCTCCTCCTTTACATTTTACCTTTTGTTACTGTGTCCTTTATGGAGGCTGAAATTTTGGACCCATTAACTTGAATTTTATGGATATAAACACATATCTCCTT